>NC_092507.1:95396613-95727166 GCF_047511675.1 Marmota flaviventris
AGGTTGCCCTCAAACTTGTGTTCCTCATGCCTCAGCTTCCTGAGTATTTGGGATTTTAGGAAGGTCAATTTCTGGGTTTTTTTTTTTTTTTTTTTTTTTTGTTGTTGTTGTTGTTGTTGTTTTGTGGTTTTCTTTTTCTTTTCTTTTCCTTTTTTTTTTTTTTTTTTTTTTTTTTTTGTACACAGGATTTAACTCAGGTGCACTCAATCACCAAGTCTCATCTCCAATCTTTTTTTTCTTTTTTTGGTATTTTATTTAGAGACAGGGTATCACTGAGTTCCTTAGCCCCTTGCTTTTGCTGAGGCTGGATTTGAACTTGCAATCCTCCTGCCTCAGCCTTTCAGGCTGGTGGGATTACAGGCATGTGCTACAGCACCAGGTGGAAGGTCAATTTCTTGATGTGAAATAATCAGGCAGATCTGCGGCAGTGCTGCTTAAGCCTATGGATAGAAGGTCCATATGTTTAGTTTTTGTCTCCACCTCTTTTTTCCCCTATTTTCTGTTACCTGTCCTTACAATATACTCAATAATGTATGTGCAGCAAGGCCTGCAAATATGGACACCACCTCGCCTATCAGGTGTAAGACCCTGAATTCAATTCTCAGCACCATATAAAAATAAAATAAAGATATTGTGTCCAACTACAACTAAAAAATAAATATTTTTTAAAAACGCTAGAAGAGGTCTCTGCTTCCTGATAATCAGTCAACGGTGGACCTCTCTTACTAAGAGAAAAAGAAACAGTCCAAAAGTACTCTAGGAGTAGAGTGGAGATTGCCAGAGACTGGAAGATTGATTGATTGATTGATTGATTGATTTATAAAGAGAGAGAAAGAGAAGGGGGGGGGAGAGAGAGAGAGAAAATATTTTAATATTTATTTTTCAGTTTTCAGTGGACACAACATCTTTATTTTTGTTTTATGTGGTGCTGAGGGTCAAACCCAGCGCCTCGCGCATGCCAAGCGAGTGCTTTACTGCTTGATCCATGTCCCCAGCCCCTGGAAGTTTTTTTTTTTTTTTTTATTGGGTGAAAAGTTTCAGTTTGCCAAGATGGAAATGTCCTGAAAATGGTTGGTGGTGATGGTTGTACAAATGGGAATGTACTCAATGCCATGAAACTGTATATATCTAGTGAAATATTAAATTTTATGAGTATTTTACATATATATATAGTAAATAAGCCTGATTCAGAAAGTTAAGAAGCCAGTAACAAAAAGACCACATATTGTATGATTTCATTTATATGAAATATCTGGAATGTTTTCTCTCATAGAATGAAGTTTGACCAAAGAAAGGGGAAAAAGTGGGGGAGGACTCCTGTGAAAATAGAAGGGAGATCAGTGGAGCAAAAGAAGGGGATAGATGGGGAGGGAGGAGGAATGGGAAAGGGGAGGAATAATGGAATGAAATTGACCAAATTGTGCTATGTACATGTGAATACACCACAGTGAATTTGACCTTTATGTTTATATATAAAGAACTAATTTTTAAAATTATAAATAAATAGAAGGAAGACTAGTAGAGTAGAAGGGAAACAGGAGGAGGGAGAAGGAGAGGAAAAGGGGAAGTACTGGGGACTGAAGTGGAGAAAATTTTATTCCATGATGTATAATTATGTCAAAATGGGCCCCACTATTATGTGGAACTATAATGTACTAATGAAACATTCAGAAATAAAAATATATGCTGTCTTGATGAAGATTTACTGCTGATATACCACTCTTTAAAATGCATTTTTAATTGATTTTTTAAAATGACAGTGCAAAACATTACAATTCGTATTACACTTATAGAGCACAGTTTTCATATCTCTGGTTGTATATAAAATATATTCACACCAATTCATGTCTTTATACATGTACTTTGGATAATGATATGCAAACATAAGTCAAAATGTTATTCAAGTCAAAATGTCTGACTTTCTGTCATCTCATTTTCCCTTTTGTGGTTGAGTCCTATCACTCCTATTTCAAAACTTAGCTCACATACCACTTTTTCTAAGTAGTCTTCTCTAATTTCTCAGCCAGAATTAACAGTTCCATTCTTTCTTTGAACTTAGACTTAACCAGTAAGGGGAAATAGCATATGACTCAATAAGTCCCATAGGTATATATGCAAGAGAAATGAAAATAAAACATGTACATAGAAACTTGCACATGAATTTTATATGTCATTATTCATAAGAGCCAAAAAATATCTATATGACCCCAGGATCTGTCAGCTGAATAAAATGTGGTGTATCCATAAAAGGGAATATTATTTGGCAACAAAAAGAAATGAAGTATTGATACATGCTGCACTGTAGGTGAAACATCATGTTAAGAAGCCAGTCACCAAAAGACCACATATTGTATGATTCCATTTATATGAAATATCTGGAAAAATCAAAATATTAGAAACAATTGGTGGATAAATGGTTGTCACTTGAGTCTGAGGGGTGGCAGGGAGGTAAAGAATGACTACCAATGGTTGAAGCTTTCTTTTGGAGGTAATAAAAATGTTCTAAAATTCTGGAGCCTCCACTCCGTCCCCTGCGGGTCTGCTCTGTGTGCCATAGACAGCATGGTCCCAGACATAGCAGTTGGCACTAAGCGGTCTGACGAGCTTTGCTGTACATGTGTCACTAATGGACCCTTTATCATGAGCAGCAACTCTGCTTCTGCAGCAAATGGAAATGACAATAAGAAGTTCAAGGGCAACAGCAGGAGTGTGGGAGTCCCCTCCTGCATGACCCATATCTGCAAGCTGCCCAGCGATGTCACAGAGGGCGAGGTCATCTCCCTGGGGTTGCCCTTTGGGAAAGTCACCAACCTCCTGATGCTGAAGGACAAAAACCAGGCCTTCGTTGAGATGAACACCCAGGAGGCAGCCAACACATGGTCAACTATTACACCTCGGTGACACCTGTGCTGCAGCCAGCCCATCTACATTCAGTTCTCCAACCTCAAGGAGCTCAAGACTGACAGGTCCCCAAACCAAGTGCGGGCCAGGAGCCCGTGCAGGCCGTGAACTCAGTCCAGTGGGGGAACCTGGCCTTGGCCACCTCGACCGCTGCCGTGGATGCTGGGATGGCAATGACTGGGCAGAGACCCGTGCTCAGGATCATCGTGGAGAACTTCTTCTACCCTGTGATCCTGGACGTGCTCCACTAGATCTTCTCCAAGTTCGACACAGTCCTGAAGATTATCACATTCACCAAGAACAACTACTTCCAGGCATTGCTGCAGTATGCCAATCCTGTGAGCTCCCAGCACGCCAAGCTGTCGCTGGACGGGCAGAACATTACAATGCCTGCTTCACGCTGCGCATGGACTTCTCCAAGCTCACCAGCCCAACGTCAAGTACAATAAGGACAAGAGCCACGATTACAGGCACCCAGACCTGCCCTCTGGGGACAGCCAGCCCTCAATGGACCAGACCATGGCCATGGCCTTTGGTGCACCTGGTTTAATCTCAGCCTCTCCATATGCAGGAGCTGGGTTCCCTCCCACCTTTGCAATTACTCCAGCCACTGGTCTGTCTGTTCCTAACACGCACGGAGCCCTGGCCCCATTGGCCATTCCATAAACTGTAGCTGCCATGGCTGCCGCAGGCCAAATCACCATCCCAGGCCTGGCGGGGGCTGGGAACCCCATCCTGCTGGCCAGCAACCTCAACCCTGAGAGATTCACACCCCAAAGCCTCTTTATTCTTTTCGGCGTCTATGGGGACATGCAGCGGGTGAAGATCTTGTTCAACAAGAAGGAGAATGCGCTGGTGCAGATGGCAGATGGCAGATGGCAGCCAGTCCCAGCTGGCCATGAGCCACCTGAACGGGCACAAGCTGCACGGGAACCCCATCCACATTAGCTGCTCAAGCACCAGAATGTAAAGCTGCTGCGTGAGGGCCAGGAGGACCAGGGCCTCAACAAGGACTAAGGCAACTCCCCCCTGCACCCCTTCAAGAAGCCCGGCTCCAAGAACTTCCAGAACATCTTCCTGCCCTCCGCCACCCTGCACCTCTCCAACATCCTGCCTTTCCTCACGGAGGAAGACCTCAAGGTTCTGTTCTCCAGCAACAGGGGCGTGGTCAAGGGGTTCAAATTCTTCCAGAAGGACCACAAGATGGCGCTGATCCAGATAGGCTCCCTGGAGGAGGTGGTGCAGGCGCTCATCGACCTGCACAACCATGACCTGGGCGAGAAACACCACTTGTGAGTCTCCTTCTCCAAGTCCTTCATCTAGGGGCCCAGCCCCCGGCCGGGGTCCGGAGGCACTTCTGTCATTCCAGAGAAAAGCCACTTTAAGAAGCAGCTGAAGTGACCTTAACAGACCAGAGATTTTATTTTATTTTATTTTTAAAGTGAAATCAGTTTACCTGTTTTTTAAAAAATTAAATCTAGCTCACCTTGCTGACCTTGTGGTGACTGATGGCTCTGGCGCTCAGGGACTGCAGAAGGGGTCCCCAACCTGCCCAGGGTCAGGCCAGGCCAGACCCAGCACCCTGCCTTGCAGGGCGTGTTGGACATGCGGCCCTCAGTGGGCCCCCAACCATGACTTGGCCTCCTGGTGCCTTAAACCTCCCTGCCTTGTAGCAGCACGCCCACCCAAGGTGATCCAGGGACCCAGGGGCTAGGGATCTGCTCCAGGCAAAAGCAAAGCAGACTCCTGCTCCCACGGATCATGTGCCCAGTGCTGGGAGGGAGTGGAAACCAAGGTGCCAGCAGGGCTGGCTGACACCCTCCTATGTCAAGTGACTTGAATCATATCATCTGACATGATTCTCCCCATGTCCTCCAGCCACCCAGGTCCCCCTCACCTGGCCAGGCCCGGAGGGCACAAACCAGCCTCCTTGAGCTATAATATTCCTCCTTTTGTTATAATATTCTGATGTGGATGCAGACATCTGTGCCTAGTAATATTTCCAGTTGATCAAATATCCTAATCTTTTTTCATTTATTTGCAGAAGAAATAGTTTTAAGTACCTTTTTATAGGAAGAGGATCCAGTGGTATGAGTGTGATCTTTCTCTTGGTATTACTTTGTATGCTGTACTTTCTATTTTATTCTTTGTAATCAATTAAATCATAGGCAGGACCCAGCCTCCCCCAGGGGCAGGGCCTTGCTGTGCACTACACTCCTCAGTGGCCTTACTCAGCCTCCAAGATCTGCCTAGGAAGACCAGCCCTAGAACTTTCAGGGTTTGTTTGTTTGTTGTTGTTGTTGTTTCCTTTTGCTTCAAATTTTGGACCAAAGTCATGTTTCTCTTCCTGTCTGCTCTGATGCTGGGACTCCAGGCGGTTGGAACCTCCAGGTTCTGACCACCCTCCTACCCTGAGGGACGCCTTGGTCCTACCGGGCCAGCAACAGGGCCGGTCTCCTCGGATCCCCAGTTTCATAGAGTGTGACAAGGGTGTAAATATTTATAATTTTTTATACCTGTTGATATGTGGAGGAGCACATCGTTTTTTTTTTTTTTTTTTTTTTTTTATGGTGATGCATATATTTTGATAAAAGCGATTACAGGCTCAGTATTGTACGTGGAGCGCAGTGGCCATGAGGACATTCCATTGCCTGGCCCTGGGCTTGTAATGCAGAGAGAACTCGATTAAAACAGTTTTATAACAACAACAAAAATGTTATAAAATTGATTATGATGATTTCACATACTGAATATACTAAAAACCATTGAACATCTTCTAAATAGGTAAATTGAATATTATGGGAATTATATTAAAAAAGTCATTTTCTAAAACAAGTGTTTTCTGACTAATTCTCATCACGTACAATCTAATTCCTTGGACAAGTGCATTCTTTTATTTAACGAATACCTGTTGAGTATCTACTAGATACTGTTTCAGGCATTAAACTACTTGTTATTTTTTGCTTTTTTTATATTATGAAATTATTTTTCTTGGTGTTTATTGTCCTATCTGTACAATGTATAAAGATTTTATTATTCTGATTTATCTTGATCTCCACCATCTATAAGTGGCTATTATTTTTATTAAGTTTAAGTTTTTAGGATCAGATTATGTATCTAAATTCTATTAGGAATTTTTAATTTTTGTGGCAGTTTATACTCAAGAGAAAATGTTATCATGTGTCATGTAAGCCAGTGAGTTTTATGTTTCTTATTGGTACCAGTATATCCATTATGGATTGAATAAAATAATTTCTTTTTTTCTTGGGTGATTCTGAGCATTTTCCTCCAGCTCTGTATTTGGGTTTAGGGAACAAAGTTCTTCAGGCTTGAAGTTCTTCCTACTTTTGACAGACTTGCTAAGTCATGGACAGAACCATGAAGGAATGCATTGTTGAAAACGTAGTGTCCAGCAAGAGAGCAGAGAATGTTTTGGGATATAGTGAGGGACAAGACTGGAAAGTGTATTGAGGGTTAGATTTTGACTGAATGCCAACATAAAAATTGGGCTTACTTCAGTAGGCAATATGATCTTTAAAATTATTTTTAGATGTAGATGGACACAATATCTCAATTTACTTTATTTATTTATCTGTTGTGCTGAGGATTGAAACACAGTGCCTTACACATGCTAGGCAAGCACTCTATCATTGAGCCCTAATCCCAGCCCAGCAAATGATTTTGAACTCACTTTTTTACTGAATCTAAAATTATAACAAGATCAGTATAGAAAATTTGGAAAATGCATAAAATTACCAAGAAGGTAAAATGTTAACCATCAGCAGTTATCACTAATAACATTTTGGAGTATAGCTTTCTAGTATCCTCCGATTCATTTCTTTACATAGTTGACACTAAATTGCATACATATATTTTAATTTGTTTTATTTAAAACTGACACTATAAAAATAAGCATTTTCCAAGTTGTTAAGAACTTTAGCATGTTATTTTAATAGTGCCATACATAATATTCTTTCAGGATTGGAATGTAAATTAAGGATTGTTCGTTTTGGATATCCTTTTTGTTTCCAATTTATTGCATTTATCTTTTATACATATTTCTTTTGGATCTCTGAATGTAAGGTGCAAGCAAGGTGTATGAAGGTATGTAGGTGGTGGAGGGATAGCAAATAGAACAATACTCAAGTGCCAGAGGCTGGAATTTTGGTAGCAAAAGATCTTTTTTCAGTAAAATGAGGAGCATAATACACCAATAAAAATATGGAAAATAAAATGGCTCTGGCACTGTGTGGATACATGGGGTGGGGTTAGAGCTTCTCTCTTTATTTGACAAGACATTATCGAGCTCTGAGGGAGACCTTTCATTGAGTCCTAGGAGCAAAAACCAGGTTTCCATTTCTAAGCAAGTGAGCAGGTGGTGAAGCTCAGAAGCATGGAGTGTAACTGTACTTTTGGAAGGTTTGTTGATGAAGAGAAGGAGAAAAATGGAATGAGGTAAAAGGGGGGAAACAAGAACAAGTAGCAATTTTATTTTATGTATTCTTTTTTAAAGATAGAGACTGGAACATTGTTAGGGTAAAGGTATAGTATAAGAGAAAATAGGGGGTTGGGATTGTGGCTCATCAGTAGTGCACTTGCCTGGAATGTGTGAGGCACTGGGGTTGATTCTCAATACCGCATATAAATAAGTAAATAAAGGACTATTAACAACTAAAAATCAAAAGAGAAGAGAGACAAAATAGGGATATGAATATTAAAAACAAACTGAAGATTGGAAGTCCATCTGCTGTTTTACATTTTTTTTTCTTTTTTGTCTTAACCCTGGTAATTAGTTTCAGAAGAAATTTTCAGACTCCTCCTAATAATTTGGTATTTCCATGCATTGTGGCTTAGAATCTGGCTTACACTCAAGACCTATTTTAGCCTGAAGAAATGAGGAACTACACATAATGTTGATTTTAGACTTTGCATCTTTGTTATTGTTTCATATGAGTCATCAGTAGCATAGCATTAGAATAAGCTCATTTAGTAACATCCTCTCTGAAATTTTATATATTTTATACATTTAAATTTTTATATATTTAAATATATAAAATTATATAAATTTTTATATATTTCCTTGTCCACAAACTGCAACCACATTTCAATAGCAGTTTCTGGGAATTCTCTAGTGCTGATGTCTAAACAAATTATTAACAGTTTTATCTCCTATTGTTAATCTTTTTTGACCTGCTCAGGTTCCCAGTAAGTTTTATATTTTTAAAACATCACCTCTATGTCTCATCTGTGCATTTTGGTCACCTTATTGTTAATAAATGACTTCTAGCAAGCTCACCTGACTATCTTGCTTGGACTGTTCTGTGAACATTGCAATTTTCATTTACCAGATATGAACAACTTCAGATATATTAGCCCCAGCAAAGTCATTAAAAAGATTGTTCATAGAGCTTGCAAAAAAAGTTAATTGGTTCTAAAATTTTGTTTTAGAGTAAAGTAATAAAGAATCATTTATAAGCAACTGTAAATGAGCCACTATAAATGACACTTATAATTTTTACTAATGGAAAAATAATCAAGAAGCTAGTAACACAGATAATATGTATTTGAAATTAAATAAGTTGAGAATTGTAAATTAATTATACTAATAAATTGTCAGGCTTCCTTCAGCAACCAGGAACTCAATAATAACTGCAATATCAGAACTTAGCATTTATTCATTTGAGAAAACTAATATATCAGCTGGTAACAAGTCAAAATGAATCTGAAAACTGTTTTTGCTTCTCTAAAGAATATAAAAATTAGCGGCCATATAACTCTCTACTGTATTATATTGCCTTCAAAGAAACATCTGTTTAGCATTCAAAATAATTAAGAAGATGTTTTAAATGTTTTTTTTTGTAGTTTCTCTAACTCACCTACCTTATTCACTCTTAGGTTTCCTAGATGTGAGGAGTGGTGTAAAACAGGTCAAGTGATGCATAAATATGAAGATTATTTGTACTAATCAAAATCAGCAGGAGATTCCACTATTTCACCAAAAAACAATTCACTCCTACAAGAAAATATAGGATCAACACTCCAGCATACAGGCATAGGCAATGACTTTCTCAATAGGACCCCTAAAGCTCAGGAAATAATGCTAAGTGTTAATAAATGGGATGGCTCCAAATTAAAAGGCAACAATTAGGAATAGAAAGAGAGAACCTACAGAATGGGAGAAAATCTATGCTAGCTACTCTTTTGAGAGAGGATTAATATGTAGAATATATAAAGAACTCAAAAAAATCAAATAACCCAATTAATAAAAATAAAAATACTAATGTATTAAGCAGACACTTCTTAAAAGAAGAAATACAAATGGCCAACAAATATATGAAAAAATGTTAAACATTATTAGCAATTAGGGAAATGCAAATCTCACAGCAGTCAAAATGGCAGTCATTAAGAATACAAATAATAATAATTGCTGGAGAGGATGTGGAGAGAAAGGGACACTTTTACACTGTTGGTGGGATTGTACATTAGTACAACCACTATGGAAATCAGTATGGAGGTTCCTTAAATGGAACCACCATATGACTCAGCTATACCAATCCTCAGTATTTGTCCTAAAGAATTAAAGTCATCATACTATAAGGATACATGTATATCCATGTTTATAGCAACACAATTCACAATAACCAACCTATGGATCTAGCCTTGGTGTCCATCAACAGACGAATGTATTAAGAAAATGTGGTGTACATATACAATGAAACTTTATTGAGCCATAAATTAAAAAAAAAATTATATCATTTGCAAGAAAATGGATGGAACTAGAGACTATTATGTTAAACAAAATAATCCAAACTCAGAAGATCAAGGGTTGCTATGTTTTTCTCTTATATGTAGAGGCTAGAGAGAAAAAGGAAAACAAAAGTTGGGGTGGATCTCCTAAAAATCAGTGGGAGATCAAAAGAGGAAAGGGACCAGGGAGTGGGAGAAGGGGAGTGAGGGAAAAGTGCTAAGGAATGATATTGGCTAAATTATATTCTTATAAAATGTGCATGTATGAACATGTAACAAAAAATCCCATAAATGTGTAATAGCTATGATACACCAATAAAAATATCAAAAATAAAATTCAAGACACAAAAAAGAAAAAAAAAAAAAAACTATGCCACTAAAGAAATACCCCAGCATGTGTGCTCAGTACTGGTCTTTTATATATAGCCTCCTTGGAATCTCATCCTTTCACATATGTGTAGATACAGCCCTTCCAGGCTCCTCCCCATACCTTCCTTCAAAGTAGAGCTAGCTAGTAGTGTTGCTGTTTCTTTGATGGTAATTTACTTCAGCTGCAGGAGTTTGTATGCTTGTGATATCATTATCATAAGGATAACCCAGACAGCCAGAATGGAGCTTCACACTAAAATTTGCAGCACTCTTTGTACTGTTTTGTTATGCTCCAACTGTGTCATTAGCTCTTTTATTCTTAATCTCAATAATGTCAATATTTTGCATTCTTCTCCTTATCTGTCTCTCCAAGAATGTCTTGGTGGCCTATACAGGCTTTTCTGACTTCACTAATTAATATTCCTGTTACAGAAACCCCCATAATTTTACTCCTCTAGAATTATGTATTTCTCTTTTGATAAGAAGTTTTGTGGTAATACCAGCAGAATACTTTCATAATACATATCAAAATTTCATTAAACTCTTATCCCTTGGTCTTTTATCTTATCTTTACAATGGAACTACTATAGACCTACATGTAGAAGACTCCAGGAGTTTACCAGAACAAGAGAAATGTTTTAAGCAGGGACATAAGAAAAGCTTTGGAGTGAA
Source organism: Marmota flaviventris (assembly GCF_047511675.1). Classification (NCBI taxonomy): domain Eukaryota; kingdom Metazoa; phylum Chordata; class Mammalia; order Rodentia; family Sciuridae; genus Marmota; species Marmota flaviventris. The sequence goes on from NC_092507.1 coordinate 95,407,303, forward strand.
GTCTTAAAGCAAAACATATTGTGGTTTATGTAAAGCTTTATGTTTATCTATAAAAACCGGTAAATATTCCTTCTTAAAATTTTATTTTATTTTATTATTTTTTTAGAGAGAGTGGGAGAGAGAGAGAGAGAGAGAGAGAGAGAGAGAGAGAGAGAGAGAGAGAAAATTTTTTTTAATATTTATTTTTTAGTTCTCAGCGGACACAACATCTTTGTTTGTATGTGGTGCTGAGGATCGAACCCGGGCCGCACGAATGCCAGGCGAGCGCGCTACCGCTTGAGCCACATCCCCAGCCCCATTAAAACTTTATTTTTAATTAATAACTACTCACATATGTTTATGGGGTACCATGTGATATTTCAGATAAATTAGCATATGCATCACCTCAGTATTTGTTATTTCTTTGTGATGAGAGCATTTCAAATTCTGTCTTAGCTATTTTGAAATAGACATTATTGTTAATTATAGCCCTCCTCCTATTTAACTTAACCTCATTCCTGTTTACCAAAGTCTCCCCTTTTCCCCATCTACCCTACCGGCTGCCTCCTGCCACTCTGCCACACACATGAGACTTGGTCAATACCATTCTACTCTCCACTTTTATGATTTTGACTCTTAGATTCCACATGTTAAGTGAGAGTGTAGGTTATTTTCTTTCACTACTTGGCTTATTTCACTTAACATAATCTCCTCACTTAACATACTGTCATCCATATTGTTATAAAGGACAGAATTTCCTGTATTTGTAGGGTGAATAGTATTTCATTGTGGATGTATACCACCATATCACCTTTTAAAGAATCCCTTCATGTGTTGAGGGACACTTAGGTTATTTCCGTATCTTGTCTACTGCAAGCAATGCTTCAGTGAACACGGTGGTATATACAGTAAGAGCCACATGTTTCTTGAATTAACTGCCCATAAAATAATAAAATATGTGATTATAGAAATTGCTCACAGCTATTATTTTCACCTGTGTTTTTATAATATTCACAAAGCGCAAAAAGTCTTTTTGTTCAAATATAGAGTACTTTTTAAATAACAGACAACCTCAGTTTTTCTTAGTTTTTAAGACCTAACTTTTTATTTATTTTTATGTTATTGTACATTTCTTTGTCTTATTCAGAAAGGTAATAGTTTTATGCATCTCTGGGAAACATTTTTACCTTCTTCTGAAAGGCATAGTTTGGACTAGGTATAGATGCCACAGTTCACATCACCTTCTGAGTTCTATATTCCCTTGTTGTTTCTCCATTTTTTTTTTTTTTATAATTGCAGGACTGGGATTGAACTTCATGCTTCATTGCACTTCATTCACAAAGCTACATTCCCAACCCTTTTAACAAGTGTGATGAGATGTATCCGTCATACAGTACCATGCAGAATGTATCCACTATCCAGTACTACTATGTAGTGCCAGGTAGAATAGTTCCATTGCCTAAAAATCCACTATGTACCATCTCATTTTCCTTTCTCTACTCCAACCCTGATTCCTTTCACTTTCTTTTTAGTTTTACCTTTTTCAGAAGGACACAGTTCATAAACTGATTTTAATTTCCTATGTCCTTGCAGGATTTTTAAATCTTACTGAAATTTGGGTGTTTTGTTTGGTTTTCTAGACTGTGGTGTGTGTTCTCAAAATTTCATTATGAGTTTTTTTTTTCTTGAATTAATCTAGGAATTTTTCATTTTACTTTTTATTGTGTCTTCTGCATCTGTATTGTTTTTTCTAGAAAGTGTGGAATTGATGAATTTGTATAGCTGTAGCCAAATAAATTTATTTTCTTCAATGAATTTGACTTTTAGATTCTATACAAGTGAGATCAAACAGTATTTGTCTGTGTCTGGGTTATTTCACTTGGCATAATATGCTCCAGGTTTATCTACATTGATGCATATGGGAAAATTTCTTCCCCCCTATCTTTTTTTAAAAAAGCCTGAATAGTACCCATTGTGTATATGTGTATATGTGTGTGTGTGTGTGTGTGTGTTTATGTGTGTGTGTATATCTCACATCACATTTTCTTTCTTCATTCATCCCTTAAGGCAGTTTCCATATTTGGGCTATTGCAAATAATGCTGAGGTGAATATGGAGTTGCAGATGTCTCTTCAAAATATTAATTTTATTTCCTTTGGATGAATACCCAGGGATAGGATTGCTGGATAATATTATGGTTCTATTTTTAATTTTTTAAATGGTAATGACAATTGAACCCAGGGGTACTTTACCACTGAGCTTAATCCCAACCCCCCCTTTTTTAAAAATCAGGGATTGAACTCAAGGGTATTTGACCACTGAGCCACAACCCCAGCCCTATTTTGTATTATATTTAGAAACAGGGTCTCACTGAGTTGCTTAGTGCCTCTCTGTTGGTGAGGTTAGCGTTGAACTTGTGATCCTCCTTCCTTAGCCTCTCAAGCCACTGGGATTACAGGCATGTGCCACTGCACCCGGCCCAACCTTTTTTATTTTTTATTTTGAGGCTGGTCTCATTAAATTGCTGAGGTCTTATTAAGTTGCTCAAACTTGTAATTATCATGCCTCAAAGCCTCAAGGCTGGGGTTGTTTGTGTGAGCCACCAAATCTGGCTCCTAGCCCTTTTGAGACAGGTTTCACTAAATTGCCCAAGTCACTTGGGATCTTCCTGCCTGAGCCTCCCAACTAGCTAGAATTACAATTGTTCACTAGCTAGAATTATAATTGTTCACAACTGTGCCCAGCTCTTTTTTTCATTTTTTGAGGAGCCTCCATATTGTTTTGTTTTTTGGTCATACCAGTTACATCCCCACCAATACTGTATAAGTGTTCTCTTTTCTCCACATCCTGGCCAGAACTTATTCTATTTTATCTATTTATAATTGTTGCTTTAATTGTTGTGGAGTGTTATCTCATTGTAGTTTCAGTTACATTTCACTGATGAATACTGTTAAGTGTCTCTTCATATTCCAGTTGGTCATCTATATGTCTTCTTTTGAAAAATGTTTATTCAAATTTTTAGCCCATTTTTAATTGAGTTTTGCTTTTTTTGGTTGTTTGTTGTTGTTGTTTTTCTGCTATTGAGTTGTGTGAATTCCTTATAAATTTTGAATATTAAAATAGCATGCCTTCTCCTACTCCAGAAAAGGCATGCTATTTAAAAAAAATATATTTATCATTAGAATTTGTGTGATCAAATTGAAGTATTTTCTTATATGAAGCTACAAAGATTTTTGTGAAATTGTAAGAAAGTATCACACCAACATTTGAGGACTTTCTACATGCCAAGTAGTGCAATGCTGTTTCTATGAAAGTTTTCATTAGAACAATTCTAGGCGAGGAAAATTCAATGATAAATTTGACTATACCAAATATTTTTATTTTCTTTTTATTCCTCATAATGAAAGAGGATACATTCTCCTGTCCAGCACCCATTCTCCTAACTGTCCTCTAAATCCCTTCACTCTGACTTTCTCAGGACTGGATCTTCTCCATTATTCATCTTCAGCTTTTTCCCATTCTAGTTCTTTCCCATTCCTACTACAGCACACTTAAGTCTCTTGGATGTTAAAATGAATTCCTTCCTTTATGTCATATCCCATCTGGCTGCCACCCTGAATTCTCTCTTTATTACTGAAAGACTTCAGATGAGTTGTCTGTGTTCCCTGACTCCATTTCCAATGCTCATCTGGCTTCCACCTTTTCACTGAAACTACACTCACCAGTGTTATCAGTGACTTCCTTGTTGGTAAATCCAGTGTGCCCTCTTTAGTTCTATCTTACCTGACATCTCTGCCACACTTGATAATGTTGAGCAATTCTTTCTTAAAAATCTTTTCCTTTGGTTTTGGTGATAAACTAATCTTTGCTTCTTCCTCTGTTAACATTTTATTCACCTCTGACTGCCCACCTTCTCTAATACCCAAAGTATTGGTGTTCCTTGGAGTTCTAGGCTTTCTCTTCCATTCCTTCTCTGTCCACTGTTCCCAAATGGCCTAATCCATCCCCATGTTTTCAGTGACCATTTACATGATTAGGACCTTCACATTTGTATTTTCAGTCCTGAACTCTTCTTTGAGTTCTAGCAAATGTCTGTCTGCCTACTAAACATTTCCAAATGAGTCACTCCAAAATCAGATTTTTTTTCCATCTCCCTAAACCCACTAGCAAAATGCATCAGTGAATAAATATATAAAACAAAATATTCTTGTGTTCAGTTTTCCCAATGAAGGATACTACCTTTCTACCCACTTAAGCCAAATAAAGACACTTCTGGAGTTGACAGATTAATTTAACCTTAACGTTGCAATTAAAAGCCACAATTTTACTTGTTTTTGCCTCCTCCCCAAAGGTTTCTTTTCTCTCTGTGTCCCAAGAAGCTACATCTCTTTTAACACAGAGATCTTCATTAATGTTGAGGAAGAAAATTCTCACAAATTTTTCCATTGTTTTACTTTAGTGGACAAATTTAAGTGGACTTAGAACTACTACACACATTCTTGATAACAGCAGCTTCTAAGATTTATTTTTGAGACACACTATAAGCCAGAGACTGTTATGAATACTGTATAATTTCATTTCATTTCTCCAGATACATTTTCTGTTTCTTACAGGAGAAAAAATGAAATATGGGGAGGTTAGAGAATGTGTCCAGTGTGAGTGACAAGGGGCAGATAGCAGAGGCAGGATCTGAACCTGGCTCTGGGTATGACCTTTTAACCTTTGCACAATGCTACTTGGCAAATATCTGCATTCCTCATAGCAGTTTTTTTTTAAAAAAAAATATTTTTTGAAGTTGGACATAATACCTTTATTTTATTTATTTTTATGTGGTGCTGAGGATTGAACCCAGGGCCTTGCACATGCTAGGAGAGCACTCTACTGCTAAGCCACAACCCCAGCTCCCAGTGGTCTTTTTATTTTAATCACTCTTTTAAAAAGTTTAGAATACTTTGAATTACCAAGACATGATATAATTTGAAATGTGTGCCAAGAGTATACTTTTGCATATTGTTCTGAGAATAATAATGTAGTTTGCTGGTAGAATAAATTGTCACAAAAGTTTGGTTCATAATTTTTATTCTATTTTAAATTACTTTTATTTTTAACATCTTTCTAGATTTTATTTTGACTGTTTTGAAATATAAACAATGGCCATAGCAACTTTATCTTCTGAATTCTTTGCTTATTTTACATCACATACAGAAGCTGTATCATTTCAACTTACAAGTAACTAACTCACTTTCTGAGGTGCCTACCCCAGAAGTTTCTGGGAAACCATTTGAAGCAGAGTTTCTGCATCTGCCATGGACAGCCAAGATGTTGTGGTTCCCGAGCCAGGGGAGGACTCATGACGAAAATGTGACATTTACCTCAAGTTTTCATACTGCCTTGACTGTATTTTCTGGAAGTACTGTAAGTCAGGATGTCTGCATATTTAGTGGAAGAAGATTCAGCACTTATCCCAACTCTAGATGAAGAGCGGAAAAATTCTGATAATGAAGCTTACTTGAGTAGAATCCTCGATAGTGAAGAGAGATCAAGTATTACCTGGAACTGTCTCCCTGACACAAAGGTTTTTGATAGCAATTTGAGCAGTGTGGATATCACCTGGGCCCCATGAGGCAGTGACCCAGCTCTGAGAAATTTGCTATGTGTGGCTCAAGCCAGAGATGCACACAAAGGGAAAAATCTTGAGGCTGGTAATGCTGGAGCAGTTTTTACAATACTACTCAAGGAAGCACAGAACCATTCAGAATACAGAGGGGGCAGGGACTATGCTGGGGGATTTGAGAGTGAACTGGTTAATCCTGAAGAGCTGATTCTATCCATTGATGGGAAGTGCTAGTAGGAGGTAGTATCCCCAAGAGAAGCTCAAGGAATATTGAGTTCTGAGCTTGATGCTGTGGAAAACTAGCTCATATATGCATCCTGGACATTCTGTTCCCTGAGGCACTGTGATGATGACACTAGGCTTGAAATATCCCTCTTTGTCTTTGATAGTGCTTCTTCACTTAAAATCTGTTTTATCAGATGACAGTGTAGTTAGGTGAGCTTTTACATTGAGAGTTCCAAGTTTCTTTTTCCAGCCTTGTACAAAGTAACAAAAGATCTGGTGATTCCACTTGCAAAAAGGTCAATAAAACAGGCAAAATTGAATACTATGTTCATGGCAAATCAAAATAAACAAACAAAGTATAATAATACTCAAGATAATATCTGGGTGATGTGGTGCACACTTGCAGTCCCAGCTACTTGGGAGCTGAGGCAGGAGGATCTCAATTTCTAGGCCAGTTTGAGCAAGTTAGAACCTGCCTCAAAATCCAATAGAAAAAAGGGCTGGGCTTTTAGCTCAGTGGTAAAATGCTTGCCTAGTATGTGCAAAATGCTGGGTTAATTCTAGCAACCCCTAGCTCAATCATTCACAAATGTTTACCCTGGTGGGGGAAGAAACAGGCCTATGATTAAGGAGGGATGTAAGTTGCTGATTAACAATATGTTAGTGATATATGGTTAGATAAGATTTTGTTTTATTATTTTTCTTTTTCTTCTTTTTAGGTGCTAGGTTTAAACTGGCTGAATGTAAAGACATTTTAGAACAGCATAACATATATGGTTTACTAATTAATTTATCACTATTATTTGAAATTTGTTACAGTCAAAAGTAAAATCATACTTTATTTTTTACAAATTATTTCTAAAAATGTCATGAATACATGCTTGTTTAATTATTTCTGGTAAATATGTATAACCATTGTTTTTTAAACTTTCCTTAGTAAACTAAAAATTCAATAAATGCTCATTTTCAAAAGATAGTTGATTTGTTTTTTGCCTCTCTCTAGCAAATGATAGGGACCTAAGATTCCAATGGTGGGCTCAGCAAGAAATTCCCTGGGGCTGAGTTCAGTTAGTGTGGTCTGGGCTGGTGTAGTAGAGGTTATGTTTCAAGTGGCATTTCAGGGATCCATGTGGACATAACCAGTACAGCAATGACTGAGGACTGGATTTGGCATATTTGAGACCAAGAAGAATGAAGGAGCAGTTGACCTTGTCAGGAGGTTAAGGGAACAAATAAAATATTTAGGATTATGGAAGCCAGATTGGGATGTCTTCATGCATCCCAATACAGGAGAAAAGGGATTTACAAATATGGAAAAGGAAATAGTTGAAATCCCAAAGCTTCAAAGAAGAACAATTAAATATCAGTGAGAACGCAAGGTTTTCAAGGTTTACAATGTATGCTTACATGAGAATGCACAACAATGTGTTTGTGTCTACATGTGTATATGTACAAGTTTGTCTCCCAATAGGTTAAAGCCAGTAACTTCCCAATTAGCTATGAATCCTTCTCCAGTCATGGATTCCATATACCATTCCCCATTTAAAGAAAACAGTGTTCCTTTGAAACTGTCTAATCTAGATCTGGGGTAGGGAAAAGTACAAGATGACCTTGTAACATTTTGATGTACCAAAAATAAGGAAGAATCCAAAAAGACATGTAGACATGTAGAAGGGACTTAGAAGATAGTGTAAAAAGATTCCCACAGACAAAATCTGGGAAATTTTCAGCATGAAAATCAATGATATATTATCAGCTACTTAAGTAAAATGAGAACCCAGAAGCCTAAACTGATATAAATGAATAAACACATAGAGAAGTGAAGGTTCTTCTTTACTATAGGATATCAAAGCAGAAGTGGTGGACTCACCACTTGGCAATCAAAATAGTAACTGATTCAGGAAAGAATTGTCAACAGACTCAAACTAGCTGTCAGCAATTCAGTAGGAATTAGAACATTTCATGGTCTCCAGGAATCTCCTCAATTACTAACTTTATAATGGAAAAACTTTGTAGATACTATCCTAACCTAGTGGCCAAAGACCACATCACCAGTAAGGGGACAAATAAACACGGTGAATCTTCTAGTATAATACAATGAAAAGAATCAATCATCATTTCGGATATTTATGACACAATGTATATCCCAACTCTAATCATGAGAAATATTACAGAAACCCAAACTAAGCAAGCAACACTATACAAATTGGCTTATGCTCCTCAAGTGTCAAGGTCATGAATGAAAAGACCAAAAAAAAGTATTCCAGATGGAAGGAGACCAAAGAGATAAGACAACAAAATGCACCATGTGATCCTAGATTGGGATGCTTGAAGACAGCAGCATTATTGGGGCAATTACCAAAATGTGAATTCAATCTATGGGTTAGATGTCATCATGTTAATGTGCAGAGTTCGATGTGTATACTATGGTTAAAAAGGAGCATCACTGTTTAAGTACACACTCAAGTGGTTAGAGGTAATGGAGCATTATGTCTTTAATTTTCAAATGATCCAAAAATATTTTGGATGGGATTATATTAAATCCATAAATGTAAGTTAAATGAATGTCTTTACAATTTTGAGGCTTCTAATTTCTGATGTGGTCTAAAATTTTATCCATGAAGATCTTTTATACAGTTTTATTCTTAAGCCCTTCCACTTTTCATTTCATTATTAAAGAGATCTTAATTTCTGTTAGTGGCCCATATCCAGGAATAGGACAGAATACTCCAGACTGATGGTGAATGAAACTTTGCCAAACTACAGATATTCACTGAATTGTCTACATATACATTCATACCAACTGCCGCGTCCGGCCAAAGAGGGTTCTCGAATAATTCTTTTCTCCTTTTCTCTAGGTCTTCTTGAAGCTCCTTGATTTTAGTGCGAACTATGCCCGATTTATTGGCATAGAAGCAGCACCTTTCTCCTAAGGCTAAACAGATTCCCCCCTGATTGGCAGTCAGTAAGTCTAGGCCTCCCCTATTTTGGAGGACCACTTCTGCCAAAGAGTCAATTTGGTCTTGTAGGTCCCTAATAGTGCCAGATAGGGTCTGCACATCATCTATAAGCTGCTGAGATAGATGGCGATAAGAATGTATCTCTGTACCTAGTCCAGCTGTGCCTGTGCCCACAGCAGCCATTATCCCCAGTGTGGCGAGTAATGGTAGAGCCTGTATAGCTCGCCTGTGTCTTCTCACTAGAGTGTCTAGGCTGGAGATGGGCAGGGGCTCATCCCCAGGGACAATGGTTATGTCAGGGAGGAGCAGGGTGAGAACGCAGACACCTGTCCAATTTGTAGGGAGCCTGGGAAAAGCTAAATTTCCACCACACATAAAAACTGTACCATTAGGGGGACAAATGGGCGGAGTAGGTGAAGAATAATTCTTTACTAATGAGCAGTTCCCAAAGGAAGAGACTCCAACATCAACATCATAGGTATTATTTTGCATCATGCCCAGAAGGCAAGACATAAAACCACCTAGGCTGCACCTTAAAGGGTAGCCCAGATTGACATGTGTTGTCATCATCAATGGTATAATTAATGGGGACCGCCAATGGCATGACTGCACCTGCCGTCATGCAGAGCCAGCAGTCACTAGCAAGCGTGGGATCAGAGTTGTTACGTAAGAAAAGGGTGGTTTTTAAGATATCCCACGTGTTGGCATCCAGATCTGGGAGCTGAGACTTAGGCAGCACCAAGGGGTGGTATATGGGGTCAGGGACCTGTGGTTTCAAAAGCCTGATGATTTGAAGATGTTTAACAGAATCCGTGCCCCACCCCCCGTCAGAGATCCCTGTGGGGGCTTCAGTGGGCCAACAGGAGGGCTTACCGACTTGACCCTGGCACCCAGCCAACTGAAGATAGGAGTCAATTTCCCCCTGAAGTCCCAGGGTCGTTGCTCCTTCCCGAGTCTGCGTCTACCAGTCTCGTGCAGCGTTCCGGGACCCAAATGGGTTTTTCTGTCCCTGGAGGGAAGACACATACAGCTCCTCTCACTCTAGCCAAGAGTGGAACAGGGGGTTGCCACTTCCCTGTAGCCATATCCTTCCATCTTATCTGTGCTTTTTGTATGGTGGGAGGGGAAAAGTGACGCTGCGCCGCTGTAAGGCCTTCGGTGTCAGTGAGCAAAAAATTTAAAGTGAATAGAGTTATGCTTAGGAGTGCTTGTGGTCCCTGACAATTCTGGTATATCTCCCCCTCTTTTGTTTTTTGCAAATAGGTTTTAAGATGTTGATGGGCCTGTTCAACAATGGCCTGTCCTTGGGGGTTATATGGGATTCCTGTTTTGTGTATAATATCCCACTGTGAGCAAAATTTTTGGAAGGTTTGACTAATATAAGCTGGGCCATTATCTGTTTTTATATATCGAGGGGTTCCCATAAAGGAAAAGGTTTTAACATAGTGCTGTATCACGTCCTTAGCCTTTTCTCCTGAATGTAAAGTAGCAGAGATAAAACCAGAGAACGTGTCTATACTGACATGCACAAAAGACAGTTTTCCAAAACTAGGAATATGAGTTACATCAGTTTGCCAGATGTCGTTTGGCTGAAGGCCCCTTGGGTTGACTCCCAGAGAAGGGGAATGGATAAAAGGTGCACAAGTAGGATATAGGGAGATAATTTTTAAAGTTTGATCCCTGGAACATCCTGAGCGTAAGCGCAAAGTTTGTGTGTTTAGGTGAAATTTATTATGAAGTTGTAGGGCCTTATCATACTCAGTTATTGTATATATAAAATTAGTGGCATGTGTGGCAGCGTCTGCCATGGTGTTGCCCGCCGCCAGAGGACCTGGAAGTCCAGAATGACTTCTAATGTGACCTATGAAGAGGGGGTCTGCCCTAGCCCATATAAGAAGCTGCACTGTTTGTAGTTGATCCATGATCGTGGATTGTTTTCCAATATAAGGTGCCGTCTCAATCACGGAGGTGAGCCTGGCGATATAGAGACTGTCTGTGAAAACATTAAGGGGCACCGAGCTATAGGTCTGTAAGGCCAATATTAAGGCTGCAACCTCCGCTTTTTGGGCCGAACAATCGGCCACTCTCTTGCGGATGACTTGGGTCCCATCTGAAACAACAGCAAACCCATTTTTGGCCCCGTCAGTGAAGACGGTTTGTGCCCCCGGGAGAGGATCCTTTTTTAGGATCTTTGGGAAAATTATTGAATATGTCTTTAGACTTTCAAGGAGCCTGCTTTTAGGGTAGTGATTGTCAACCTGTCCCATGAAACTACAGAAGAAAAGACACCAGAGATCATGTTACTGTCTTAATTTAGAAAGAATGTCTTGATTATATGGTAATATGAGAACATCAAAGGTTTTCCCAATCAAGGCATCTCCTAGATATTTTGCTTTCCAAACTAACTGTATTACCAGATCATGGAAAGGTATCAAGACCCAGGAGGGGGACGCAGGTAAGTGAACCCAATAAATAGGACCAGTCTGCCAAAAAACTCCAGTCGGGGTGAGTTTTGACAGCAGAACAATGAATAACAAGGACTGGGAGTAGTCCACCTGCATCACCTGCATCTCTTGTAAGGCTGTCTCTATCAATCTAAGCGCCTTCAAGGCTTCTGGAGTAGGTTTTTGCGGGGAGGTGGGTGAGGGGTCTCCTCTCAAAAGGTCATACAGGGGTTTAAGTTCACCAGTAGGGACATGGAGGGAAGGCTGCAGCCATTGATTTTCCCCCAGAAATGTCTGCCATTGGTGCAGGGTTTTGAGCTGGTTCACCTGAAATTGAGGCCTCTGGGGAGTGATCCCTACCTTGTTAATAGTATAACCTAGATAGTTATAAGGATACTGAATCTGCACCTTCTCTGGGGCTATAATCAGTCCAGCCCCCTTTAACAGGGACTGGAGGACTTCATAAGACCGGAAAAGTGCTTTCCTATCAGGGCCTGCCAACAATATATCATCCATATAATGGACGAGGTAAAAGTTTGGGAATTGTTGCCTAAAGGGTTGCAGAATTTTTGCTATAAAGTACTGACACATAGTAGGGCTATTGGCCATTCCTTGAGGTAAGACAGTCCATTCAAACCGCTGATAGGGTTCCCTAAAATTTATTGAAGGTAAAGAGAAAGCAAAACGTTTACGATCCTGGGGGGCCAGGGGAATAGAAAAGAAGCAATCTTTTAGGTCCAAAATAATAAGATGCCAATCTTTAGGGATAGCCGAATCTAATATCCCCTTGAAGATTTTATCCTGTATTTTAATGGTTAACTGTGGTCGGGAGTCCAAGTGTGCTACCCAAAAGGTTTGAGGGGTGCTGGTGGAACCAAAACTGCCATTACCCCGGGCTGCCTGTAGGGCGCAGCTGGGTAGGGACACCGCTGACAGCAGCAATAATTGTGCTATGCATTCTCCGGGAGGAATAATAACGATCCCTTGGGTAGCCTCGGCAACAATTTTTAACTCCCCGTGGTAATCACCATCAACCACACCTGTAAGAATTCTAAGCCCTTTATGTAGAGTGCTGCCTCTTCCCAGTATCAGTCCCACAATTCCCTCCGGCAAAAGGGCCAAAGGCTCCAGTCGGCAGGGTCTGGGGACCCATCTGCGGAGTCAGTACTGCTCGGGAGGTGGAACTGAGGTCCAATCCTGCACTTCCGGGCGTTCCCCTTGGGAGCTCCCAGATAGAAAGGGGTTGGTCAGGGGGAGGCAGCGGAGACGCCCACTCCCCAGGGCACTGTTTTGTCCCTGCACTGCCCCATACACTTTGGCTTCCGGGGCCAGGGGTGGGCCCCTGCTCCCATTTCCTGATGGTATTGGGTTACCCTGGATGTCAAATTTTGACCTGCACTCACTACTCCAATGATTTCCTTTATGACATCGAGGACAAATTCCAAGCATCCCTCTGCCAGCACCCTTGCTCCTTTCCGGGCAGTTTTTCCTTATATGTCCCTCTTTCCCAAACTTAAAACACCCCTTAGAGCAGGTTCCCCTGTTATCAGATTTTTGCATTCCAGTCTTAAGGGCAGCAGCCAAAACCTGACCAGTAATATGAGGCCCATCTATATCTTTGCATGCTCGAATCATGTCATCTATACTTTTGGCCCGGGAGGACTTAATAGCATTTTGGCAGTAAGTGTTAGCGTTTTCATATGCCAGTTGTCTAATAAGTGGCATAGCCTGTTCCAGATTAGGGAATATTTTTCCAGCCGCCTGCATTAGGCGGGCTATAAAGTCCGAATAAGGTTCAGAGGGCCCTTGAGAGATCTTGGAAATTTTTGCTTCAGTCTTAGAAACGGGCAGAGCCTTCCAGGCCTGAACGGCTGCTGTGGCTATCTGAGCATAGATCCCAGGGTCATAATTAATTTGCTGATTTATGACAGCATATTGTCCCGACCTGTTAACATTTCGAGGTTACGCCATGGGAAGCCGGCGTCCTGATTGACTCGGGCTAGCTCGCGACACCTCTCTTGATTTTCAATTTTCCACAACAAAAAATCCCCTCCAGACAACACAGCCGTGCGAAGCTGTTGCCAAACTAAATCCCAGTCATTGTTATTGAGAAAGCCTCCTGTCAGAAACCAAGGACAAGCCTGGGCAATAACTTCAACGAATTTGGTTGCAGTCTTAGTTTTTATTCCTGTTCCTTGTGTATTTAACAGCTCTTTTAGTTCGTTGGCCAGACGAACCTTCGCTGTTGAGTTACCCATGGTACGTACCCTGTCTCTTTAAATTATCTTTAAACCAATCCTCCCCCTTCTACCTTTAGAAGGTGAGCCCCGTACGCTTACCCCTGCTTTCCGGATCTCGGTGGGAACCTCCAGATGCCGAGTCCAGCTAATGGAGCCGAGTCCGGCGAGGGACGGCAGGGTTAAAAAATACACAGGACACCAAGGTTATTCATCCAGGAGGGAGCGTGTGTGCGCTTTATTGCCCAATTTGTTCCCCTTATATATCTTTTTAACAGCTGCGGGAAATTACTCAAAAGTGAGGAGGGAAGAGTAATATCTGCGTCCTTGGGTTACCATCATGTCACCATCCCCTATCAGGAGGCTCGAACAGGTCAAGATGTTCCCGAGAGACACATATGCTCTAGGCAGATAAACAGGGAACCGCAAGACTGCATCACGGCCTTGTGAGCTGGCCACATTGACATGCATAACAAAGAACTGGGGGATGAGTCCCCAGGGGCCAGGGCGGGCCTGCTACCAGCAACCAACACTGTACATTAAAAGTAGCTTAAAAATACTCATAAATTCTCCTGAAATTCTCAGCATGTAAAATAGGCCGATGAAAGGAAATACTTCTCATAATCATGAAGAATATGCTTTTCACAAAGCTTTCTGGTGGCCTGGCAGCTCTAAAAGGAATCTCCATGATGCCCTTTCCCCTTGCTCACATCTGTTTGCAAGTGTCCTAAAACAACTTTTCAATGAACAATTTCTGCCACATTATTGGTAGCAGGGCACTGTGTATGCTCTGGGTAGTCTAGAAACAGCAACCCCTTCTCCAGAGACACTTTGCTTCAGTGCCTCCAGGAAGCTGGAACATTCAGGCTGAAGGCTCCAAGCTGAACAAAATCCCAGGAAGGACATGAAAGTGCAACTCTATTTGTGAGGTTTGACTGGGTTGTATCCATGTCTTAAAACTGAAGGAGTTTACATGTAAGTAAGTTTTCTCACAGGATGATGAATAAGTTCTGGAAATGGACCCTTGAGTATAGTTGCAGAATTATGTGAATATATTTAGTGTTCCTGAACTGTACAGTTCAAAATAGTTCAAATGGCTAATTTTTATGTGTATTTTACAATAAAATCATCGAAAGATGCATTTTTTATCTTTCAGTGTTTCCTGCTATTATTTAGTAATCACATTCATTAAGAGCACTAACCACCCGGGCATACTGGCGCACACCTGTAATCCCATTGGGATTATAATGTGTGTATAATGTCTACATGTAATTTTTTATCAAGTATAATATGATCATACAAAAACATTGACTCACAATACAGTTCAAACATACAAAAGAAGGCTATTTTATTTTTGTCCCTTTTACATCCTATTTTAGGCAAGATGATGAAACCCAGAAAACAACAGGAATGAATTAGTTTATAAAAACTGAGTATTTTATAAATGAAACAGATTCAGTAATCTACATCTCTCAAATTGCAAACAATGAGACTTACTATACTCTCAAAATGAACTTAAATAAATTATTGCTCTATTCTAATGACATAAACGTTTTCACTGGTTGATAGTCCAGGTAGAAAGAGTATGTAAAGTGATTTATAAGTAAAAACATTTCATTCAAAAGGATATTTTTTTTTGGTACTGGGAATTGAACTCAGGGACACTGAAACATTGAGCTGCATCCACAGCCCTATTCTGAATTTTATTTATAGACAGTGTTGCTAAGCACCTCGTCATTTCTAAGGCTAGCTTTGTACTTGAGATCCACCTGTCTCCGCCTCCTGAGCTACTGGGATTACAGGCATACATCCCTGTTCCTGGCCAAAAGGAATGGTTTTAACAAAACCCACATGATCTCAAGAGAAAATACATAGAAATATTCATATAACATTCTCATTTATATTAATTTATATTACAAATATTGTTATTTTATTATAAACACATAAATTATATATAAATTATATATAAATTAAATATATAAATTATAAATACTAATATATAATCATATTATATGTTACATATAATTTATATAATAATATAAATTACATGTAATATAAAATATAAATTATGTTATATGTTATATATTCATATATTTATATATTATATATTTATATAAATTATATATATAATATATTTATATACTTATATACAAATTATATATATTAATATGTAAATATATATGTAAACTATATATATCATATAAATCATATGTTATATAAATTTTATGTATTTATATATAAAATATATATGATTTATACATATTTAATAAAACTTATTTATAATATAGGAAATACATATTATATATACACATATAATAATATATAAACTAAATATAAATATATATTATTATATTATATATAAAATTATTATCATATAGTATATCTAAATTTATATTTATTTGTGTTATATTACTTATTGTAATGTAATTATATAATAATATAATTTCTATTATTAATAAGATAATGATATGATTATTATATTATAGTTTAATTTATATTAATATAATATATAAAATATATGGATTATATTATAATTATATATAAGTGACTTATAATATATCATATATATATATGTAATTCTATAATATGTAATATATAATATACATAATACATAATTTATTATATATAAATATAATTTAAATTATATAGTTTAGTTATTTGGCTTTAGATGGTTTTAATGCTTCTGATAGTGTTTTTTCGCTTAGCTTTATCTGTATAAATTTTTATTTTATGACAGTTCCAAACATTTTTAATTTTTTTTTAATAACAAACATTTATTGGTGTGACTTATGGTTGAAAAATGTTCCTACATGAGATGTGCATGACCCAATCATTAAATAGAACATTTGTGAGGTGAACACACATCCTCACCCACGTTTTTATATCCAGTTTTTAAGATAGCCAATTCCTCCTCTCTCTCCACCCCAAAACATGTGAGCAACTGCTAATGGAAAGCAGTAAACAGCCACTTGGGCTATAGCATTTTCAACTCCACTCTGAGGTGAAGATTGCAAGTACATTCAAGACTTAAGTTCTCTCAACTGTCTCCTAATGAAAGTTCCTGAGTACAGTATTTACAATATTACAGCACTAGCAGATCATTGTCTACAACTCTTCTCTTTCTGCTGTATTCTCTTCACCAGTCCGGGGTGGGTCTGGACTTCCATAGAGTTTGCTGATAATTGGCTGAACAATTTCTTCTAGTTCCTTCTGTTTAGCTTTGAAGTCTTCAATGTCAACATCTTGATGGCTTTCCAGCCATTCAATCTTTTCCTCTCCAGCTTTTTCAACGGTCTCATTATCTTCAGAGGAAACTTTGCCTCCCAACTTTTCTTTATCTCCAATCTGATTCTTTAAAGAGTAGCATAGCTTTCAAACTCATTCCTAGTATCAATGCACTCCTTGAGTCTTTTGTCTTCCTCAGCAAACTTCTCATCAATTTCTTCAGTTGTCAGTCGATTTTGGTCATTGGTAATTGTAATCTTAATTTTGTTCCCTGTACACTTGTCTTCAGCTGTCACCCAAAGAATACCATTCACATCTGTCTCAAAAGTGACTTCAATCTGAGGGACCCCCTGTGGAGCAGGAGGAATTCCAGTGAGATTAAAAGTACTCAGAAGGTGGGGTGTCTTTTGTCAGGGGTTATTTATCTTCATAGACCTTGATTGGAATAGTAGGTTGATTATCAGAAGCTGTAGAAAAGATCTGAGACTTCTTGGTGGGTACCACATTATTCCTTGGTATCAGCTTGGTCATGACACCTCCCACAGTTTCAATACCAAGTGTCAGGGGACATACTTCAAACAGTACTAGGTCACCTGTATCTTGATCACTGGAGAGTACACCAGCCTGGACAGTGGCACCATATACATCAGCCTCATCTGGGTTTATTCCACAGGACGACTCCTTGCCATTGAAGAACTCTTTAACAAGTTGCAGAATCTTTGGAATTTGAGTAGAGCCACACACAAGAACAATCTCATCAACATCAGACTTCTTCAAGTCAGAATCCTCCAGTACTTTCTGAACAGGCTTCATGGTAGACTGAAACAGGTCCATGTTTAACTCTTCAAATTTTGCCCAAGTCAGGGTTTCAGAAAAGTCTTCTCCTTCATAAAAGGACTCAATTTCAATTCTTGCTTGATGTTGAGAAGACAGGGCCTGCTGGGCCTTTTCTACTTCATGCCAGAGATCCTGCACAGCTTTGTTGTCTTTCCTAACATCTTTGCCAGTCTTCTTTTTGTACAGTTTGATCCATAACATGCTGGTCGAAGTCTTCTCCACCCCCTGAGTATCAGTATTAGTGACCATGACTTCAAAGACACCATTGTCAATGGTGAGAAGAAGCATATCAAAGGTTCTACCACGCAGATCAAACACCAGGATGTTCTTCTCTCCCTCCCTCTTATCCAGGCCATAAGTAATAGCAGCTGCTGTAGGCTCATTGATGATCCTCATAACATTCAGGACAGCAATAGTTCTAGCATCTTTGGTTGCTTGCTGCTGGGCATCATTAAAATAGGCTGGTACAGCAACAACTGCATGGGTAAACTTCTTTCCCAAATAAGCCTCAGCAGTCTCTTTCATTTTAGTGAGAACCATAGCAGAAATTTATTATGGAGCAAATGTCTTAGTTTGCCCAACTCCAAGATCAACCTGAATGTATGGTTTAGTTTTTTTTTTTTTTTTTCAACCACCTTGAAAGGCAAGAACTTGATGTCTTGCTGCACAGACAGGTCATTCCAAGTGCGGATGAGAGCCCTTTGGTGTCAAAGACTGTGTTCTCAGGATTGAAGGTGAGCTGATTCTTGGATGCATCACTGATCAGACATTCCCCTACAGAGGTGAAGGTCACATAATATGGCATGATGAGGTTGCCCTGATCATTGGAGATGATCTCCACATGGCCTTTCTTGAACACCCTGATGCAGCAATAAGTGGTCCCCAGGTCGATGCCAACCACGGTACCCATGTCCTCCTTGTCCTCATCCTCAGCCAGGGCTGCTGTGCAGCACCCCAGCTACCACAGAGAGCTTCATCTTGCCATAGCTGTTGGCCACTTGCTCTCGGTCAGCAGCCAGAGAAGCAGACAGCCAGAAGACACAGGCAATCTAGCAACAGGCTGCAGCTAAGAGCAATGAGGTTACGGGTCTGTCACACTGAGACACCTCAACTCTGTCCATCTGTGTTGTCTCTGCCAATGTCTGAAACTTTTTAGTATTGAAGTGCATTTTATTTCTACAATTGTATTGACTACCATATGTAAAAATTGTCAAGTAGTTAAATATAGATTCACAAGCATTTTGGCCACTATGTAAATATTAAAAAGTTAAGTGAATTGTCAATGCTTCCATACATAGTATAACAACACAATGGTCAAAGATGCACTAGAACATTATGTGGGAAGAAATATATTCATACCCAATCAACATTTTTCAGGTACTTGCATTCAGAAGCATTTTATGAATCAGCACCAGATTTGCTCCAAAATAAAACTCATTTTCCCCTACTGCCCCTATTTGTTGAGAACAATACCATATATTAAGGATACATTTACATGGATCATTTTATAGAGAAAATCATTTGAAATTTAAAATTATAATACTTATTTTATGCACAACTTCAAAAACACAGAATTTAAAGACAATACCAGTGAGGCACTATCATTCTATATGACTAAAACACTACCATTCTATATGACTAGCAAACACAATAGAAGGCCAATAGGCAAAATACACACTTTGGCCATCCTATACAAAAGGGTTCTTTCACAACATTCTTTCCTAAAAGAAACACAATACCAAAAAATGAAACAAGAAAAAGAAAAAATGAATTTTGACAACCCTACACAAACTGTGGCATTTCAATTTCAAGGTCTTGTAACTCTTCCATTTGTTTTAGCCTGAGTCCTTGGCACATTGGATTCATGTCAGGCAGGCCAACCTCCTCACGGTTCTCTTTAGGCTCAGCGGCTGGCTTCAAAACATAAGCTGATGTGCTGTCTGCCTCTGGAACAGATTTCTCTACATGTCTCAGGAGAGTAAGAGCTGTGCTAGGAGGCACTGCTGCTGAAGGTGAAGCTGGTCTCTCCTCAGTCACCCTGACTTTGCTGGTCAGAGTAGGTGGTATGTAAAATGTGGTCCCAAGATGGATCTGCAATATTCTGGGTGCTCTTGAAGGAGCAAGATGGTGAGAATGAGAGGAATGTCTCACTGGTGCCTCTCTTGCTGAACTGGCTGGCGTGTTGGGCTGTGTGGCATCGCTGGAATGGTCACCACTAACCCTGAAGCTCATTGTGACTTTTTCCTGGAGTGCACTTGGCACAATCACTGCACTCATGCCAGTTAAGTTCTTTGGTTCACATTGTTGTTCCTGAGTTTTTTGTGGAATCTGCTGATCAAAGCCATTAAATTGGAAACCAGCAGTAGTAGGGGTATCTTTTCTATTAAGTACTTCAAAAGTAAGATTCTGGCAAAACTTGTCTGAATTCACATTTCCCACATTTCTGCTGCTGTTTCTCTCATTAGGAGAGCTTGCAATATGGAACCTATCTATAGGCAAATGGAAATGTATAATCTTGGTGCTTGGCATAGGCCTCTGTATATCATTTTTTGCCACATCAGATTTCAGACTAAGTGGTTTTGTGGTTTTACACATATCATCCATCTTTTGGGATGATGATTCAAGTTGTTTGTTATCTGAAAAATAAGAGATTTTTTTTTTTTTAACTTCATGGAGCTTGGTTAATAAGGAAGTGTGGTTATTTATAAATGGGCACTCTCTCAAAAAATATAGTCTTACATGTTTTTTTCCTACATGATATTCTCAGTCATCTATGCAGAGGAATTAAAAATCCATACACTATTAAAGGCTCATTTTGAATTAAAGCATTACTTTTTAAAATTTATCTAAATCAATGGAACAATTAGCTACAAAGCACAAAATTTAAAAAAGAACACTTCCTGAAGTAACTTTTTTTAAAAATTTTTTAAAGAGAGAGAGAGAGAGAGAGAGAGAGAGAGAGAGATTTTTTTTAAATATTTATTGTTTAGTTATTGGCAGACACAACATCTTCGTTTGTATGTGGTGCTGAGGATCAAACCCGGGCCACACACATGCCAGTCGAGCGCGCTATCGCTTGAGCCACATCCCCAGCCCAGTAACTTGTTTTAATATACTATCTATGAATGATTATTTTCTGGGTTAGAACATTCCTGATTTCAATAGGCAGACAATGGTAACTCTACAACAGTAACACTATTCTGTACACCCACCAAAGCCATGTCCTGAATCCCAAGGACTTTTCCTGTCAATCAATCTGCTTCCCAGATACATTCTTTCCATACAGAGGGCAACACACCAGAGAGGACTTGGATGCTCTCCCAGCTAATCCACTAATACATGGCAACATCCTCTGGTCAAAGGAAGGTTGAAGAGCTGTCAAAATTGCCATTGTGCTACTGGTCCTGAAGACTCCAGATTTAACTCCTTCTCTTTCTTTTCTAGTCTGGCCCTAAGGTCCCTGTTTTCTCACCTAGAACCCTAGCTCCTCACACTGTGTCTTTGCTGAATGTACCCCAGAAGCTCCTGTTACTAGAAAGGTGCAGCCCTCTGGCCAAGATCCTCATCTCCCTCCTGGGAAACATCAGAAACCTGTGTGCCTTGCCAGTGGTCTGACGGCTTTCCAATGGCCCTGTTCATAGCCCGCTGTCCTCATCCCTGCCACCTTGTCCTTCTACCATATCCTTGGGCAGTGGTTTGCAGACAGGTGCACACCAGCATCACTTGCAAGTCATCATCTCATCTGACCTTCGTCTTCACCTGAGGCTGCTGGGCTCTCTTCTCTGGTTCCCAGGCAGTGCTCATATGATTTGTGGTCCTGGGTCCTTCTCCACATTGATAGAAGGGAGCTGAGCCATTGTGGTTGGATGGTAAACACCAGAACGTATTTACATTCCTGCAGAACTTCGAGCACCATGAAGAGTGCAGGCTATGCAGTCAGCGGCCTGGGTGCTGGCTCAGCTCCTGCTCCAGTTCTGCCCTGGGCAAATCTAGTGCATCAGCCCTACCTGCCTTCTTGTGTCAAGACAGACTCCTATGTGGAGATATGTTGGCATGTGGTGTTAATGATCTACTAAAGAAAAGGCTCAGAAATACCTGGTATATAATGAAAACTTCAAATATTTTAAAATTATTTATTGTTATTACTATACCTACCTGGAAATCCAATTTTCTTGGACTGCAAAACAAGTTTACATTTAGGAATGAGACAGGATGAGGTTCAAATCCTGAATCTACAATAATTTAGGGATATGACCCTTGGTATTATTTACCTTGCTGAGACTGTTAGCTATGGCTTAAATGAGGCCAAGGTTCATAGCACAGAAATGCTAATAAGATCAAATCAGATAAATGGAATCAGTGAGTTCAGTGCTTTTCTTTGCAGAGGTAGTGGACTGTCTTTGTTTTCAGACTTTCTCAGGCTACACTCATTGATATTTCATTAATTTAATATGTCAAATTTAACATATATTGCTATATGTTGAAAAATTTGGATTTAGCTCTACTAAAGCAGAAATGAATGGAAGGTTTTCAACCCCCTTACCAGAAACCATTCACTGAAATAAAATGATCAAAGAACAGTGAACAAAAAGACTGGAGCCAAGAAAATGGAAGACATGTGTGCTTAATGTGCTAAAGTTAGGCCACAGGTAAAGGGATATCAAAAAACTTTAGGAGTCTATTTTTTTGAGTTTCAGAAGTACAGCTTTTTTCTCCTTTGACTTTAATTGATTTCAAAGAAGTAAAGGTGAAAACAAATTTCAGAAAGAGAACAGAAATAATTTATGAATTTCAAAATATCTTTCACAAGAAAGAAACAAAGCATGATATTCATTTAAATGACATTCGTTAAACTTTCTCAATGGCTAGCAAAGTTAACTAATAAAACCTTGAAGTTTGAACCAACCTTAATTTACCTTTTTTAAAGAATGAAAATTGTAGATGGACACAATATTTTTATTTTTATTTATTTGTTTTTATATGGTTCTGAGGATCCAACTCATGGCCTCACACATGCTGAGGCAAGCATTTTACCACTGAGCTACAAGCCCAGCCCTCACCTTGGTTTTTAATCACGACTTCTTGGCAAGGTTTGAAATATGCAAACATATATGTTACATGACCACTCACCAATGAGTCATGCATCCCATTTTTCCAATGCATTTTGCTTGCATTCTGATTCCTCAGATGATGTAGCCAATTCAAAATTTTGAATTTCAATATCTGCAGTGTGGATATCCTATTGATACAAGAAAAGTTTTAAACTAAGAGCAAAATATATCTCAAAACAAACAGTTCAAAGACTATTAACTTGTTAACAAAAACATCACAAATTTAATGTAATTGTATAATGGTCAAAACTCACTTGTTTGTAGAAAAATATTCTGACTTTGGGGAATGTTCTGTTGATATTACAGGTTTGGAAGGAGGGCTTTTACCCACTCGAGGTTCAACAACATAAGTACTACATGGAACATTTTGTGGCTCTAGGGACACATCGAAGATCATCTGTGCATTGGTAATGAGGAACTCTTCCAACAGGGCCTGATTGGCATATGCAGCATGGGAGGAGGAGATGGTACCAGGAATGGTTGTAGGCCTGGGCCTCATGAGACAGGGTCCAAATATCAACCCCAACATTTTTGAGTTCATTAGGTTTTCTTTAGAATGGTCTTCAACCCTGAAAAGAAGAACACATAAAGTGTATGAGATTTGCCTTATAGAGGTCCTTAATGGTAGTTTACTATGACTTGAGAAGGGTCAAGAAAACTCAGGATGTAGAAGACTACAAAGGGTTTGTCAAGGGTCAAGTTTGGGGGTCTAGGGAAAGAATTCTTTGTTTCATTATGATACCTACCACACACCAAATTGAGTTTCAGAGTACTATATTAGGATAAAATGCATGTAAGTAGAAGGAACTACTGAACTCTTAGTAGCAGAAGGAAGAAAAATACCCCTAAAAATTGCTCCATCTTTGTATGTGGGATATACTCCCCATTTCTTATACTGGAAACTGAAACATCACTGTCAATTTCTCTCTCACTGCCCAGTTATTTTTCTTTTTTTAAAAAAATTACCTAGAGTTGGACACATACCTTTATTTTATTTATTTATTTTTATGCAGTGCTGAGTATCAAACCCAGTGTCTAATATGTGCTAGGCAAGTGTTCTACAACTAGCCACACTCCCAGCCACCACAGCTAGTTTTCTAGCCTAGATGACTGTTTCTCATGAACATCTCTCTATTCTATGGCCACCATCAATGTTCTGGTTTTACTTCAAAAACTCTCAGCTTGTTATTTC
Organism: Marmota flaviventris; assembly: GCF_047511675.1. NCBI lineage: Eukaryota > Metazoa > Chordata > Mammalia > Rodentia > Sciuridae > Marmota > Marmota flaviventris. The sequence goes on from NC_092507.1 coordinate 95,431,126, forward strand.
TATGACTATCTAAGGAAATCTGTCTCTTCCTTATTTAGCTATCAGGATGATACTCGCCTTATGTATGGGTAAAGAAGCTGTGATATATATATATATATATATATATATATATATATATATATATATATATATATGTGTGTGTGTGTGTGTGTGTGTGTGTGTGTGTGTGTGTGTGTGAATGTGGTAGTTTTGCTATTTGTCTTTCAGAGAATTCATCACTGATGTATAGAAATGCATTTGATTTATGGGTATTGATTTTATATCCTGCTACTTTGCCAAATTCATTTATTATTCTAGAAGTTTTCTCGTGGAGTTTTTTGGATCCTCCAACTATAAAATTATATCATTTGCAAAGAATGATAATTTGAGTTCTTCTTTTCCTATTAGTATTCCTTTGAATTTCTTTCATCTAATTGCTCTGGCTAGAGAGGCAAGGATTATGTTGAACAATTTTTAGATGGAATGCTTCCAGTTTTTCTTCATTTAGAATGATGTTAGCCTTAGGTTTAGCATAGAGAGCTTTTACTAAGTTGAGGTATGTTCCTACTACTCATACTTTTGCTAATGTTTTGAACATGAAAAGATGCTGTGTTTTGTCAAATGCTTTCTCTGCATCAATTGATATTATCATAGGATTCTTCTTTTTAAGTATATTGGTGTGATGAATTAAATTTATTGATTTCTGTACGTCGAACCAACCTTGCAACCCTGGAATACACAACTTGATTGTTTTTTTCATATGTTTTTGTATGTGATTTGCCAGATTTTATGGAGAATTTTTGCCTCTATGTTCATTGGGGATATGGATCTGAAATTTTCTTTCCTTGATATGTCTCTGGCTGGTTTGGGTATTAGGGTGATACTAGCTTTACAGAATGAGTTTGGAAGGGTTTCCTCCTTTTCTATTTTATGGAATAATTTGAGGCCTTCAACAGACAAATAGATTAAAAAAGCTTTGGTATATATGCACAATGGACTCTTACTCAGCATTACAAGAGTATAAAATAATGGCATTTTCAGGTAAATGGATGGAGTTAGTGAATACCATGAAGTAAGCCAGTCCCCCCAAATCAAAAGCCAAATATTCTCTCTGATAAATAAATGCTGATCCATAATTGGGTGTATGGTGCTGGAGGAACATTGATTGGCCACAGGGGAGGGAAGGAAGAGGAGGGGTATGTGGTAGGAAAGATGGTGGAATGAGACAAACATCATTACCCTAGGTACATGTAAGATGGCACATGAGATGTGACTCTACATCATGTACAGAGAAATGAACATTTCTGCTCCATTTGTGTACAATGGATTAAAAACATTATACTGTCATGTATAACTGATTCAAACTAAAAAAAACATATATGTTTTAAATTTTTATTTTATTTATTTATTTTTATGTGGTGCTGATCTTTGAACCCAGGGCTTTGCACATGCTCTACCTCTGAGCCAAATCTCCAGCCCCTCCCAAAATACATTTAAACAAAATGTTAAAAAGGAGATCTGAATTGCTGTCAGAAAGGTCTAGCAGGCAAATCTGAATATGTAAAATTCCTGATGCCAAGTTCTTTAGTGAATACAGAAACAATATGGTCAACTCATCTGCCAGGTAGGTAAGATTGTCTTATCAGGCTTCTAGGAAGGGTAGCACAGTTCCTGCTACTGCTTGCTATATTGTATCCTAATGTAATCAAATTTTCCAAATGCAAAATGATTTCTTGTGTCTCCATGTCTGTTACCCTCTGCCTAGTATGCTGTTCTGCATATTCTCTACCAAATCATCACACAGTTCTTAAAGTTGAACTCAAGGGCTTTTGCCTCTTCTGCTCTATCCCTACCCCCAAAACTTTCTATGCATGCCTGCAAGCTGTGCACAGCTAAAAGAAAAAGGATGATGATATACTGTGGTTATATACAGGTCTGTTCCCCAAAATGATGAGCCCACAAATAGTAGAAACCCGGTGTTTTCATCCTAGTCTCCCCAGCCAGAGCCTGGCACACAGGAGGCGTCTGAGAGAACCATGTTTGCTGAATGAACATATATTCAATGTCTCCCTTTCCCAACACATAATAAAAACATCCTAAAAATCATTTTGAAAATTATACCACAACAATATAAATGTACTGAATACTATTGCCCTGTACAATTAAAAATGGTTAAGATGGTATAAAAATTCTTACCACTTAAGATGGACGACAAGGTATTGTAGAGTGTTAAAATTGGATGGTGGCAATTGTCTTAGAAGGTCCTTGGTTTTGAGAAGAATTTGGTTGATTTCCATACACATATTTCGGTATGTGTTGTCTTCATAGTTGTCCCTTTTTGTGTCCTGTTCTTGGTTAATCTGTTGAATGACATTTGCAATTCCTGGTACCATTGGAATAAAACCAATGGTTCTGGTAGCTAAAGAAATAAAATTATATTAAAAATACCTTTGGGTTGAGGTTGTGGCTCAGAGGTAGAGCACTTGCCTAGCACATGTGTGGACCTGGGTTTCATCCTCAGCAGCACATAAAAATTAATAAATAAAATAAAGGTATTGCATCGTGCTACAACCAAAAAATAAATATTTTGAAAAAAATCAACTTTTTTTTTTCTTATAGTCAACTGTAAGTGAGAGTTACTCAAAGAATTTAGCATGTCCCTTTAGATTTACAAAATCTAAAGACAATCTGTATTTATTTATTTCTTTTTCAGTTCTGGGGATTGAACGTAGGGCCTCAAGCATGATAGGCAAGCACTCTAGTACTGAGCTTCATCCCTTCCCATAAAATATATGTGTTTGGTAAGGAATTGACTTAGAAAGCAAATCAAAATCTTGACTATAAATTTTATTTATGGTAGTAACAAATTAATAGATAATGAGTGAAATTCTAAACTTTAAATGAATTTTAAACTTTAAGCTTTATGATAGGATTTTAAAAGTCTTAATCTTTATTCTAAACACATTATACTAACATCTGCCTCTCAAATAGCATGATATTCAGCTGTTTTACTGGAACAAACATAGGATAGTGCACAAATCAATAAAATGAATCAGAAAAGGCATGGATTTTATGAGTAAGGGGTAAAAATATCAAAGTGCTACAGGGCCCAGATTTTACTTGGGCATGAATGAAGATCAGCACAAGATAATATGACCTACAAAACCATACTGTCAACATCTCATGAATCTTTAAAACAGGCTGATTTGCAATGAATAGATCAAAAGAAAAAATTCTTACAACAAATATCCACTGCCATAAGAATTTCAATGTTTCTACTGATCTACAATAGAAAATTCAGTGAACATTTAGCTACCTGATGTCCTATAATATTTGTGGCAATTTAGGGTGTTTCCCTGTGATCAGTTTCTATCTTCACCACTCTGATATCTGAAACAAGTCAATTTAACTCTTGGAGCTTTAGGTCAATGAGTCAAATAAAGGCTACTCTCTGACACTATTGCAAGAACTGAGCACACTTTCCAAATGAAATTCTTAGACATACAAAATTTCTCAACAGAATGCAAGTTTATTATATTGAATCCTATTCATCTCTTCTCCCTGACTGACTAAACAAGATTAAGGATGACACATTATGAGACTTACAATCATTCAAAGGTATCAACCTCCATTTCTCAGTTGAGGTGTCTGTAAAATGTGATTAAAGAGCTATCAATGCTTTTCTGGGCTAACATTGTAGATCCAGCAATTTATACTTAATTTCTTTCCCTCCTTCAACCCCACTAAGATACTGTAGGCTCATAAGGACTAGGAAAATAGAGAAAACAAAAAGCAACAAAATTCACAAGTAGAAGAGCAGATGAACAAGTCCTGATGCAGCATTTACAAGAGAGTTTACCCTTTGTCACTCAACATGATTTTCAGAATCCTAAAGGGACATGGACAATCACTACCAGGTTTAGGTTAGGTTGATCTTGGGTTAGGTTGCATGTAGGCTAGCTGAGAAAGCTTAGCTCTCTATAGAATCCTGTCTCTACTCCATGTACTAGAGCAATCTCCTTCCTAAAACACTGGAAATTTTTTCTCTGAGCAATGTGATACAGAGGCTCTCTGAATTGAGGCAATGCCAAACATAAGGCACAGAGAGGTAATTGTCTTCCAGTGGAGATTTGTTGGGTATATGCACACTGAAAACACAGATCCTACAGTCATCTTAGGCACCCTTGCTCCCACAGTATTGGTACTGTATCTCTAGGCAAGGAAAAAACCCTTTCCTGGGGAACTGGGGCTTTGGCTCAGTGGTAGTGCAATCATCTGGCATGTGTGAGGCACTAGGGTTGATGCTCAACACCACATAAAAATAAATAAATAAACTAAAGGTATTGTGTCCATGTACAATTAAAAAAAATGCCTTCCTGGAAGGATCACACCAGTGCCAGAACAGGGAACTAGAGAAATGTAGTTAGGCATATAACAAACAGTCCACCTAGACCACTTTATAGTAAAGTTCAAAGTTTTTAAAAAGCCTTGATGTGTTCAAGTGCTTCCAATGCGATTTCAAGTCCAAACTTTAACATAACTAGACACCATGAAAGACAAAAATCAAAACGGTTAGAAAAAGAACAAATTGAAGGTCTAAAACTGTCAATATTCTGGCAACCAGTCAGATATGGTGAAAGAGTACTGGAAATGCAACTGATCTAAATTGAGATGTGCTCTAAATGAAAAATAGATACCATATTTAAAAGAAGAAGATCTGCAACACAAATAAATAAACAAAATACCTCATAATTTAAAACACTAGATATTCAAATTGTTAAATGATATATTAAAATTTTCTTCACCTAATTTTTAAATTTTATGTTGCTATAAAAAACTTAATGTTATATATGAGGGTGACATTGCATTTCTACAGAGGTTAGAGGCTAAATAGAGAAAAGAACACTTAATGAGAAAAATCGATGAATATCCACAATAGAAAGCATAATATAATCTTTTTAAAAATATTATCAAAGGAATAGAAAAATCACACTTCTTGAAAATCAAAACATGATCTCACAAATGGAGTAATTTACATTAGTCAAGAAGAAAAAGACAAGGAAATGTCTTAGAAAGGTTTTGAAGAAAAAAAGAACAATACAGGAAAGGTAAGGGAAGTAGAGAACATATATGCTTGCCAGGCAAGTGCAAGACCCTGAATTTTTAATTCCCAGGATTACAAAAAACAAATTTATAAATATTTATATGTGTGTTGTGTATGTGTGCACACACACACACACACACACACACATCTCCAAATAAGAGCTTCAGGTGCAAATTACAAAGAGAGAGGATGGGTGGGGAAATGGGCAATAAAAATAAAGAAAAGTTCCAAGAACTAAAGTGCTCACAACTGGCAGAGCTCATGGAGTGGCCAGAATACTGGATGGAAATATATCCACATCAAAGTACATCATTATAAAATCTTAGAATAATTGGGGGAGCAATATTTATATGAAATATAAAATATTTTTTCTTTTTATTTGATGATAGGTTTAGAATACAAATTTAACCTGTTAAAGGTGTAAATTTAACACTTCACAGATGTTGTGTGAAGTAAATTGGGACAGATCTACTAAATGCCTACTGTTTTCCAGAGCTTGACACAGTCTTGCCATTTTTGCCTTGTTGCCACTGACACGATAAATACCCTTGAAGAGAAAAGAAAAACAGTATGCAATATTTTACTTTAGTACAAAGGGCTAAATACAGACATCTAAACAGAGTTGATGGATCTACTTCAATTTTTATTGGTATTTAAAAAGTTGAATCAAATAAATAAAGATTTTCCAAATAAATATGAATAAATTCAGTTATTATAAAGAAAGAGTGCTGATTTTCTTAAAGTCTCTTTTTCATTAAAACAAATCAAAAAAGGCATTTATGTTTTTAGAGTGTTAAGAGTTAACAACATACTTCTAAATACAAGGCTGTCTTTTCAATCTCTGTAGAACACATTTTTATTATGAAAAGAATGCCATCTGGCTCCTTTTTGGCAATGCGTGAGAATTCTGCTCTAAATAAGTGAGTTTTCCCCTGAAGTTTCTGATGTCTGCAAACAATGGCTAAGTTTACCATGCATTTTTTATGGCAGACAAGAAGACACTAAAAGAAAATGTTTTTTGAAAGATGATTGACACACCTTAAAATTATTCACAACTAAGCAAAGTACAGGCAGACTAATAATGACAAAAATAAGTTAAAAAGTATTACTTGTGGTTTTTGAACTACATTTAACAGCAAAACAAAGTAGAAAACTAGAAATAAACTGTGGGACTTTATGAAAAATGTACTGGCAGAGCCAGGTGTGATGGCATATGCCTATGATTCCAGCTACTTGAGGGGTTGAAACAGGAAGATCACAAGTTGAAGGCCAGCCCAATCTAGCAAGACCCCATCTCAAAACACAATTTTAAGAATGGGTAGAGTGCTTGTGGGGCATGCACAAGACCCTGAATTTAGTTCTCAGGAGTACAAACAAAAAATTTATATATATATATATATATATATATATATATATATATATATATATATATATATGTGTGTGTGTGTGTGTGTGTGTGTGTGTGTGTGTATGCACACACACACGTCTCCAAATAAGTAAGATCATAACAAAAAAGTATAGAGCAAAATGAAAAATTGTGATTCCAAAAAGATCTTTCCTCTTTGCTTTTAACACCTCGGAATATGACAATGCATTCACAGTATCTACATCTTGTGGGAAATCTCCATTTTCTGAACTTATGGGTGGCAGCTACTCTTGCCATTAATGGTTGCTGAAATGTTCCAAGGGAACTGGGTCCTTACAACAGAAATGTTAGTATGTAAGAAGGGTAAAATGACAAAAAACTTATACCACATGATATTATACTTGGAATAATTTTTAGACTTTGAGATTTTTTATATATTACAAAAAGCTATTATTTTGCATTTCTAACATGAAAAAAAAACATCTCATTTCTCGATCTCTTATAAAATGCACATTTTTTTTTCTTTTTTAGTCACTTATGACAGTGGAATGTGTTACAATTCATATTACACATATAGAGCATAATAGTTCACATCTCTGCTCATATACAAAGTATATTCATACGAATTTTTGTCTCCATACATGTATTTGGCACAATGATGACCATCTCATTCCACCATCATTTCTAACTCAATTTTCTCTCCCTTCCCCTGCCACCCCTCTGCTCTAGAGTTGGTCTATGCCTCCCTTGTTCTCCCCTCCCTACCCCACGATGAATCAGCCTCCTTATATCAGAGAGAACATTTGGCATTTGTTTCATTGGGATTGCTTAACTTCACTGAGCATTATCTTCTCCAGCACCATCCGTTCATCTGCAAATGCCATGATTTTATTCTCTTTTACTGCTGAGTATATAGGATTTTGGAAGAACCCTGCACGTTTTTATGCAGAAATTAACAAGTTGATTCTAAAATTTATATGAAAATGTTAAAGATATGGAAGAGCCAAAGAAATTTTAGAGAATTTAGACTGCTTAAGATTCACTGTAGACCTACAGGATTCAAGATTTGAGATTTGGCCTAGAAAGAGACATTTAAATCAACAGAATAAAATAGAATCCAAAAGTAGACTCTCATGTATTTAGTGAAGCTATTTCTTTTTTTAAAATTGATTTTATTTTTTTAATACATGACAACTGGAATGCATTTCAATTCTTATTACACATATAGAGCACATTTTTTGTATCTATGGATATAAAGTATGTTCATGTCAGTTTATGCCATTACACATGTACGATATTTTTTGCATTACATTCTTAATACACATATAAACAACATTTTTTCATATCTCTCTTTGTAAATAAGCTATGATGACACCCATTTCAAGTCTTCATATATGTACTTTGTATAATGATGTCCATCACATTCCACCATCCTTGCTATTCCACTTCCCCCTCCCTTTCTCTCCCACCCCTCTTCCCTATCTAGAATTAATCTCATACTCCCATGCTCTTCCTTTCTACCCAACTATGAGTCACTCCTCTTATATCAGAGAAAACATTCATCATTTGTCTTTTGGGGATTGGCTGACTTCACTTAGTAGCATTATCTTCTCCAAAGCCATCCATTTACCTGCAAATGCCATGATTTTGTTCTTTTTAAATGATGAGTAATATTCCATTGTGTATAAATGCCACTTTTTTATCCATTCATTGATCTAAGGACATCTAGGTTGTCTCCACAATTTAGCTATTGTGAATTGTGCTGCTATAAACGTTGATGTGGCTATGTCCCTGTAATATGCTGTTTTTAAGTCCTTTGGGTAAAGTGCGAGAGGAGGAATAGCTGAGTCAAATGGTGGTTTCATTCCCAGATTTCCAAGGAATCTCTATACTGCTTTCTCAACTGGCTCCACCAATTTGCAGTCCTACCAGCAATGTATGAGTGTACGTTTTCCCCCCATATCCTCACCAACACTTGTTGTTTTTCTTCATAATAGCTTCCATTCTCACTGGAGTGAGATGATAGAGTAGTTTTGATTTGCATTTATCTGCTTTCTAGAGGTGATGAGCATGTTTTCATATATTTGTTGATTGATTTTATATCCTCTTCTGAGAAGTGTCAGTTCAGATCCTTGGCCCATTTATTGATTATTATTATTATTATTTTTTTTTTTTTGGTGCTTAGCTTCTTGAGGTGTTTATATACCCTAGAGATTTGTGCTCTATCTGATATGTGAGGGGTAAAAATTTTCTCCCAGGATGTCGGCTCTCTGTTCACCTCACAGATTGTTTCTTTTCCTGAGAATAAAAATTTTAGTTTGAATCCATCCCATTGATTGATTCTTCTTTTTAATTATTGTGCTATAGGAATCTTATTAAGGAAGTTGGGGCCTCGTCCCACATGGTGAAGATTAGGGCCTTCTTTTTCTTCTATTAGAGACAGAGTCTCTGGTTTAATTCCTAGGTCCTTGATCCATTTAAGTGTTGTGCATGGTGAGAGATAGGGTTTCAATTTTATTGATTGCATATGGATTTCTAGTTTTCCCAGCACCATTTGTTGAAGATGCTCTCTTATCTCCAGTGCATGTTTTTGGCACCTTTGTCTAATATAAGATAATTTAAATTTTGTGGGTTAGTCTCTGTGTCCTCTATTGTGTACCATTTGTCTACCAGCCTGTTTTGGTACCAATACTATGCTGTTTTTATTACTATTGCTCTGTAGTATAGTTTAAGGTCTGGTATAGGGATACAACCTGCTTCATTCTTCCTGCTTAGAGTTGCTTTAGCTATTCTGGGTTCCTTATTTTTCATGAATTTCATGATTGCATTTTTCTATTTCTATGATAAATGCCATTGGGATTTGGATGGGAATTGTGTTGAACCTGTATCGTGCTTTTGGTAATATGGTCATTTTGATAATTTTAATCTGCCTATTCATAAACAAGCAAGGTAGATCTTTCCACCTTCTATGGTCTTCTTTTTATTTTTCTCTTTAGGGTTCTGTAGTTTTCATTGTATAGTTCTTTCACATCTTTTGTTAAGTTGATTCTCAAGTATCTGTTTTTGAGGATATTTTGAATGGAATAGTTTTCCTCATTTCCTGCTAAGAGGATTTGTCACTGGTACACAGAAATGCTTTTGATTTATGGGTTTTGATTTTATATCCTGCTACTTTGTTGAATTCATTTACTATTTCTTGAAGTTTTCTGGTGGAGTTTTTGGGGTCTTCTATGTATAGAATTATATAATCAGTAAATAGTGCTAGTTTAAGTTCTTCTTTTCCTATATTTATTCCTGTAATTTCTTTCTTCTGTCTAATTGATCTGGGTCAGTGTTTTCAGAACTATGTTGAATAGAAGTGGTCAGAGAGGGCATCCCTGACTTTTTTCAGATTTCAGAGGGAATGCTATCAGTTGTTCTACCTTTAGAATGATATTGGCCTGAGGCTTAGCATAGATAGCCTTTATAATGTTGAGATATGTTCTGATTATCCCTAGTTTTTCTACTGTTTTGAACATAAAGGGGTGCTGTCTTTTGTCAAATGCTTTTTTTTTTTTTGCATCTATCAAGATGATCATATGATTCTTATCTGTAAGTCCATTCATATGATGAATTACATTTATTCGATTTCTGTATGATGAGACAACCTTACATCCCTGGGATCAATCCCACTTGATCATGGTGCACAATCTTTTGGATATGTTTTTATATTTGATTTGCCAGAATTTTATCAAGGATTTTTGCATCTATGTTCATTAGAGATATTGGTCTGAAGGTTTCTTTCTTTGAAGTGTCTGTATCCGGTTTTGGAATCAGGATGATATTGGCTTCATAGAATGAGTTTGGAAGTACTCTCTCTTTTTTTCTATTTCCTGAGATACATTGAAGTGTGTTTGCATTAGTTCTTCTTTAAAGTTCTTGTAGAACTCAGCTGTGTATACATCCGTTCCTTGGCTTTTTTGGGTTGGTATTCTTTCGATGGCTTCTTCCATTTTTTTCACAGGATATTGGTCTGTTTAAGTTGTGTATATCTTCCTGACTCAATCTGGGCAGATCATATGACTAAAGGAATTTATCAATGCCTTCACTGTCTTCTATTTTATTAGAGGATAAGTTTTCAAAATAATTTCTAATTATCTTCTGTATTTCTGTAGGGTCTGTTGTGATATTGCCTTTTCATCACGTATGCTGGTAATTTGAGTTCTCTCTCTCCTTCTCTTCATTAGCATGGCTAAGAGTCTGTCAATTTTATTTATTTTTTCAAAGAACCAACTTTTAGTTTTGTCAATTGTTTCAATTTTTTTCTTTTGTTTTGATTTCATTGATTTCAGCTCTCATTTTAATTATTTGTTGCCTTCTACTGCTTTTGTTGCTGATTTGTTCTTCTTTTTCTAGGGCTTTGAGGTGTAGTGTGAGGACATTTATTTGTTGACTTTTTCTTCTTTTAAGGAATGAACTCCATGCAATGAATTTTTCTCTTAGTACTGCTTTCATAGTGTCCCAGAGATTTTGATATGTTGTGTCTGTGTTCTCATTTACCTCTAAGAATTTTTTATTGTCTGCCTGATGCCTTCTGTAACCCATTGTTCATTCCGCAACATATTGTTCAGTCTCCATGTGATGCAGAATTTTTAATGTTTAGTTTGTTGTTGATTTCCAATTTTATTCCATTAAGATCTGATAAAATGCATGGAAGTTCCTTTAATCCTTTGTATTTGCTAAAAGTTGCCCTGTGACATAGTATATGGTCTATTTTTGAGAAAAATCCATGGGCTGCTGAGAAGAAAGTGTATCTGCTTGATGCTGGTTGATATATTCAATATATGTCAGTTAAGTCTAAGTTATTGTATTATTGAACTCTACAGTTTCTTTATTTACCTTTTTTTGAAAGATATGTCTAGTGGTGAGAGAGGTGGGTTAAAGACACCCAAGATTATTGTGCTGGGAGGTCAATTCGACTCTTGAACTTGAGAAGAGTTGTTTGATGAATATTTTTGCACCATTGTTTGTGGCATAGATATTTATGATTGTTAAGTCTTTTGGTGTATGGTTGCCTTGAACAGTATGTAATGTCCATCTTTATCCCTTTTGATTAGCTTTAGCTTGAAGTCTACTTTATTTGATATGAGTATGGAGACCCCTGCTTGCTTCCTCAGTCTATGTGAGTGGTATGATTTTCCCAACCTTTCACCTTCAGTCTGTGTGTGTCTTTTCCTATCAAATGAGAATCCTGTAGGCAGCATATTGTTGGATCATTTTTTTAAAAAATCCAATCTGCTAGCCTAGGTCTTTTGATTGGTGAGTTTCAGCCATTAACATTTAGGGTTACTATTGAGATATGTTTTGCATTTCCAGCCATATTTATTTATTTTTGTTACTTAACGTGACTTGGTTTCCTCTTTGATTAGTTTTTCGTTTAGTGTACTACCTCCCTCTGCTGTTTTTCATGGTTGTTTTTCAATTACTCTTCATGAAATATTTTGCCAAGGATGTTTTGTAGTGCTGACTTTCTAGGTGTAAATTATTTTAACTTTTGTTTATCATTTAAGTTTTTCTTTCTTCTTCAAATCTGAAGCTTAGTTTTGCTGGGTACAATATTTTAGTTGGAACCCATTATCTTTCAGAGTTTGAAATATATTTTTCCAGGATCTTCTAGCTTTCAGGGACTGTGTTAAAAAAAATCTGCCATTATCCTAATTGGTTTTCCCTTATATGTAATCTGATTCCTTTTTCTTGTGGCTTTTAAAATTCTCTCCTCTTCCTGAATGTTCTACATTTTCATTATAATGTGTCTTGGTGTGGGTTTTTTGTGATTTTGCATTTTCGGTGCCCTGTAGGCTTCTTGGATTTGGATTTCCATTTCATTCTTCATTTCTGAAAAGATTTCTGATATTATTTCATTGAACAGATTGCTTATTCCTTTGGTTTGGGCCTGTGTGCCTTCCTCTATCCCAATAACTCTTAAATTTGGTATTTTTATGCTATCCAATATTTCTTGGATGTTCTGCTTGTGGTTTCTTATCATCTTTGCTGTGCTGCTACATTCTTTTCAAGATGATAGACTTTGTCTTCCTGGCCTGATGTCCTATCTTCTAAGTTGTCTACTCTGCTGGTGATGCTCTCATTTGTGTTTTTAATTTGGTTTATTATTTATTTCATTTCAAGGATTTCTTTCTTTCTTTCTTTCTTTTTTTATACCTCAATCTCCCTGTAGAGGTGATCTTTTGCTTCTTGGATTTGTTTATGTAGCTCATTGTCAAAGTGATCTTTCAATGTCTGTATTTGTTGTCTAATGTCTTATTTGAGATTCCAAAACATCTGAATAATGTTAATCTTGAAAAGTTTCTCTGTCATTTTTTTTCTGCTCTTTCTGATAATTCTTCTAATGATGTGTGTCTTCAATTGTTTCTGGTATTTTCTTCCCTTGTCTTTTCATGTTGCTGGCATTTCTTTCCTGCTCTGTGGGACTGGTGTTATTGCTTTTATCCTATAGATTTGTAGTGTTCTTGTATATTCCAAGATCCCTCCTTTGTGGGGAAGGACAATGTTGACAATTCCCAATATCAACAATACATCACCTATGTGTAAATTACTGCTATTAAGACATTTACTGTTAGTCTCAATGTCTAGTAATGTTGGATTCAATTATAATTTAAAATATAATCAGTAATATCATAGAAGGTGTACATTTTCTGGCGGTGGACAGAGAACTGGGGATCAGGTGACTGATGATATATTAACAGGGAAAGATGTGAGGGAAATGGGGTTAATAAATCTTAGGAAATATGGAGGAGAACTCTAATCAAGAGTGTTAGTAGCAGGAGAATAGACAGGAGGTAATTTAGGGGAGACAAGTATGTGGGAGGACAGTAGAATGCAAAAAACAACACATATATGTATTTAGAAAATTACAAGAAGTAAAAATTATGAGGTTGAAAGAGGAAGAGAGATAGAGGAAGAAAAATAAAAAGAAAAAAGAGAACACAGAGAGAGAAATATAAAAGGGGGTCTTATGCAATTCCTCTATATGATATTATGCTGGGGACTCAGTTCTTAAAGTTCTATTTCATACAAAGTTCTTGGTTGCACATATGTTGGGGTTGTGAGGACCAGAGGAGGAGGGGTAGAGGAGAAAGAAAGAGGATAAAAAGGAAGAGAAGAAAACAAAAAACAAAACAAACAAACAACAAATTACTCTCAGAGTTCCGTTTTCTTCTCTTCTCTTTCAGTAGGTGGAGTTGTCTAATCCAAGCTTGAGTCTCTACCCTCAGGGTGGTGCAGGCAGTCCATCCTGAGGTACTTAGAAGTGAGCTGGGTGAGCAGCCACTCCTGGTCTTCTGGGGAGATATGGGCAGGCACGTAGACCTGGGAGACAAGCAGCTTCCTCAGGTTGCTCATCAGGCCCAATAAAGGAGCACAAGCATCCAAGGTGGAGGGTGCCCAGGTGCAGTGCACTTCCACCTTCTGGACAGAGTCCAGCTGCAGTAATCTCAGGACCTTCCTGGTGTGGCCAGTGGGTTTCTCAAAGATCTTCAGCCTCTTGCAACACAGGTGTACCATGTCCCTTCTCTTTGTGACCCACAGGAACAACTGGGCCTGGAATTCATCCAGGGGCCTTTCTGTGATTCACAAGTCTATGACTACCTTCAAGGGTGGCTTACCTGCCATTGCTGGACCATGTTTAATGTTCAATTCTTCTTCATGGCCTCTGATGTGCAGGCATCGACCATGGCTCCAGACCATGTCTTCCAGAAGTGCTGGGGAACATTCCGCAAATCCAGCACCTGCAGTTTCCACCTCCTGTGGGGATGAAATCAGAGGCCCTGAGGCCCCCTCCTTCACCTCTCAGCTGCTTCTCCCTGCTCCACTTCTTCCTTCTGTCTCACTCTTCTTTACACTTTTCCCCTACAATCCAGCCTAGTGTCACCCACTTCTACTGGCTGAGGAAGGGGCAGGTACAGCCTCCATCATGGGTCACCTTAGCTGCCCCAAGCACCTCCATATACAGAAGCCTCTACCAGATGGGGCTCAGCATGGCCAAGGCCTCTCCACACCTCCTTGCTGGCAGAGTAGGAAATACTTGGTCCACCCTTCAACATCCACTTTCCCTGGATCTATCAGTCATGGTCAGTTTCTTGGAACCCAAGGGTGTTCCCTTCCAGGCTACCTGGGTCCCCCTTACCTGGGGCTATCCTGCTGGGCAAGCAGCATGTCCAGCCCATCCAGTGCCACTTGGATCATGTCAAGCTGTGGCTTCCTCATCAGGGCCCCCAGGGGCAGGAAGGTGAAGGACCAGGCCTGCACCATTTTCTTCAGGACCTCAGAGTGTCCCCTGCTGAAAGCCTCCAAAAAGAGTGGTGGGAGGAGCTCTACGGGCAGGTCCTCCAGATCCAGAATGGCCCTAGACTTGTCGCTCATCATGCTGCTCCCTGCCAGCTCCAGCAGCATGGGTGGAGACTGGATGCTCATCCTGGGGAGTCTGAAAGAAGAAGGATCCTGTAAAATGGTCCAGGGAAAAGGCCACTATCCCATACCTTGCCAGCCACTGGGAAGGGGGTACTGGGGAGTCTAAAAACACACCTCACCCTTATGGGGGAAAGCCTTCAATTATTATTTTGTCCTTGTAAAAGTGGATTTGGAGTGTCATGTGACCTAAGGCAGTAGGCTCCTCAGTTTCTGCAACTACCATGCCTGGGAAAGGACATGTCCTCACATGGGTGACATTAGTTTTAGTTTTAAAAAATTAAATGAGCAATTGTAAAAGCACATGCCCATGTTATAAAATACTTGGAAATTACAACAGAGTCTCATGGATATCTGTTACCCTTGTGAGATTCTTCCACCTTAGGGGGAGTTGAAGAGAACAAATAGATCAGAACAGAGTCTGTGAAGTGTTGCATGAGATAGTTTTAAGCTTTTGTTTAATTTGTTTAAACAAGCAATAAAATCACAAAACCATGTAGGCCTTAAGGTATAATTTGGGGGACTTGGGACTGGATATTGAACTCAGGGCACTGAAGCACTGAGCCACATCTCCAGCCATATTTTGTATTTTAGTTAGAGACAGGGCCTCCCTGAGTTGCTTAGGGCCTCACTGTTGCTGAGGCTGGCTTTGAACACCAATCCTCTTGCTCCTCAGCCTACCGAGCTGATCGGAACACAGGCACATACCATCACCTGGCAATAAAGTATCATTTTAAAGGCACACAAAGTAAATATCTTAAACATCAAAAATAGAATTCCAATCAATTAGAATGATATAGAATTTCAATCATTCTCCTTGGTTAAGAAATATTAAAGCAGCTTTGACTGAAGCTCAGTGGTGAAGTGGTCACCTAGCAAGTGTGAGGCCCTGGGTTTGATTCTCAGCAGCACATAAAAATAAATAAATAATTGGCAGAGGATATAGCTTAGTTGGTAGAGTTCTTGCTCACACACACAAGGCCCTGGCTTTATTTCCTAGTACCACCTAATACATAGATAGATTCATAAATTTATTGTGTTCCTCTCAAGGAAAAAAAAAAAGAAAAAAAAGTAGATTTGGGCCTTTTTGCAAAAGCCTGTAATTCTAGCAGCTGGGAAAACTGATAGGAGGATCACAGTGGGTTCGAGGTCAGCCTCAGAAGAGTAGGTGCTAAGCAACTCAGTGTGACCCTGTCTCTAAATAAAATACAAAATAGGCCTGGGAATGTGGCTGAGTGGTTGAGTGCCCTGAGTTCAATCTCTGGAACAAAAGTTGAGAAAGAAAGAAAATTGAAAGCAACATAAACTAAAGTGGAAATCCTAATGTTCAGCATAAAGGTAAAATCACACTGAGAGGAAAATCTAGGTCTTAAATTGGTGCATAAGAAAAAATCAAATACAAAATTGTTCCTACCTCTGCACAGATGAGGTGGGAACGGGGTAGTGCTCAGGGTGGTGAATGACTTACAGGATCTGAGCAGATGGCCAGGCTGGGATCCTCAGCATGCCAGGGTTGGACTGCTGGGCTCCAGGACTCCTGTGTTTCTCCTCTGGCTCTGAAGAAGCTTTTATTGACCTCCCTGACCGTGCCCCCAACTCCACCTTTTGACTAGCATGCAATCAGAAAGCAGTATCTGATCACATTCCCCAATCTCCACCCATGCAACCCTGATTAGATTTTCTTTCTCCAGATTAACTGATATAGTCAGATTTTCATGCATGAGCGCAGAATCAGGGATAGTGAGGGTCAAGGAAGCCTCTGTCCATGCACTCCACACCATGGACTAATTTTGCCCATATGTGACCCTCCTGCTCCTGCCTGTGAGACAGGAAAGCCCTTAATCCCTAAACTAAGAAAAACTGAAACTCCAAAATATCATTGTAAAGGAAACCTTGTTCATATCAAAATTAATTAAAAAATAATTTTAAAAAATTCCAGAGAGAAAACAGGTTTTTGAAGACAGTAGCATCACCCATGAAGAAAACAGAATGGACACCAGATATCCAACTGCCAACAGTCACATAGGTATCCAGTTACCATGCAGCATATCTAGACCCACTGAGAGAGGAGGCATGGACAAGGAGGGTGGAATCAGTCTTCAAGGCTTAGGAAAGACCTCTTCAGTTTGTCTCTTTGTACTGGGGATTAAACCCATTGGTGCTCTACCACTGAGCCAGATCCCCAGCCCTTTCCATTTTTTTTTTTTTTTAATTTAAAGACAGGTTCTCACTGAATTGCTGAGTTCCTCACTAAGTTGCTGAGGCTGGCCTCAAACTTGCCATCCTCCTGCCACAGTCTCCTTTTATTGTTTTAAAACAATGTAGGTACTGACATTATTTTCTTTTCCTTTGACACTGGGGATGGAACCCAGGGGAGCTGTACCACCAAGCTGCATCCCCAGCCCTTTTCATTTCATTTCAATTAACTAATTAAATTATTCATTTATGTAGTTTTGGTACCAAGGATTGAACACAGGGGCACTGTACCACTGTGCTACACTGCCAGACTATTTTATATTTATTTATTATTATTTTTTTTTATTTTGAGACAGGTTCTTGCTAAATTGCTGAGACTGGCCTTTAATTTGAGATCTTCTGGCCTTAGCCTCCTAAGTAGATGGGATAACAAGTGTACACCATCACACCCTATTTCAAATTAAAAAATTTAAAAGGTACAGCATTTGCCAGCATGTACAAGGCCCTGGGTTTGATCCATAGCACCAAAAATAAATAAACCTGTAAATCCAAAACCTGTGTTCAAGTATACTTGTTAGAGGTTGTTTATTTGTTTGTTTTTTCCATGAATCTGATTGTAGTTACTTGTAGGAAAAAAAATCCAAATGGTAATTCATATGATAAACACTTAGAAAAGCCATGGTTAAAAATATGTTTGTAATACGCTGTAACCAGCTATTAACAAGGTGATTTGGTTGTTTTAATATAATGTCCAGAACTATGTCTGACAATATGTTAGTTTTTTTTTAAATGAATTTAGTGCAATTTTGAAGCAAATATTAATAAACAGCCAAATAAATATAACTTGAAAAAGTTATGTCTTATTTGACAGGGTTTCCCTCATATCAAATTAGGCTAATTGGGTTAATATCTCTCTTCTAGAAATCCCTTGAGAATTTCTGGAGCACTCTGTAATATCCCAATGTTAGCTCAAGGTAAAGTGACAATGTAGAATTTGATCCTAGAGAAGTTAGTCAACAATCTCAAAAGGTTTTAAGCACTTATTGAAAGTAGGGTCTTAGATCATTATAAAAGATAAGTCATTTAGCCAGAGTGATGAAAGATTTTGAAAGCTAATACAGAAAGTTATGTCATAGGAAATAGTACTTCAACTTTTATCATAGATGACTAAGTTTTCCTTTTTTTCAAGTAATCAGAGACCTTGTTAAAACCAACCTAAAACTCCAGAGGCTGAAGGTTCAAAGCCAGCCTCAGCAAGAGCAAGGCACTACTAAGCAACTCAGTGAGACCCTGTCTCTAAAGAAAAAAAAAATAGGACTGGGGATGGGGCTCAGTTGTCGAGTACCCCCTGAGTTCAATCCCCAGTTTGTGTCCCACACCACCCCCCAAATAAACCTAATCTGAAGCATAAAAAGTTACCTCCCCCCAGTACTGAGCATTGAACCAGGGGTACTCTACCACTAAGCCATATGCTGAGTCATTTTGGTTTTATTTTTAAATAGGCTTGACAAATTGCCAAGTCTCATCTGAATCTTGACCTCCTCCTGCCTCAGCCTTCTGGGAAGCTGGAATTACACACATGGCCCACTTCACCTGTCTTGAAATACACTTCTTAGAGTGAAGCTCTTTGACAGCTGTTCATCTGGAACATTCACATGAAAGCCATCACAATTTTTAATTCTCTTTGGTAACATTTGCCCACCAATTTCAAAATGTGCTTAAGAATGAACCATAATAGTCTCAGCTGGAATGCAGAAGAAAGGCTCTCCTGGAGTTCCTTGGAATTTGTGGGTCCCATTCTGTGTTTTATTAATCTCTTGAGAACCAAAGATAAAATCTTATGATCTCATTTGGAAAGTCAGGGGTTTGGAAGAATTTCTTTTGGATAAGGTGGTGGTTTTAGCAGAGTCCTCCTGAAAGTTTCTTTGATCAAACTACCAAGATTAAGGACCTTCTCCTGCATGGTCACTTGGCCTCCATTTTTGTCAGGTTTTTGGCACAAATAAATTCATTTTGATTTGCAGACTTTCACGGTAGCAGCATCAGCAGGGACACTGTGGTCATGGAATATTCTAAGCCGTGGTCAGTGTTGGCTTCCTTGAATTGTGTAAATCTGATGGCAATCATTTGGTACACACATGGCTGCTGGACTGTGTGTGTTTGTGTGTTTGTGTGTGTGTGTGTGTGTGTGTGTGTGTGTGTGTGTGTATTGGTACTGAGGATTGAACTTGAGGCATTTTACTACTGAGCTGCATCCCGAACACTTTTTCTTTTTTTAATTTGGGAGAGGATCTCAGTATTGGAACTTTCAATCCTCCTGCCTCAGCCTCCAACTTGCTTGGATTATAGGTGTGCATCTTGGTACCTGGCCATAGATCATTTAAAACCCTTGAGAGACTAGATTGCACCAGTGGGCAAGTACCATACCTATAAGATGAATAATAGCCTTGGACTGCAAAATTCCTCTGGATGAAGTTTCCAGGGAACCCAGATTTATCCTGCTGAATATGTCAATGATGTAGGGTGTGCTCATTGATAAAAGGCTCTCATTTCTTCTTTAAAAACATTTAGATTTTTATCAGAAACATCACTTTTTACTAGTTAGGGCACAAGTGACTTCCTGATGAACAGCAGGACAAAGAGATCACTTCTCCTCTGGAGTCCTCCTAGGCCAAATCCCTCTCAGATTGCACTGCTAGTAGACAATTCAAAGTGTTCAAACTTTTATAACAGTTGCTAAAATATTAATAAGTGATTTTCTTTCCAATTTAGAGATTCCTACCTGAGGTACAATTTCACTTACAGAAGAATGAAATCCTTAGCCCTTTCTGGTCATAGGTACATTAATCCATTTTCTGTTACTGTTATAAAATACCTGAGACAGGCTCAGTTTATTTTTTTAAAACAGATTTATTTATCCCACAGTTCTGAAAGATGCAAGGCCAAAATCAGGCAGCCCTCTTGGTTTGGCCTGTGGGAGGAAGCCAGGGCAAAACCCGGGGCTCAGGCTCAGGCTTCTAAACAGCTCTCAGGACTTACTCAGAATCTCAGGAGAGCCATTCCTTTCTGAGAACACACATCCAATGACCTCCCAGGAGATTCTGCCTCCTAAAATCACCACAATGAGGTTTATCTTTCTAATACATGAAGCTTTCTAATACACAAAACTGCACCAAACCATAGCATAGGGATACAGCTTGATGTGACCAGAGCCATCTCAGTCATAACTGCCATTTTACCCACCAGTTAATCCTGACACACATCTCAAGCCCTGGAGGCCAACAAAGTTGTTAGCAATCACAGAAACATGTTGTCCCAGTCTCTGATTCTCAGACCTTTACTTTTCTTTCGCCATTTTTTTTGTACTGGGGATGTAACCCAAGGGTGTTTTACCCACCATCACTTTTTATTTTTTTATTTTAAGACAGGATCTCGCTTAGTTGCTGAAGATCTTTCTGAGTTCCCCGGATGGCCTTGAACTTGCCATCCTCCTGCCTCAGCCTTCCCAGCTGCTGGGATTAAAGGCATGACCCCACCCAGCCTGGCCTGACCTGTTTCGTAATATCCACTGATGTGTCAGAGACATTATTGTTTTTGAGAATGTCCAGGTATCATCCCAGTGGCAGTCCAGCATCTTGCTGCTGCCTGAGAAATGCTTCTGTCCCTTAGTCTCCAATAAATAGTATTGGATGCAATCCTGGGTCTATCTGTCCTTAGCATTGGTCTCATGGACCCATCTTCCTTGGTAAGGTTATATAAGTTGCTTTGAGAAGATTATCAAGAGCCAAAAGCATCCTGGAGTGTAGTACAGGGCCACATTTCTCTGAAGCACAAAACAATTGGGCGTGGGAACATATGACAGACTAATCAGAGGTAGGACCTTAAGTTAGGGATGTAGGACCTTAAGTTAGGGATGTCTCCAGCTTTTTAAGAGGATCTCTGGCCTTTTCAGGTAGGAGACAGGATGAGCTACTGGGCTCGACCCACTTAGGTGGAAAATTTTATTTTATTTTATTTTATTTGTTGTTGTTGTCACACAAGGTGAATCATCTAGCATTCATGAGAGAAAGGGTCAAAGTGAATCCCATTATCCAACTCTTGGTGGTGGTATGATGTCACAGTCCTTTATCACATCTGCCTCTGCATATTGACAGGAGGAATGTGTAGTTTTGTGATAGTAGGAGCAAATGTGACTCCATTTTGTTTTATGACTTCATCCTGTAAAACAACCATGCCAAGTAGAAGAGTCATGACTGGGGCAAGATGTTCTTTTCCTTTTGCTAAAGAAACCTTTAAGAACACGGAACTACCTAATGGGGCATTGTTTCTGTAACTAGGGTAACGGGGCTCTGTTTTTGTTACTGGGGTGACTGGGCTGTGATTGTTTAGGCTTCCCTCCGCTTGACTGCACTGTCCTACTTCTGTAACCTGGCTTGCTTGCATTGGCTAGACCCCCCCCCCCAAACATCCCTTTTGCGGTTTTCAGGCTTATAAGGAGTGCCCTTGCAATTGTTCGGGGCTCATCAGGGGAACAGCTTTATGTTCTGGTCAGCCGCCACCAGTGTGCTTCAATAAAGGCTTGATTCGATTATACATGAGTGGTCTGGAAGTCAGTTTATGAAACTCTGGGTCAAAGCTTGAACTATAACATTTGGGGGCTCACCCTGGATCCATTTCTTCCTTACCCTCACACCAAATTTGCCTCCAATGATGGGCCTTTGGACCTCGGCCCTGGACTAGAGGGGAGCTCCTGAGAGATGTTCCTCAGCCTCAATCCTAGGACAATTCCAATCCGTCCTAGGATGCTCTGAAAAGCCTCCTGCTGGCTGTCAGTTCTGGGGAGTCAACTCTGGGGGAAAAGGTCAGATTGGACACAGTCGCTTACACCTTCCCCGGGACAGGACGAGACGTTGTCACTGTCTCCCTGGAGGTCTCCCTGTGTGACCTCATCTGTCTGTATGTGGGGCCCACTGGAGGCCTCCCTGGGAGACCTCATCTGTCTGGGGGCAGGACGAGATGTGGTCTCTGCCCCATTAGAAGTCTCCCTGTGTGACCTCATCAATTGTTGCTTGTCCAGTGTCTGTTCTGCTGTTTGTCATTTTTCCAGTGTCTTCTGCTGTTGGTCATTTGTCCAGTGTCAGTTTGCCGGCCGTTTGTTCTGTTTGCAGGGTCTCTGCCCCATTAGAGGCCTCCCTGTGTGATCTCAGCGATTGTTGCTTGTCCTGTATCTGTTCTGCTGTTTTTCATTTCTCCAGCATCTTCTTGCTGTTTGTCATTTGTCCAGTGTCTGTTCACCAGCCCTTTGTCTTGTGTTTATCTGTCTGAGTATTGTGTGTGGGGTCCTTTTCTTGTTCTCATAACTGCTCTTCTTTCACCAGGATTCCTTTGCTCCACTGACATCAGAGACAAGGAAGCGCTACAGAGATCTCTACCTGGACTCCTTTAACTTGTTTTCTTAACAATTTTCAGGACTTTGTCTGTTGGTTTGTTTTTGTTTATTCCCTTTGTGTTCTGTGTTAATATCTACCTCAGTTTGTTTTTAATGGAAAAAAATGGTTAAAATGGTTTTAACTGTGCTCACTACAGTTTGCATTAAAATGTAAAGTACTGCCAACAGAACCAAAATAATTGTCAAAAGTAAAAGCTAAAGGTTAAAAAAAAAAAAAAAAAAAGCATTCTAGAGATTGCCTTCATTTAGGAACTTGGCCAGGTGGCCAACTGGGTAAATCATGTCAGTTCCTATAGAGGACAGATTAAAATTAAAGTGTTTTATAAAATTATTATTTATTATTCCTAAATTGTATAATAAAAAGCATAATTTTGTCTAGAAAATTTGGCTTTTGTCTCTCAGTATTTGCAAGCATGCATAACTCCCAACTATTAAAAAATAGTCTAAAGATTTTTCAATGTCAGGCTAAATAAGTTGGTGGCCGCTATCCAAGAAACCAGAGAAAACAGTTTAAAATGGGATCCCAACCTGGGGGACTCTCCCAAGGAGACCAATAAAGCTGCATCATTGGGAAGTTCCTCCAGGGAGAAATAAACCCCCTTCATTTGTCTATGTTCCCTCAACTCTTTTCAGCTTTCATAAACAGGACCACCTCAGGAAAAAAGTCAGAAAACTTTTAAAATTCTATATTTGTTAAACTCATAATTTTGATCCAATATGCCTAGGTTAATATGTTTTTCTGATTACACTCTGCTTTATTCCAAGGCCAATTTACAAGTGTTAACTCTCAATCTAGTAGTTTTCTTTTTTTTTTTTTTAATAAGCTACAAGGCTTTTGTTTGTCTATTTGCTTTGTGTGGGTGCACCGGTGTACTGTCTATGTTTATTGCCATGTCTAAATATATTTGGTACAAATGAGCTCATAAATAAAAATTTTAAAAAATGTATCCAAATACTTTTGGTTAATATGATTTAAAAGGTTCAATTCAAATTGGGAAAATAGATAAAAGTACAAATGTCTTTAAAGTTACTAATACACAGTTTTGTTTCTACATGGGTAAACAGCTATTAAAATGTCAATGTCTATAAAGTGTCTGATATCCATTGTCTCTAGGATTTTTATTCAACAGAAAAAAGAGATTACTAATACTATTCAATGCACTTGTCTGATAACTTGTTTTTAAAAAAGATACATAAATTTTATCTAAATGTATATAAAATTAATCATGGATGTGTTTTTTAAAGACATCTAATTGGTAAAAAGTTAAAATGCTAACTGTTAAATATAATATCAAGTACTCTTAACTCCTTAAATTCCATAAGGTAAAATATTTAAACAATGTTGATGTTTTCATAAATTGGTAAACTAAAAAGAAAGTGTAAAATTATTTTGTGTTATTATAAAAGCAAAGTTACTATAAATTACAAAGTCCCAACAGGTATAATTCTACAAAGAGTCAAGATGCTTCAATTGTATTTCAATTAAAGTACTGTAAGTAACAAATATTTCATATTATTAAAAGGAATTAATTTATCTAAATTCAGAAATTTATAAGGGTTATTTCAAGGTTAAATAAAGGATCAATGGGTTAAGAAAATTATTAAAAAGTTCTAAATATTAAAATATATTTAATTACAAAAGGTTTCCAGGTAAAAAGTCTTTATGTCATAAAGTATAATTATAATATATCTAAGTAAACAACAAAAGAGTCTAATTAAGTAATATAAAGGTCTATAAATAAAAGACAAATATTAAAATGTTTATATGTAACTAAGTTGGTTATATATGTAATACAAATAGTTAAAACTATTCAAGGTTTTTCAAGAAGGACAAATAATAATGTACTGATATATTTATATGTTAAAATGACAAAAACTTCTAAAAATATTAATTACATTGTGTCTGTTAAGTTTTATCCACTAGAACAACAAATCTTGGAAAAACTAAGGTTTTTACATCTGTGGCTAAACAGCAACTGTTACTTTAAAGTATTGTCCTACATTACAGAGTCTAGATTTTCCTTTAAAAGCTAACCTTGGTTAATATAAAAACATCAATAAAAGTGTGATACATTACTCTTGTTTACAGATCAAATGTGTTCGTATCTTTCAGGTATAGAAGTCTTTAAGGTAAAAGGTTTAAAGAAACATTTTATCAAGGTGGTATTCTCCAAACTAAAATTGTCTGTAACAGTAATTTAAACTTATAAAGATAATAAATTTTATTGAGGATTTATATTATTTGATGTTTTGTAACCAAACCTTATGTTATCTTTTACATTGAGATATAAAAATTTAAAGATATTTTAAAAAGTAATGAGAGACTAATCTATTTAAAGGTTAACTATTATAAAACATTCTGCTAAATTTCCACATAAAAAATGTTAAGGGCTCTCAGCCTTTCCTTAATTAATGTTTTAGATGTATGTCATATTGTACTACTAACATTCATACAGAGTCAGAAAACAATATATGAAACTTTATAAAATGATATCTAAAAAGAGAGACAAAGATCAACTTTAGAACTAAAACATTTTACCTAAAATTGTGAAGAACCCTGCCTTTCCTTAGACAAGGCTCTGCCTTCCACCTTACAACATGTCAGAATAACTTTAAAGTAGGCCAGATTTCAGTTAATTTAAAGTTATATTCAAAGATTAATTTTATTGGAAAGATTACTGTGATCTCAAATAAAAAAAATAAATGTATAACTCAGGCAAGGTTCAAAATTATATATGAGCTAAATATGTTTTTACTATTGTTAATTTCACTTTGTATTTTCATTATAACTAAAAAAATGTGACCACTACACTCAGAGCAACCAAGAGACCTTTACTGTGACAATTTCTGATTAACACAAAGAGAGACAGAGGGGAGAGAGAGAGAGAGAGAGAGAGAGAGAGAGAGAGAGAGAGAGAGAGAGAGAGAGGAAAATGAAAAAGAGAGAGACAAGAAAGTGCAAGAGAGAAAAGCAATAGAGAGAGAGAGAGAGAGAGAGAGAGAGAGAGAGAGAGAGAGAGAAGGAAAAAGAGAGAGGAAAAAAGTGAGAAGGAGAATGAGAGACAGGGGAAGTGAGAGAAAAAGGAGAGAGCAAAAGTGGAAGATCTGGCAAGAGAGAGTTTTTATAGCCAAAATCTAATGGGGTCTCTAGGTCTGCAAGCTGCCTTGTTGGTGTACAGTGATTTGATCATACAGTAGATGCTAAGGTGTCAACTTTTGCCATCAGGCAGATGTTCAGCATTACATAAATTAATAAATAAAACAATGATATTGTGTTATGTAAAAATTAACTGTAAAGTTATAAACATTAAAGTTAAAGCCCAGCATTCTTACTTTAAAACTGGTAAAACTGACTTGCTGGATGTTTAAGGCCCAATTTAAATATTAAGTTTAAAATAAAGGGGCCAAAAAAACCAACAACAACAATATTTGGTTCTAGCCCTCTGAGTCAGCCTGAACCCAGGACAAGGGGAAAAGCTTTGCAACTCTGGGCCACATAACCTCCCGATAAGGGAGAATAATGAGACACCTGGAGAACAGAAAGACAAAGTGTGTACATGCTGCAAAAGAGGAGG
The DNA here is from genome assembly GCF_047511675.1 of Marmota flaviventris. Lineage (NCBI taxonomy): Eukaryota > Metazoa > Chordata > Mammalia > Rodentia > Sciuridae > Marmota > Marmota flaviventris. Next base: position 95,457,258 of record NC_092507.1, read on the forward strand.
GTCATTTAAAAAGGAGACATGCCTGATGCTTCCAAGGGAAGCCATATGGTCAGCAAGACCTTGACTCATCCTAATGCAGATGACACTAACAGAGCTAAAATTCTGCTCACAAGTTCCTCAAGAATGTCCTCCAAGGAAACTCAGCTGACTCTTACCAATAGATAAAAACAAGGTCAATTTGACCTGCTTGGTCTGAAACACCTAGCAAAAACAGCTAAAACCAAAGCACAGCCATTTCTGGACATTTAAAAAGAAACAACAGTTATTTTAATGTAACTTAAAATGTACACTAGTGTTAGCACCCCTCAAAATAAGTAAGACTGAAGGCAACGATAGAGAAATCCTTAGGCAAAAATGCCTGATAACTATCAATAAAAAAAACTACCAGAAGTTTTTAGTCAGTTTAAGTCCTACAGATCTTCCTAACTTCCAACACAGGTAGATTTAATCAATGTTTATTAATATATTTATCTAGCCCTAAGTAACAAAAGGATCTTTACTGAACACAGAGGTCATGCCAAAAAGGTATTTTTACAAAAACCAGATTACATTAACTAATTTAACTAAATTTTGTGTCTACATTCTTGATAATTCTGACAATGTTCCCTAGAAAAGTGCCATATTAGGCTTTGTTAGGCCTTGATATGGGGACATTTTCTCAGGTCTTCTGCCTCCTGGTAAACAATTATTAATTTCTGTCATTTTCATGATATTCATGGACAGGTTCCAGATGCTAAAACTGCTATTTGTATTAATCTTATTTCAGCACTCATGTCTTTTTGTTTCTCTCATAGAAGTGCCCACCCCAGGTGAATTTACATCCTGTTCTTCCTGAGCCAGATTTTTACCATGGACTCCTTGACCCACTCAGTTTCTAAAAAGGGACTCCAAACTGCTTGCCCACTGCACATCGCCCTCCTTTCAGCTGGAAGTAGCAATAACGGTCATCACACTTTTCCCTTATGGCAGTTGGAGGTCCCTAATATTAGAGGAAAAATTACAGTCAACATAGATGTTCGTCAATATGTCTAGCTCAGGAAGATGTACCTGGGAAACTGCTCCCAAGAACACCCTGGGTGATCACCCATAAAGAGACATTTGCTTCCACAACCCAACTTATAAGTGGGACAACTCCCTGTTCACCAAAAATTGTGCTTCCTGGGTCCCACTTTGAACTCCTTGAATAAATCTCCAAACTGTTAATAACTCTGAACTATGTAACCTACTATTTTGATGGAGTAAAAGGAAAAGAACACCTGGACTTATTAAAAGGCCAGGCCCCACTGATTTATCAAGATAGAGTGGCTGCCCCCATTTTAGTTCCCCTCCTGGCTGGTTTGGGAATAGCTGGATCTACTGCTATAGAAACTGCAGTTCTTATCACAGGATATATATAAAATAGATATAAAGTTAAACTTCAGACAATTTGTTCCAAAAACCTATTCTCATTGTCCCATTGGTTGACTAACATCATTTCAGCCGTAGTTGGGCAGCTAGTCCTTTTCCTGATTGGTATTACTGTAGGACCTTGCCTCTTAAAAACCCTCCTAAACCATATACACAAGAATGTAGATGAGGTCAGACTTATGCTCTTTCGAGCCCAGTATAGTCCCTTAGACACAGAAGGAGGGAACAAAAACTGAGGCCTAATGATGTGCAAGATTGACATCAAACCTACTAAAACCAGTGGGGAATGTGATAATAGGAGCAAATGTGACTCCATTTTGTTTTATGACTTCATCCTGTAAAACAACCATGCCAAGTAGAAGAGTCATGACTGGGGCAAGATGTTCTTTTCCTTTTGCTAAAGAAACCTTTAAGAACACAGAACTACCCAATGGGGCATTGTTTCTGTAACTAGGGTAACAGGGCTCTGTTTCTGTAACTGGGGTGACTGGGCTAACTGTGATTGTTTAGGCTTCCCTCCGCTTGACTGCACTGTCCTACTTCTGTAACCTGGCTTGCTTGCATTGGCTAGACCCCCTGAACATCCCTTTTGCGGTTTTCAGGCGTATAAGGAGTGCCCTTGCAATTGTTCAGGGCTGATCAGGGGAACAGCTTTATGTTCTGGTCAGCCGCCACCAGTGTGCTTCAATAAAGGCTTGATTTGATTATACATGAGTGGTCTGGAAGTCAGTTTATGAAACCCTGGGACAAAGCTTTAAATATAACAGTTCAAGTTAGATACAAAGAAAAAAAAATTTCTATGAATTTGATTAAGTAAACCCCATATATCATCTCCAATTAAGCATGATTGAGTTCCTCTACAAATATACCCTAAGCATCTATTTTTGAAAACTGATGCAAAGAAAAGACCACCAACTCCAATTTTAAATTAAATGAAAGCAAGTTTGTGTTTATGTACATGATGAGACTGATCAGTGGCTGTCCCTCCAAACACAGGCTAATGACCAGCCCCTCAGCACTACAGGAACAAGGTTTTATATCACAAAAAGTTGCAAAGGGGATGTCTTGAGAACTTATAGCTAAAAGTATTTTGACAAGTATAATACAAAGGCAGATATTAGGTTAATGATATACATGGCATGATATTTCAAAGAAGGGAGTAAATTTAAATCCCAATATTAGAATTTATGAGGCACCACTGAGGTTTCAGAGAAGGTTGTTATCTGGTCATGGAAAGCCAGGCATGGGTGAGTTCAAGGCACAGGCAGGAATTGCAAACAAGTTTAGAAATTACAGTAATTTATAGTAAAACAGAAATGAACTTTTCATGGCTTTGTGACGAGATGGTTCTCAATCTTAAGGTGGAATCAGGCTAGGTTCATCACTATCCATCCCATACAGAAAACTATAATTTATCTTATAAAGAGAAATTCTATTTGCCTCTAGAATTTCCTTTGAACCAATGTCTAGTTGTTAGTTTTCTTATTTGTGGTTGACAACATCATGGTTCTGTTTTGATTTTATTTGTATTGTTAAATATGAGGGAGAAATGCTAATTATCAGAATAGACTTGGAAAATACTTGAGTGTGCTTGGAAAATGACTAATTAATCCATTGGATGGATTAATCCACTGATTAGATTACAACTCTCTTGTTTTGATCATTTCTCCTCTTCCATTAATACAGCAGCTGTTTTTTTAAGTTTCAATTTTTTTTCTTTTTTTTTATTACAGTGTATTTTTACATACTTATATACTGTAATAAATTGTTCTATTTTTGGTTATCGTTGTTTTCTTATGATGACTAATGTATGAATCACACTTCCTCATGGGTAGTATGTGCAGGAAAGAACTCGGGGTTGCTACTATCTGTGGTTTCAAGCATCCACTGGGGTCTTAAAGTGTCCCTTGAGGATACAGGAGAGGGACTGATTTACTGGGATATGCCACCTCAGAAATTGTTAACAACAGGAAACCAAAGAGTTCATCCCTTGAATTCTCAAGTTTCTATCCATTTACTTAAAGAATTCACATGGATGTGCCAATATTGTACCAGGGACATTGTGCAGGAAGACGGTCGAGGAAGGCCAGGTTTGGCTCCATAAAATAAAAAAAAAAAAATTAAAAAAATACAGGAAGGAAGAGAATTCCACCGTGGGGGAAAAAAAAAAGCCTAAATTATTTGAATCATTTTCTTTCGGCTGGAGGCTACATAGCAGCGGCATGGTGTGCTGGGGCTACCTTGCGCACATATTCTATCGCTCTATCCGCATGAACAGCCCTGTGCAGTACTGACCCATCAATCATGAAGAAACAGACTCGGAGAAGGCCCCCAGCCTTTCCACCATTTCCTACATGGTTACTCCCAACCTCTTGGAGGCAAGGGAAGGGCTACCAGGACTTCTGACTCCAAAACGTTTGCTTTTTGCTAATGGCCCCTAAAATTGTAAGTAAATCTTATGTAATTTTTTTCTAATAAAGCAAAGTGAGCAAGGACTTGAGGGGAACACCCAAAGCACAGTGGGAACAGATGCGAGTCCTTGCAGGTAGCTTTCCTCCCAGGTGCGCTACCTGTGGTGTGGCCCTTGGGTTCCCCACCAGCTCTCCCTGCAGACCTGGGTGTTCTGAAGTCAAAGGCTGGCTTTCGGGGGCAGCTGAGGAAGTCTGTGCCTCCTGCAAGGACATACAGCTTCCCCATCTGGACAGAAGAGCACTTCCCCACTTTCCACCCAGTTTGCTTCGACCCCTCCCCCAACCCGCCAGCTTCTCCAACTTTTTCCATGCTGCCCAAGTCCAAGGGATCCAGGGCCCTTCTAAGGTCTTGTTCCAGAAATAACGACGGCACAAAAAGAGCTTGTGATGAGGCGGTCCTGCGCTGCCCACCTAGAAGGAAGTGGGGCCTCAAGAGCAGACAGGGCAGTACCATCAGGGGAGCCATCAATGCTGACAGCACCGAGCACCTGGGAGCTGCTGGACACTCGAATTCTCGGTCTCCGACCCTGAGTCTGTGACAGTGGGACCCAGGAATCTTTGATGAACAATTTCCTTGGTGGCTTTTCAGGCATGCTAAAGTTTAGGGGACTGTTGAGGGCCACAGACGAAGGGGCCCCAGCAAACTTCCAGCTGCCAGCAAACTTCCAGCTGCCGGCTGATGATTGGCTCACGGCGGCCCCAGCAACATCTAGCTGATTGGCTCCTCTGCGGTGATCCTCATTGGGCTGTTTCCCTGCCCTTTCAGACCACTGAGCTGCTCATTGGGGGACTTGTTTGGCTCTGCCCACGAGACCCAGCCAATCGGCCTCAAGAGCAGGAGGATTGGGGGAGGTGGAGAGGCTTGAGGTGGAGAGAGAGGCTTGTGGAAAGCCGGTGGTGGCAGTTGGGGCTCTGAGGGTTTTTCCTGAGAGGCTGTTTTGTTTGGCGTGTGTGGTTCTAAAAATGAAGTTAGTTTCTTTTGACAAGTGGCTCCTGATTGTGCCCAGCCAGACTGCGGCATTTGGTGGCTCGCACGGGGAGCGACTGAGGGTAAGTGATAAGGTAAACTGCTCGCCCCTGAGGGCAGGGAGAGAGGATGGGTAGCCATTTTAAGATTTCTCTTTTGTTTTGCTTCACTTTTGTTTTAAGTTGCCTGTCCCTGGAGATGAGTGAGATGGAAGAAAAACCGCTCACATCTGAGGAAAAATTATTTGCATCTGAGGAACAGATAGGGAGAAAGGTTATAATGATTTTTTGTTGTTCCATTTTTATTTCATTCTATCTCGGTTTTGTTTGGTGTTATCTTGTTGGGTTGTATTATAGTAGAAATATGGGATCAGAAATTAGTAAAAAACAAACCGAAAGAGTGTTAAGTAAATTGGTAGAGGAAGGAGGCATCCCAGTAAAATCAAGAGCAGTCAGGGCATACGTTGATACAATACAAAAATGTAGCCCATGGCTTTTTAAGGAGGAGTTGTTAAATATATCACAATGGAACCATCATGGTGAAGATTTAAAAAGAATAGAAAAGAAAAGCCCAGGGACTCTGCCAGTTGGCACATTGCCATTGTGGACATTCGTATCTTGTTTGCTCAGTCCAAAGCCTTCAGTTCAGACAATGGTAGAGGAAGGAGAAGACATATTGAATCAAGTAAAAGAGAAGGTCTCTCAAGTTAGTCAGACAGAGGAAATGATTCAAGTAAAAGAGAAGGTCTCTCAAGTTAGTCAGACAGAGGAAAAGATTCAAGTAAAAGAGAAGGTCTCTCGAGCTAGTCAGACAGAGGAAATTCAAGTAAAAGAGAAGGCCTCTCAAGCTAGTCAGACAGAGAAAGAAAGTGTAAATCAGAAAAAGCCATCAGGGGGAAAGTTACAACAGGAGACTGCTACTAACACCTTTCTATCACCAGAGGATGTAAGTGTCCAACTAACAAGGCCACCTCCATATGCTGGGAGGCCCCCAACCCCCGCAGTTGATAGTTGGAATCCTGAGACAATATCTCAAATATTAACATGCCCTGTATTTGAGGCAGGAGGGCAGCGAGTTTGCCATGTTTTAAATTTCAAAACAGTGAAGCAGCTAAAAGAGGCTGTAACAACCTATGGTCCTCAAGCAACCTTCACTGTAAGCATGGTCGAATCCATTAACAACTTGAACATGACGCCAGCAGATTGGGCTAATATGTGTAAAGCTGTGATAAATGGAGGACAATACCTGTTATGGAAGGTTGCTAATGAGGAATTTTGCAAGGAGACGGCTAGGCGAAATGCAGCAGCTGGTTATCCTCAGAGAAATCTAGATATGTTGTTAGGAAAGGGACCTTATGTGGATCAGCAGCAACAAATTGCATATGATCCTGGTGTATATGCACAAATTGCTGTAGATGCAATTAAGGCATGGAAGACTTTACAAGGACATGGAGGTTTACAAGGTCAATTATCTAAGGTAATACAAGGAGCTAATGAACTCTATGCTGAATTTGTAGATAGGCTTATTCAAACAGCTACCAGAGTTTCTGGGAATACAGAACAAGCAATGCCATTACTAAAACAACTGGCTTATGAGCAAGCAAATCGTTGGTGCAGAGATATCATTAGACCATGGAAACATGAAGATTAAACACATATATTAAATTATGTAGAGACATTAATGAACAAGAGCAAGTCGTGGCAGCTGCAGTAAAACAGGCTTTAGATGCCAGAGACATTAATGAACAAGGGCAAATTGTGGCAGCTGCAGTAAAACAGGCTTTAGATGCCAGGCCAAGAACATGCTACTGTTGTGAACAAACAGGACATTTTAAAAGGAATTGCCCCATTGGAGGAGGGTTTAACAAAACTAGGTATCAAAGGAGTAGAATACCAGGTATTTGCCCACGATGCCATAGAGGGAGACATTGGGCTAATGAATGCTGTTCTCAAACCACCATAGAGGGTACTCCATAATCAAAAAACGAACAAGGACCAGGTGTTTATCCACGATATCATGGAGAAAGGCATCAGGCTCCGTTGCCAAAAAATGGACAGGGGGGCCCAATGATCCGGGGCCCAAAACCACAAATATATGGAGCACTGGAGGAACCCAGCAACCCCATCAGGGTAGTGCCCAGGACACATTGTCCATCAGATCCCTCATCGGAAATACCAGAGGGAGCACAGCATTGGACATCTGCGCCTCCGCCAGAGCAGTACTAACTCCAGAGATGGGAGTTCAAATCATTCCCACAGGGGTGAAAGGACCTCTTCCCAAAGGAACAGTAGGCTTATTATTGGGACGCAGCTCTTCTACTCTAAAAGGACTCATGATAAGTCCTGGGGTAATTGATCCTGATTATGAAGGTGAAATAAAAATTATAGCCAGTTCTCCAAAGGGTATATCAGTAATTTCACCAGGAGATAGAATAGCACAGTTACTAATACCCAGCCTACATGATACATTTTCTAGTCGTACTGTAGAAAGAGGTTCCAAGGGATTAGGCTCCACAGGTATAGTTGGGCTATGCTTTCTTTAAATTTACATTCTCGCCCCATGCTAAAACTAAATATTCAAGGACATGAATTTAATGGGCTACTGGATACAGGTGCAGACCTTAGCATCATCTCTCGTCAAGAATGGCCAAAACATTGGCCATTACAACAAGCCACTCAAACGCTTCGAGGCCTAGGAGTGGCGACTAATCCCCATAGAAGTACAATGGTATTAGATTGGAAGGATCCTGAAGGATGTGAAGGAACTATACAGCCATATGTATTGGATCATCTTCCCGTAAATTTATGGGGACGAGATGTCCTAGATCAATTAGGTTTGACATTAACAAATAACATCACCCAAAATTCACCCACTATTATGACTAGACAAGGTTTTAGGAAAGGAAAAAGATTAGAAAAACAAGAACAAGGTATAGCAGCACAAATACAAATAGATCAAGGAACAGACAGACATGGGTTGGATTTTCAGAAAGGGCCACTGAGACAATAAAAATTACTTGGAAATCAGAAAGACCAGTATGGGTTCCTCAGTGGCCCCTGACTAAAGAAAAGATACAAGCAGCCCATGACCTGGTCAAACAACAATTAGCGGAGGGATATATACAACCTTCTGTATCTCCCCATAATACTCCCATTTTTGTCATCAAAAAGAAATCTGGTAAATGGAGATTATTGCAAGATTTAAGAGCCATTAATAATGAGATGGTTATTATGGGACCTGCTCAATCAGGGATTCCTCAGTTGTCTGCTTTGCCAAAAACCTGGTATGTTTTAGTTATAGATATTAAAGATTGTTTTTTTTTTTTTTTTTCAATTCCAATTCATCCTGAGGATAGTCCACATTTTGCATTTACTATCCCGGCACTGAATCATGAGGGTCCTGATCAGAGATATGAATGGAAAATACTCCCTCAAGGGATGGCTAACTGCCTAACTATGTGTCAAATTTATGTTAACAAAGTAATCCAGCCACTTAGAAATCAAAATCCTGAACTACAAATATTTCACTATATGGATGATGTATTATTAGCACACAAAGCTAAAAACACATTGCTAGAATATTATGCAACACTTACAAACTTTTTGTACTACCAACAAAAAATATTCCTACAGGAGTATTTTGGCAAGAAGGTCCATTATTTTGGATACATTTATCTTATTCTCCTAACACTATTCTTACTAGGTATCCTGAGGCTGTAGGACAATTAATACTCAAAGGAATAAAAGCAGCAAAGGGAGTGTTTGGAATTTCTCCCAATAAAATTATTACTCCATATACTATGAATAAAATTGATGAGTTAGCTAATGAGTTAAATACTTGGGCAATAATCATGTGCAAATCTAATGTTTCATTTGATAACCACTTACCATCTAATCCTTTATTGTCTTTTTGGTCATCGCATCCTGTATTTTTTCCAAAAATGACAAGAAAAACACCTATCATGAATGCTCCAAATACATTCACTGATGGATCAAATAATGGTACAGCATCAATAGTTACACCTGATCAAACTTTTACATTTTTAGTACCCAAACAATCAGCTCAAAAGGTAGAGCTTAATGCAGTATTACAAGCTTTTGTTAAAGATTCTGTATTTAATTTATTTTCCGAGAGTCAGTATATAGTTAATGCTATAGTATCCCTTGAAGATGCTGGTAGGATTTCCCCTTCCTCTACTGTTTTCTCTTTGCTTTCCACTATACAAAGTCTAATCTGGGACAGAAAAGATCCATTCTTTATAGGACATATCAGGGCACATACAGGATTGCCTGGAGCCCTTAGTTTGGGCAATGATTTAGCAGATAAAACTACACATGACATACATATTTTCTCTACACTAGAAGAAGCTATAAATTTTCATAAAAGATTCCATGTCAATGCTAATACTTTACAAAAGCATTTTAAAATAACTAAGGAACAAGCTAGACAAATAATAAAACAATGTCAAAATTGTGTGACCTTTTTACCACAAGTTAATCTTGGAGTCAATCCTAGAGGATTGATACCTAACCATATTTGGCAGATGGACGTCACACACTTGCCAGAATTTGGAAAATTAAAATATTTGCATGTTACAGTTGATACTTCTTCTGGATTTTTGATGGGCTCCCTTCATGCCGGAGAAAAAACTAAAGATGTTATAGCTCATTGCTTACAAAATTTTGCCACTGTGGGCATTCCAAAACAGTTAAAAACAGATAATGGCCCTGGCTATACTTCTACATTTAAAAAAAAAATTTGCTCATCATTTGTCATTACTCATATAACAGGAATCCCATACAATCCACAGGGACAAGGCATAGTTGAAAGAGCTCATCAAACTATTAAAATATACTTATTAAAGCAAAAAGAGGGAATTGGGAAGGGGTATGTATCCCCCAAAGATAAACTTTAAATAACCCTTTTTACTCCAAACTTTTAAAATTTGGATTCATCAGGGCTTAGTGCTATGGAAAGGCACACGTGTCCAAAAAATGTACATAAGCCCAAGGTACTTTGGAAGGATATTCTAACAGGACAATGGAAAGGTCCTGACCCAGTGATTGTCTGGAGTCGGGGGTCTGTTTGTGTGTTTCCACAGGGAGAACAGCAGCCGATTTGGATTCCAGAGAGATTAACCAAGGTCCTGACCCAGTGATTGTCTGGAGTCGGGGGCCTGTTTGTGTGTTTCCACAGGGAGAACAGCAGCCAATTTGGATTCCAGAGAGATTAACTAAAGTGATTTCTACAGACCAAAAAGAAGATGATTTGACTCAAGTCCATAACAGCTGATATCCAAAACTCCAGTTTGGCTATCCTTACATCTGTGATAGAACCAGGATGCTTTTTTTTCAATATCAATTTTATTATTGCCCTTTCCCACATTCTATTTTGTTTGAGCTCATACAGACCTAGGTTAATGTTTTGCTGATCAGTTCTATTTTTTGACTATAGAGTTTTTAAACATTGCAATGGAGATTTCACCTGTAAAAAGTTATAAGGCCTTTACTATTAGGTTATGTGTTTTATGTATTATATTATGTGTGCACACTTGTGTTTTGTGTTATATGTTTGAATGTACGTATGTCCATATATCATATATGATGAGCGCTCATGAAAAAAATGGATCCAATTTTTTTTATATTCACGTGATTTAAATGGTTTAATTTAAGTTGGGTAAACAACTGTTGAGGATTGTTTTAATATGTGAACAAACAAGGAGGTTAACAGATCTGTTTGTTTACTTTCACCTTTCCTTTTCACTATATTTAATAATTCTCTTAAAGATAATGTAAATTGTTCAGAAAATTGTTTTCTTTTAGTGCCTTCTGGAATGTTACATAATTTTTTCTTTAGCCATTATTGCCAGAATTCCTATCTTCATCCCAGTGCCGGTGAAGAATGATCATCCAGCTAAAATTTGGGGGCCAAGAGAGGTGAGGCAAAGAACCTCACCCCCCCGCTGGTACAAAGACCTCTCCACAGGTGTGGCTGTATACTGGACCGGTAGTCAGTGACAGGTAAGATCCAATTGCAATGGTACCAACCTAACGGGTAAGGACCATATGTACTATTGGACAACCTAAGGCAGGCACGGTCCCTAAGCCACATGCTTGTTGTTTAAACAGAGAGGGGGAAATGTTGAGAGCCACAGCCGAAGGGGCCCCAGCAAACTTCCAGCTGCCAGCAAACTTCCAGCTGCCAGCTGAGGATTGGCTCACAGCGGCCCCAGCAACATCTAGCTGATTGGCTCCTCTTCGGTGATGCTCATTGGGCTGTTTCCCCGCCCTTTCAGACCACTGAGCTGCTCATTGGGGGACTTGTTTGGCTCCGCCCATACAACCCAGCCAATCGGCCTCAAGAGCAGGAGGATTGGGGGAGGTGGAGAGGCTTGAGGTGGAGAGAGAGGCTTGTGGAAAGCCGGTGGTGGCAGTTGGGGCTCTGAGGGTTTTTCCTGAGAGGCTGTTTTGTTTGGCGTGTGTGGTTCTAAAAATAAAGTTAGTTTCTTTTGACAAGTGGCTCCTGATTGTGCCCAGCCAGACTGTGGCAGGGGACAAAGGCATCTCGCTGAGGGGTGGGCCATAGAAAGCACCTAGAAACTCCTAAATCCTCCGCCCAGGATGGGAGAGGCTGCAAATCCTCTGCTACTAAACACTGAAGTTGCCACTGGGGGTTGGTGACTTAAAGGGGCCTCTGGGCTTTCTCAGTGACATTGGCTTTCTCAGTGAAACTGTCTTTCCCACATAAAGGGTGAGTAACCCTTCTTAATACAGCAGCTTTTAGAGGACAACTCATACCCAAACCATGACTGGGACACATGCCTTTGACCCATGTACACTTCTCCCCAACTTCTCAAAGAGCTTATAGAGACTGGACTCTGCCTGCTAAGGTCCTCTGACTAGACTGGTTTTAGCTGGGGTAATGGCAACTCATCACCTTGAACTAGGGAGAGCAGGGAGGTGGGGCTGGAGAGGTGCCCCCAGGGCAAAGCTTGCCAAGAGGCAGTTGGCAGGCTTGCATAATGTTTCAACATGGCCTGAGGTCGTTTTCATTTCCAGAAGGCTGCTGAGAGGACCAAGTTCCCCAGAGTGAATTAACAAGAAATAGGGACACTATCAGAGGACTCAGTGGCACCAGGTGGGAAAGACTGGCTTGTACTTGAGTGACTTGGCACCCTGGGCAACTTGACTGGAGGCTGATGATTTGCACTACATAGAGGAGTAAAGCTTCTCTTAGGTCAGGGATATTTCTGTAGTGACAAGGGTAGCAAGACTGGCCATTAAGGCAGATGAGGAGTTGAGGCCCTGGGTTCCCAGAGATGACATGAGGCCAGGCTCTGCCTGCAGCAGGAGTCACAGGATCTCTAATCCAGGAAAAGCAAAACCCAGCAGGAAAGCTAGAGTCACCAGCAACTAGGATCCAGTTTTCCAGTTTCATCTACCCAGCGACCTCCAAGATGCCCCTATCTCAGTCCTTGGGGCCAAGTCCTTGGGGCCAGCACCTTCACATCTAGCTGACAGAGACCTCAAGGTGAGCCCTAAAAGACTCGAAGGCCAACATCGGTTTGCATTCAAGTTCAAGCTCTCCAAGCATCAGGACACTACCCAGGGGCACCAAGAGTGCTTCTTCCCCCACACACTGTGTCCAATAACAAAAAGAAACAAACAGAAAATCACTTTCTGGGAGGGGGGAGATCTAGTTTTGAATTAATTTTCAAGTCTACTCTCCAGAGTCAGCACCAAACACAGAAAAATGAAATCTGAAGCCAGAGCCACCTGTAAATAAGCCACTAGGGGGCAGGCTTGTCCCAGTGCATCCCCTCTCCCCGAAGCAATTTTCTACTGCTGGGTTCTAGAGTCAGATTTCATTGTGCCCAGTAGAGGGAATGGTCAGCTCTTGGGTGGACTCTGCCTCGGGTCTGGGTTGTCCATTTTCCCTTAGCTGCTTTATTTTTCTGTCCCTTCTTCTATTTCTCCTCCTCCTTATTGTCTTTTTGCCCCTCTTTCTCCTCCCCATTCTTCATCTCCTTCTTTCTTCATACTGGGCATTGAACTCAGGGGTGCTTAAGCACTGAGCCACATCCCCAGCTCTTTTTATTTTTTAAGGCAGGTTCTCACTAAGTTACTTAGGGCCATGGTAAGTTGCTGAGCCTGGCTTTGAACTCATTATCCTTCTGCCTCAGCCTATGAAGCCACTGGGATTACAGACACTTGCCACCACATTTGGCTCCTAGCCATATTTTATTTTGAGACAGGATCTCACTACGTTTTTCCAGACTAGCCTCAACCTCTGGTTTCAGCCTCTTGAATAGCTGGATTATAGGCAGGTACCACCATGCTCAGTTTAAATGTAAGCCATGCTAAAAGCCACATATAGTATTTGAGAGCATTTGGAAATAAGAGATGGAAAATGCTAATTCTGAGATGAGGCTAGATTGTCATGTGTATCCTGTACACATGACAGTGTGCCACTGTGGAGTGAAATCCAGGGAAAGAAATAGATCAGAAAACTTCAGTCTATTAAAAATATTGTGTAGTAGCTGGTTTGGTGACATGCCCCTGTAATCCCAGCTACTTGGGTAGTTCAAGATGCCCTCTTCTTAGTACCTCCCCCCAGCCCTGTTTTGTCAGAGTTTGACATGAAGTGGTGTCATTTTGATGGAAAACTTTCACCATTATCTCCACCTGTAAGTACACAGGATAGACATCCTCAGGAAGAACACAACAAGTGTTGGTTTTCTTGAGTTGTCTGAAACTGATGGCAACAGTTTGGAGTGTGTGTGGTTGTAGGAAGGTGTTTATAAGCCTTTAAAATCAGGAAAGCAAGCGTGGGGACTATAAAAGTAATAATCGCCAATGGCCAAGTGATAGGTATGCTGATCCTGCTTGCTTGCCCAATTATTTATTTATTTTTAGTATTGAAGATTGAACCCAGGGGCTCTATACAAGGGTAGTAAAAGGTCGGTGTCCCCAGTGTTAATCCAATAACCAGGACACAGTTTTCAGAAAAAGGAAAAAGAATATTTATTACTTTGCTAGCAAAGGAGGAACACAGAGGACACCTGTCCCAAAGGTTGTGATCTGCCCATCAGCAGGAACAGGTTGTTTTTAAAGAGGTGTTTCAGAGAAAATGATATTAGAGAGGAGAAGATCAGGGAAAGGAAGTTCAGGGAGAAGAAGGTTAGGGAGATGGTTTGTGGGGGAAAATATAAGTTTCAAGGCACAAGGGATATAGTGAGAAACTGATGTGACTCCATTTTTGAGAAACCAGCCTCTATCTCAGAGCAAAGCCTGTCCAAGAAAGGGGGCATGACCATTGTCCTTGGAAAAACCCACAGAGCACTCCTAGGCACATAACCACCCTGCTGAGTTGTTTATCTGCAAATAACAGGAGAGATCGGAGTGCCAGGTGTTCCTGACTCAGGCTACATGAGGACTCATAGCAACCCCCTAGCAACCACCAATCAGCATGAGTCAGGGAAAATACCTGGGATGCCAGATGACCCTCCCAGTAGTTTATAGTGATTGATAACATGTTGGGAAACCATGTAGTTCAGCACATACTCCCCTCATGGCTTAAAGCAATCAGTTGAAAAGAATCCCCCTCTTGTACTCACCAATCACCCCTACCCAACTTGTTCCTGACAGTGAATATGCTAATCCTGTTTTAGAGTTGTTTTATGATTTTCCCATGGCGTGTGATAATTTCCTAAGAGCTGCTATGATGAATGTGAAGTCTCTGCCTTCCCCCAAGAGTGTATAAAACTGCTTAAACCCTGGGCTCAGAGCCTCTCAGTGTCACCAATTCCTGTGTGCACAGAGGACCCAGCTAGCTCGCAATAAATACTTCTTTGCTGCTTACATAGATCTCAGTTTCTGGTGGTCTTTTGGGGGTCCTGAACTGGAGCATAACAATCATAAAAGAGCATCAAGCGAAGCCCTGTTACACATTCCCAACCCCCTCTTTTGTGGAGGAACTGGGGATTGAATGCAGGGTTGTTTGATCACTGAGCACATACCCAGTCCTTTATGTTTTTATTATAAGAAAAAGTCTCACTAACTTGCCCAGATTGTTCTTAAGCTTGCAATCCTCCTGCCTCAACTCCTGAGTTGGTGGAATTACAGGTGTGTGCCATGGTGTCAACTACAACCACTTTTTTTTTAAATACCCATCCCCCAAATTTTATTCAGTAAAAGAAGATAACACAAGTCACTTTTTTAAGAGAGAGAGAGAGAGAGAGAGAGAGAGAGAGAGAGAGAGAGAGAGAATTTTTTAATATTTATTTTTTAGTTTTCGGTGGACACAACATCTTTATTTTATTTTTATGTGGTGCGGAGGATCAAACCCAGCGCCCCATGCATGCCAGGTGAGCATGCTACTGCTTGAGCCACATCCCCAGCCACAAGACACTTTTTCTTTTTCTTTTTTTGGCACCAGACATGAACCCAGGGACAGTTAATCACTGAACCATATTTCTAGTCTTTTTCAATTCAGTAAATACAACCTAATGGAAGAGATTGAAGTGTAAGTTAGAAGTGAAAGATGGAGACCAGGCAGAGATACATAAGGCAGTTTATTTTTCAGACTTGACAAGGAAAGACCATCTCTCTGGAGAGAGGGCAAAACAGGCTTGAGTTGTGGATCTTTTATGGGGGAGGCTCAGGAATCAGAGCTGAGCGGGTCCCAATGCTGGTGGTTAAGGGTCAGGTTGGTATGAGGGGGTGGTGAGCCTTTCTCAGAAACACCCTTGGGTGGGAAAGTGAAGCTTTTTCCTGAAATGGCAGCTGTCAGTTAAGATGGCCATCCAGATACTAAGCAAGGACCTTATATTCCCTCTTTTTTGTTTTTGTGTTGGGCCCCATAGGGAAGAGGAATGTAGGTCAATCTTCTCTAACTGCTTATTGCTGGGAAGAGGCAGTGTT
The DNA here is from genome assembly GCF_047511675.1 of Marmota flaviventris. Taxonomy (NCBI): domain Eukaryota; kingdom Metazoa; phylum Chordata; class Mammalia; order Rodentia; family Sciuridae; genus Marmota; species Marmota flaviventris. The sequence goes on from NC_092507.1 coordinate 95,473,025, forward strand.
TGAATCATTGGGACAATGAGGGAGGTTCAGTGGTACTGGAATGCTGTCCCAGGTGGCCCAGTTTTGGTGAGGGATTAGTATTCATTCAGCAGAGCAGAGCTGTGTTTTCCTGTGTTCAAGGTCTTGTTGGAGTTGTTTTACTTGTCCTTTATTATACCAGATTGATTGACATGTTAGTAGCATTCCTCCCGTAGGTTCAGATAAATTCACCTTTCTTGGCTATAAAATGGTCAAGGCCTCTTGGATTCTGCAGAGCCACAGCAGCTAAAGAATCAAGCTGCCATTGTATGGCTAGTATGGTTTGAGCAAGTTGCTGTAAGTCTCCTGGAAACTGGAATGGTAGTCCCTGGTGGTAGCACACCCCTGGGAGGTGAGTGCAGAGTGAGGGAGGAGGGCAAAAATGAAAAAAAAAAAAAAAGGAAGATGGCACTCATGGTTCTGCAGTGTCCTCATGGTCCTCAGAGACCAAAGGAAGATTGGGGTTTCAACTTTGGAGATACACAGTTGAGAGGGCCTGTGGGTCTCAGTGTATAAGAGGGCAGAGAGGACTGTTATAAATGGGGGTTAGGAACTCGATATGGGATGCCCTCAAGGTGGGCCACCAAGCAAGGGTTAAGAATGACCCAATGGGGTCCAGTCCATTTTGCAGAGAATTTAGAGGAGGAGAGGAGCTTATTGGGGGTGGAAAAAGTACCAGGTCACCAGGAGACAGAGTGGGAGAAAGAGAAGAGGCAGAATTGGCTTTGCCAGAACAACATCCCTGTGTTGCCAAAGAAGGATCCTAGTGTATGCAAGAAGGGGCCAGAAAAGATGTGGAACAAGGGGTAGTGGAGAATCAGAGGGTGATGAGCTGAGCAGGGAGGTGGGCTAACCATATAGAAGCTCAAAGGGGAGATGTTGAGTGGCTTTTTTTGGAGGGCCTGTGACAAAGGAAGAGCCAAGGAAGGAGTTTAGTTCAGTCTAAATGTAATTCAAGGGGCAATTGACATTGAGGGAGGCTTTCTTTGCCAAAGTGAAGGCTCTGATGAGGGCAACAAGTTCAGCCTGCTGATATTGGGAGTGGAGGCTCTTACACAGAGAGACTATTGCCTACCCTTCCCTGTGAATTCCCTCTTGAATTAAGGGGGAGCCATCTGTGAACCATGTGTATGTTGCCTGGAGTGAGGGGACTTACTGTGTGTGGGAGGAATGGTGAAGAAGCTCCTCCAAAGTTTCTAAGCATGAATGGTTAGCAGGAAAAGAGGTGGAAGAGTCTTGAGGAGTGGAAATGGGAGTCTCAGTGTTTAAAAGTGAGCAGGTGTGGAAACTAATGGGAGTCTCAGTGTTTAAAAGTGAGCAGGTGTGGAAAATTACAGGGGGGTAAGGAATGTAAGCCCTTGTAGGTGGGGAGTTCCTTTAGGTGAGGGGGAGCCAGGATGTTGAGTGGGGTCCCTAAAGTTAGTTTGAGTCCAGAGGCTGCAGCCACAAGGAGCCAATCTCTGAACAGTAGGGTCAAGACCCTTCAATAGATAAATGACCCGGGGCAAAGGTTGGCCCCAGCATGTGTCCAAGGACATGTAGAGCAAACCACTGCTTTTCAGCCACATAAAGGTGAAAAGGGCATGTGAGTTCAGGGAGATGGGGAGAGAGAGAGAGAAAGTTTTCTTCTGTATTGTAGCCAAAGGAAAAGTTAAATTGACACTTTTTTTTAGTCTTAGGTCTTGTATCCAGCCAGCCAAGTCTGTCCTTTGTATTTCAATGTTAGCTTCAGTGTGGCCTTGGCCAGGGACATTGCTGCCCAGAGATTGACAAGGTTCAATGCCAATAGAAGAAGGGAGGATGCTTCTGGGTCCTTGTTTGTCTAGAAGGAAGGTCTCTGGAGGAATCCAGAGTTTTAGTGGCAAGTATAAGCTGGACGCGGAAGTAAGAGGAGCCAGGGAAGGCTTAGAGTGGACAGAGGAGAAACCTTCATAGAAGGGATTTCCATCCATTTTCCTGAGTGCTTTCAAAAGTTATAAAGATTCCATAAAATATTGGACCCTAAGGTGCCATTAGGTGGTCATTTTCCAAGTCATAAAAGGGCCATGACTGAGTGGAATGTGGAATTATTCAGGAGCCAAATGAAGTGAGGCTACATGGGTGAGGGGGCAGCCGAGAGGTGAGTCAGATGGGATTCTGGACTGGGAGTTGTCCATGAAAAGTTGGATTTCTGGAGTGGCTACATGGATGCATCCCCAGCTCTAGGACAAATCAGAGTGAGAGAGAGGACAGAGTGAAAAGGGGTCACCACCACACAATTTTCTCACCCTGGAGCTGAAGCCTTCCTGCAACTGAGAGAAGGGAGTCCTCACCCGCTACTTCCCTAGTTCCAGGATTTGCCAAAGAGAGTCTTGGTGCCTGGCCAGGGCTTTCATGAGCTCTGCAGAGGAGCTGAGAACCAAGACTCGAGAGTGAACTCGCCAAGGGGAATGGATGGGAATATCGAGAATCTTGGTGCTGGGCCAAGGTCTAAGTTAACTTTCATCTCTAGAGTGGAGACTTGTCACTGCCATCTCTAGGAAGTAGACTTGTGAGAAGGAAGGTTGAGGAAAAGCAAAGTCACTTCCCCAAGGGAATCCAATGTGTGGTAAAGAAGAGCCCTAGGTGAATGGAAGAAAGTGTGGGGTCATTGTCCTGAGCCCTCAGGCCAGGGTCCAAAGCAGCCCAATACCTGGATGAAAGAGCAAAGATGATGGAAGAATGTGATCAAGGCTGCTCTGCAAAGAGAGGGACAGCATCAGCAAGGAGGGAGTGCAGGTATTGTGATTGGGCAGAAAATGGAGGAGGTTTTGGGACAGATGTGAATGGGCTCGTGGTATGAGGTGATAGGAGGACTGGAAACGTCCACCTCAGAAGCAGGTCATGGGAAGGCACTGGCCAACCGAGTAGGGGATAGTCCCAAGGTGAGGGTCAGGGGAACAGCAGGTGAGTCTGCATGGAAGCGTCTATGAGGGGAGAAGGAGAGCATAGCCCCCAATGTTGTGAGGATGTCCCTTCTCATAAGGGGAACAGGACACTGTGGAAAGACCAGAAAGGAATGAGTAAAAATTAGAGAGCCACAAGCACAAACAAGGCTAGGTGTCTATGAGAGTTGGTAGTCAGCCCCCCAAACACCTTGAGAACTGAATATGTAGCCCTGGTGTCTAGGAGGAAGGAGATGGGCCTACCTGATATACACAGTGTTACCCTGAGTTTCCAATGGAGTGTTGGTAGTGGTTGGGTGGTGGGGACCTGGGTCTTGTCAGTCCTCTGCAGCCACTCCAAGAATTGAAAAGAGGAACCAGGAGGGCTGGATTCTGGGGGCTCCTATTGGCTTGGGGACAGTCAATGGCCCAGTGTCCCTGTTGATGGCATTTAGGACAAAGACATAGAGTCTTACAAGGCTTAGGACATGTAGGAGCCCAGTGACCCATCTGACCACATTTCAAACGGGGTCTGAGCAGACTCAAAGGACACTTACTTGGGCCAGTGGAACCAAGCATAGATGCTGAGGCCAGATAGATGGCTTGAGCAAGCATGTGATATCTCTGCTCTCAGGCCTTCTCACCCCCCTCATTACACACCTTAAAGGTCACTTCCAGAACCTCACTTGGGGAGTTAGGTGCCTCCTCTCAACATGCCTTAGTTTGGCTTTAATATCAGGGAAAATCTGTGGGAAAAATTATGTCCTTAGTTGTTGTCTCACATCTGGAGCCTCAGGGTCCAGATTAATATATTGTAATAAAGCCTTAGTCAGGTGATCTAAAAATGCTGAAGTGTTTTCATTATTATCTTGGAATTCTTCTTGGAGCGTTTCATAATTGGTAACCTTATGGGCTGCCTTTCTAAGTCCTTTCATGAGGCAAGTAATGCATTGGTTTCTACTAGTTATTCCTCCAGGAAAATTATAATCCCTGTTGGGGTCCCAATCAGGGACTGCTTCAATGTCAATCAGATGGGCAGGGGAGGTCTGATGTATAATGTATTTCAGTATAATTTCTAGCTTGCTCCCAAACTCGCCTATGGTCCTCAGGCAAGAGGGTGTTAGACAAGATGAAATGGACATCATGGAAGGTCAAATTATATGATTGAGTCAGATATTGAAACTCTTTGATATATGTGGTGGGGCTTGAAGTATGAACCCAAGCCACTTTTCTGTCTCGGAAAGATGTGAGAAAGAGAAAGGCACATGAGCCCGGGTTATACCATCTACCCCAGCCACCTCGTGTATCAGACACAGAGATGTGGGTTGGGCATTGGCAGCCTGTGAGCGTGTGGCAGGAGGAGAGAAGGTGGAGGGGCCAAGGGGACAGTTGCTGTGGTAGTTTCATCAGAAGGAGAACTGTGGCAAGGTGGGTGTCTCACCCATTGGGTCAAAGGAGGAAGAGTCCTGGGTAGAATCCTCTGTCCCTTTGGAGGAAGGTGTAGGGGAGGAGAGGACTACGAGGACTTGTGTGGTAGAGCAAGAGCTGCAGAGAGAGGAATTAGGACATGGAAAGGAGAAGGCCTGAGCATATGATGTCTCTTTCCATTTTCCCAAACACTCACAATAGTTGAAGAGATCCCTGATAACATAGGGGTCTAGAGTGCCCTCAAGTGGCAATTAAGAGTTATTATTCAAAGGATATTGAAACCAGATCTGATTGCACAAGCAGATAAGTTTTGCAGGGTTTAGATCTGGGGTGAAAGAGACCCTAGGTTAGCCAGGAGGCAGCCTAGAGTACTCTGGGAGGGGATGGGTGAAAAGCCACCCATGAGACATAGGATGTGAGTTTAAACGTGGGCTGTCCCCCAGTCTTGTTGAGAGCATGGTTTTGCTCAAGTGGCTGTCAACCCTGCTGGGTAAGCATAAGACCAGAAGCCCATAGAGGCACTTGGGAACCAGCCAGGACTATGTAGTAGGAGCAAAAGCCGTATAAGGGACAGACACCCATAGATGGGGGAAAAGTTCATAGAGATTAACCCAACGCTGAGAGGTAGTCTTACCAGGAAGAATACCCAATCATCCTTGGTGGTATTGTCTCAAAACCCAGGACCCAAATAAATGACCACTTATACACTGAGTCAATAGAAGGGATCAGCAGTAGCTGTGAATGTTGTTCTGGGGGTGACCCCAACCACATAGAGTGCCAGATGATCACCCATCACTTCCCAGGTCCTTTAGGTCGACTGGAGATGAAATGTATGGTGGTGGGGGCAGAGAGGGCCTTTGGCAGAATGGAGAAGCCTAATTCCATGATGGAATCCAGGTTGAGGCCAGGGGAAACTCAGTGAACCTCAAAGGGGAGATTGGTCACACCAGGGAACCCGATGCTGGGAGGCTCAGGAATCAGAGCCAAGGTGGGTCCTAATATGAGTGGTTAGGGTTGGGTGGGAAAGCAAATTTTTTTCTTTAAAATGGCTGCTGTCACTTAAAATGGCCATCCAGATACTAAGCAAGAATCTTATACTTCTCAAGCCTGTTTGCTGAGCCAATCCCCCCAAACACCCTTTTCCTTGTAGGGGAACCAAAGACTGCTTCTCTGTGCCTGTCCCCAAGGGTAGTGTAAGGTTTCAGGAGTCTCTGCTGTGTCTCTAACAACTCCCTTCCAATTTTTCTTTTCTTTTTAGTACCTATTGTAATGCCAGATTCGTGGGACCCCATTAGACCTCCAGGAGCCAAATCTGATGCAATCACACAAGAGTCTTTATTGCAAGCTCCAGATTGGACTCACAACCATTTCCAATGCAGCAGTCCCAGGGAGTGAGTCCTGGCCCTTAGTTCAGTGAGGATTTATAGGGTTTTTTTTTGGATACTCTATGCATCACAACATCCATCACACAGCAAATCATTTCACACCATGAGAAAATCAAACAAAAACTCTTAACATTGTTTAGCACATTCACTGGTTGGAACAAGTTGGGTAAGGGTGATTGGTTAGTTCAAGAGGTGGATATGTTTGAACTGATTGGTTTAAGCTTCGAGGGGCGTATGCACTAAACTACATGGTTTTTTAACATGTTATCAATCACCAAAACTACTGGGAGGGTCACCTGGCATTTCATATATGTTCCCTGTCTCACTCTGATTGGTTGTTGCTATAGTCCAAAATTAGGTCTCAAGCATTCTTTGGTCTTGCATTGTTGAGTCAAGGCTATCTGGTCACTGCAGTTAGGGGTAGCTATGTGCCTAGGAATGCTGGATCTCCCCCCGCCCCACTTTGGACAGGTCCTGCTCTGAGGTAGAGGCTGGTTATTTCAAACATGGAGTCACATCAGTTTCTCATTATAAGGTCACTGCTTAGCACCTGGATGGCCATCTTAAGTGACAGCTCCCATATTAAGGAAAACATTTCATTTTCCCACCAAAGGGCATTTCTGAGAAAGGCTCACCTCATCTTCATACAAACCCAACACTTAACCATCTGCATGAGGACCCACTGGGCTCTGATTCCTGATCCTCCCCCACAAATTTCCCAGTTTTGCCCCTCTCTCCTATAGAGAGATGGCCTTTACTTGTCAAGTCTGAAAAATAAACTCTCCTGTGTATCTCTGCCTGGTCTAGTCTTTCATTTCTTGCTTATCTGTCTCTTCTTCCTCACTTTCCCTTCAACACCAACCCAGGATTTCTGTTGTTTTCGGAAAAGAATCTTTAAGGAGACCATTTTTCCATTCCTGTGCATACCAATTAAAAAATGCATTCGATTGTTTTCATGTGGGTTCTGTTTTTTTTCTTTTCAAGTACTCCTGACAGACAATTTTCTTCAAATGAAAACTTTCCCCTGGAATCACGTCAATATTGGATTTATTCATTCACTTATTTGTTTATGTACTTTTGTAGTTCTGGGGATGGAACCCAGGTCCTTCCACATGATAGGCAAGTGCTCTACCACTGAGCTATGTCCCCAGGCCCTCAGTTAATTTTTATGAAGTTCACTCATTTCTGTAGAAAAGCATGGGTTCTGGGTTCCCAGATTGTACAGGTGAAATTGGCCAGTGTCCCAGAAGGGGATCTAAACTCTTTTGATGCAGATGCACAAAGGAATGTGCATCTTTGAGTAGCACTCCAGGGAGTGGAACCCAGTCCCCTTCCTGTTTTCCTGAAAGCAAATGCTTCAACTTAAAAGAACGAAATTTTGCAGCCAAATGCTCTAAACCTGACCCTTACTGTAAGCCTAATCCTTACAATAGATATAGACCTAAAAATAACCCTAAAATTATCTTTAACCATAACCCTAGAGCTGATATTAGCCCTAGTCCTAATCCTAGCCCTAAACCTAAAGAAAAAAACACTATCCCTCATCCTAGCCCTAAACCTAGCCTTAATCATAACCCTAACTCTATGCCTAGCCCTATCCCTACTCTAACCCTAACCCTACCTCTAAACCTAGCGATAACGACATCCCTTATCCTAAACTTAAACCTAACCATAACCCTATCGCTAGGCCTAAACTGAACACTAACTCTACCCTAATCGTGGCCTTAACTTAACCCTTATCCAAACCTAGCCCTAACACAAACTCTAACTCTCACACTAGCCCTATAACTACTTCTAACCCTATCCCTTACTGTAAATCTAAACCTAGCCCTAACCCTTGCCCTATCCTTAGTCCTAGCCTAACCCTAGATCTAAGCCTAACTCTAAATATAACCATAACGATAAGCCTAAGCCTAACACTAACAGTTTACCTAACCCTAATACTCATCATAAAACTAGTGCTAACCCTAACCCTGGAACTTAAACAAAACCAATCAATAGACCTAACCCTAAACCTTAACTTAAAACAAGCCCTAAATTACAGCTAGAACAAATCCTAGAACTAATTAGAGTCCTAACCCTAATCTTAAAACTAACCCTGACCCTGACTTATACCCTAACACTCACCCTAGCTCTGAAACACCACTCTTACCTTAAACCAAACCCTAACAGTAAACCTAGCCCTAATTTGAGTTCTCATCCTAAAACTAACCCTGTCCCTGTCTCCTACCTAACAATAACCCTAGCTCTAAATTTATCCTAAACTTAAACCTAACCATGAACACTAATCTTAAACATTAACCCTAAATCTATCTAAATTGTAATCCTGATTCTTACATTATTCATTGCCCTAACCGTAACCCTAATGCTAACCCCAAAACAAGCCATAATCTGAGACTTAAACCTAGCTTTAACACTAACCCTAATCCTAACCCTACCCCTAACACTATCTCTAACTCTATCCCTAAACCTAAGCAAAACCTTAACCCTAATGGTAACCTGAGACCTATCCATAATCCTTAGGCAAATCAAAACCCTAACCCTATTAATAGTCCTAAACCTAGCCCTCATTCTAGCTCTAACCTGTCTCAAACTTTAACCCTAACCCTGACCCTTATTCCGACCATAACACTAACCCTAGCTATAAACCTGATTCTAACCCTAGACCAAACCTTAACACTATCCCTACCAGTAAACTTATACTAAACATGACTCTACCACTAGCCCTAGACCTAAACCTAATTCTAAATGTAGCCTTAAATCTAGGCCAAGACCTAAACAAAAACCTAGCTCTAGCCCTAACAATAACCCTTAACCTAATGCAAAGTCTACCCCTACCCCTAGACATAAACCTAGTCCTAATTCTGGCTTTAACCTTAACCCTAACACTAACCTGAACATGGACCCTGCATTTAACACTATGCTAACTCTAAACCTGACCCTTACTGAAAGCCTAAACCTAACACTAGACCTAGCCATAACCCTAACCCTACAACTATCCCTAATCATAATCCTAGCTCTTACATTACCCATAGCCCTAACCCTATATCTTAACCTAACACAAAACCTAGAGTTAATCTTAGGCCTAAACCTAGGCCTAAGTATAATACTAACCCTAACCCTAGCCCTAATCCTAACCCTAACTGTAGCCTTAGTCCTAAATTTACTCAATGCCTAACTCTTGCCGTAAATATAAACTTAGACTTATCCCTAACTCTAAACCCTAACCCTATCCCTAACCCTAAACTTAACCCTATCCCTAAACATAGCTCTGAACATACACATTACCCTAACCCTAACACTAACCCTGTTGATAACCCTAGCCTTAACCCTAACCCTACCAGTAACCCTAACCAGAAAACTAACCCTAGACCTAACACTAAACCTAACAGTTGCCATAGCCCTAACTCTAGTTCAAACCCTAGCCTGTACTAGAAACCTAAACCTAACCATGCCTTAACCTTAACCCTAAAACTAAATCTAACCCTAAACCTAAACCTAAACTTACATCTAACCATATCCATTACCCTAACCCTTACCCTACCCCTAATGATAAACGTAGCCCTAACCCTAAACCTAGAACTAAACCCAATCTTATCCCTAGACCTAACGCTGAACCTAAACCAAAACTTAGCCCTTGCCCTAACTCTAGCTCAAACCCTAATCCTGATGGTAAACAAACCTTAACCCTAACCCTAACCCTAATCCTAGCCCTAATTCTAACCGTAACCATAGCCCAAACCCTAGTTGTAACTCTATCCATTACCCTAACCTTAACCCTAAACCTAATGCTAACCCTAGCTCTAATAACTTTAAATCTACATTTATCCCTAACTCTGATTCTAACCTGAACCCTTAACCTAGCACTAACACTTACTAAATACATGAGCCTTACACTTAACATAATGGTAAGAAAAAACTAAGCCTAACACTAACCCTAACCCTAGCCCTAACCCTAATACTAACCCTATCCCTTGACCAAACCCTAAACCTAACCCTAGCCTTAGCACTAACCCTAGCTTGAACCCTAACCCGTATCCTAATCTTAACACTAAAACGAACCCTAGCCTTAACCATAACCCTAACCCTAAATCTAGAGCTAATCCTAAACATAATCCTAGCCCTAACCATAGTTCTAAATCGATCAATTACCCAAACAATAACCATAAACCTATGCTAACCCTAGGCCTAAACCTAACCCTATCCATTAACTAAAACCTAACATGAACCCTAAACTTAACCTGAAGCCAAAACCAAACCCTATCCCTTACACTAACCCTAACTCTAATCCTAAGGCTAATTTAATCACTAACACTAAACCTCAACCTAATCCAAACCCCAAACCTGACCTGAACATTATAGTACCCCTAGGTATAAACCTGAACCTTACCCTAAAGCTAACTCTGAATATAGACCTAGTCATAAACCTTACCCTAAAACTATCCCCAACCGTAACCCTAGACCTGATATTAGCCCTAGCCCTAATTCTTGCCATAACCGTAACACAAATGCTAGCCCTCATTCTAGCCCTAAACCTAGTCTTGTTCCTAACCTGAACCCTAACACTAGCCCTATCCCTAATTTTATACCTTGTCCTATACCTGAACCTAGATATAACCCCAATCCTTCCCCTAAATCTAACTCTAACTCTAGATTTAACCCTTACACTAATCCTAGACCTGACCCTAGCACTAATTTAGCCCTTACCGTAATCCTAACACTAGCACTAATACTAACTCTAACTATCGCCCTAGCCCTATACCTAGTTCTAACCATATCCCTTGCCATAACCCTAACACTTGTTCTACCCTTAGCCCTAAACCTAGCCCTACCACTAAACCCAGATCTAATCATAACTCTAAATCTAACCCCAACCCTAAACCTAAACCTCACACTACATCTAGCCCTAACACTAACGCTAATCCTAATACTAGCCCTAACCTAGTCCTAGCCTTAAAAAAAATCGAGCTATAGCCCTAACTCTAACCCTTAACCTAAACAAAAACCTAACACACACCTAATCCTAGCCCTAGCACTCAAACCAAACCAACTCATAGGCTTAACGCTAATTCTTAACCTAAACTAAAACATAACCTTATACCTAGCCCTATCCCTAGCCCTAATTTGAGTCCTAACCCTAACTCTAGAACTTACTCTGACCCTGACTCAGACCCTAAGAATAACCCTAGCTCTAAACATCACACTAATACTAAACTTAACCGGAACACTAGAGCTAGCCCTACCCCTAACCCTAAAACTAGCCCTAATCTAACATCAGTTCTTACATTAGCCATAGCCCTGTGCTAAAAACAAACAAACAAACAAAAAACTAGCTCTAATCCGAGACCTAAACCTAGCTTTAAACCTAACCCTAAACAAAACCTATACCTATACCTAACCCTAACTCTAAACCTATCCCTTACCCTAAGCCAAACCTTCACCCTAATGCTACCCTAGTCTTAATCTTAATCCTTAGCCTACCCCAAAACATAACACTATTACTATTCCTAACCCTAGCCCTCATTCTAGCTCTAAACTTAATCCAAATCCTAACCCTAACCCTGACCCTTAATCTGACCCTAATTTAACCCTAGGTTTAAACCTGACCCTAACCATAAACTGAACCCTAACACTAGCCCTATGTGTAACTCTATACCTAAACCTAACCCTAACACTACTCTTAGACCTAAACCTAATCCTAAATCTAGCCATAACTCTAGTCCTAGACCTGAACAACAACCTTGCCATAGCCCTAACAATTACCCTTAACATAATCCAAACACTAACCCTACTTCTAGACCTAACCCTAGTCCTAATTCTGGCACTATCCCCAACACTCGCTCTAACCTGAACACTGACCCTGACCCTAACATAATCCTAGCTCCAAACATCACCCTAACTCAAAACCTAATCCTAACACTACACCAAGCCATAACCCTAACTCTAAAACTAGCCCTAATTATAACCCTATCACTTAACTACCCATGGCCCTAACCCTAGGCCTAAAATAACAAAGCCCTAATCCTAGGCCTAAACCTAGCCCTAAGTGTAACCCTAAATTAACCATAGCCCTATCCCTAACCCTAACCTTTCCTTTAGATCTAACCCTTGCTCAAAGCCTAACCTCTACCCTAAATATAACCCTAGCCCTATCCCAAACACTAACCTTACCCTAGCCCTAATCCTATCCTTAACCATAGCCCTAACCATAGCTCTAATTCTATACACTACCCTAACCCTAGCCATAATCTGAATCATAACTCTAGCCCTAACCCTAGCTCTAATCCTATCCATTACCCCAAACATAATCCTAACACTAATTCTAACCCTAGACTTAACCCTAACACTATCACAATCTCTAAACCTATAAAACTAACCTGTACCCTAACCCTAGATCTAACCCTATCTCCAACTCTTAACCTAACCCTAAGGCTAAGCCTAACACAAACACTAGCCCTAATCCTAATGCTACAATAAAAATATAATTAAAAAAAAAAGATGTAGTGTCCACCAAAAACTAAAAAAAATAAAAAAATATTTAAAAATTCTCTCTCTTTTTATAAAAAAAAAATGAGCAATAATCTTAATCTTGAACCTTATCTTAAAACAAAACCTAACACTACACCGAGACCTAACCCTAGCTCTAATTCGAGTCCTAACCAAAACCTTAAACTAACCCTGATCCTGAATCATATCCTAATACTCACCCTAGGTCTATACACCACCCTAAACTTAAACTGAACCCTAACAGTAACCCTAGCCTTAATTCAAGTCACAATCCTAACCTTAAAACTGACTCATATCTTAACAGTCACCCTAGCTCTAAAGACGGCCCTCACCTAAAACTGAAACCTAAAATAAATCCTAGCCCTTATTTGAGGCCTAACCCTCACCCTAAAACTAAAACTGTCTCTGAATTATATCCTAATACTAACCTAGCTATAAATATCACCTAACATTAAACCTAACCCTAACATTAGACCTACCCCTACCCCTAACCCTAATTGTAACCTAGTTCTTACATTATCCATTGCCATAACATAAGCCCTAACACTAACACAAAAATTATCCCTAACTGAGCAACAAACCTAGATTTAACCCTAAGTCTAACCCTAACTCTAGCCCTAACCCTACCTCTAAGCCTATCCCTTACCCAAAGCAAAACCATAAACCTAATGGTAACTCTAGACCTATCCCTAATCCTTAAGCTAACCAAAGCCCTAACCCTATTAATAGTCATAACCCTACCCTCACTCTAGCTGTAACCCTATTCCAAACCCTAATGTTAACCCTGAACATTATTTTCACCCTAACACTAACCCTAGGTCTAAACCTGGCCATAACCCTAGACCAAACCATAATGCTAGACCTAGACATAAACCAAATTTTAAATCTAGCCTTAACTCTAGCCCTAGACCTAAACAAAAACCTATCCCTAGCCCTTAAAGTAACCCTTAACGTAAAAATACTCCTAGACCTAAACCAAGTTCTAAATCAGGCTGTAATCCTAACTCTAACTCGAACCCAAACACTGACCCTGCCTTTAAGAGTAAACCTACCTCTAAACCTGACCCTATTCAAAAATCTAAACCTAACAGTAGACCTAGCCAAAATCCTAACCCTCAAAGTAGCCCTAATCATAACTCTGGCTTTTACATTACCCACAGCCCTAATCCTAGGTCTAAACCTAACACAAAACCTAGAGCTAATCCTAGGCCTAAGCATAACCCTAACTCTAACCCTAACCTAACACTTGATTACTCCTAACCGTAGCTCAAACCTTGCCCTTTTCCTAAACATAAACCTAAACCTATCCCTAAATATACCCCTAACACTAGCCCTAATTCTAATGCTAAACCTAGATCTAAACATACCCATTACCCTAAAACTAACCCTAAACCTATTGATAACCCTAGGCCTAACCCTAACCTAGACCTAACCAGAAAACTAACACTAGACCTAACCCTAGTGTTAGGGTTTGTTTTAGTGTTAAGGTCAGGCTTTTACCTAGGGTTAGTGTTAGAGTCAGAATAAGGGTAAGGTTTAGGCTTATGCTTTGGGTTAGGGTTAGAGATAGAATGAGGGTCAGGGTTAGGACTAGTGATACAGTTAGAGTGTGTGGTAAGCTAATTATTAGGGTTAGAACTAAGGTAGCATTAGGGGAGATTTTGGCTTAGGGTAAGGAATAGGTTTAGAGCTAGGGTATGGGTTAGTGTTAGGGTAGGGTTAGAATTAGGGTTAAAGCTAGGGTTGAGGCTCAGATTAGTGCTAGGTTTTGTGTTAGAGTTAGGTCTGTGGCTAATGTAAGAACTAGCTTTACGGTTAGGGATAGTTTTAAGTTTAGCATTAGGGCTAGGTCTAATGTTTGGGTTAGGTTTAGGGTTAGGGTTATGTTTAGAGGTAGGGTTAGTTTTAAGGTCAGAGTCTAGGTCAGTATTAGTTATAGGGATAGGGTTAGGACTAGGTGTATCATTAGGATTTGGTTTAGGTTAAGGGTTAGTATTAGGTCTATAGCTCAGTTTTGTTTGTGGGCTATGGTTAGGGTTAGGACTAGTTTTCAAATTACAATTAGAGTTAGGGCTAGTGTTAGGATGAGGTTTAGGTTTAGACTTAGGGTTAGATATAGAGTTATGGTTAGTTCTAGGTTTAGGACTATGGCTAGGGTTAGGACTAATGTTAGTGCTAGTGTTAGGGTTAGGCAATAGATAATGTTGGTACTAGATATAGTTCTAGGGCTAGTGTTAGGTTAGTCTTAGGGCTAGGGTTAGAGTCAGGGTTACAGTTAGCAATAAATTAGGGCTAGGATTAGAGCTATGGTTAGTTTTAGGATTAGGCCTAGGGTTAGGGCTAGGGTTAGTGTTAGTGATAGTGTTAGAGTTAGGGTTAGGGGAAAAGATGTGGTTATACCTAGGTTCAGAAATAGGGTGAGGGTTGAAATTAGGGTTTGGGCTAGAGTTAGGGTTCAGGTTAGGATTAAGGCTAGTTTTAGGGCTAGGATGAGGGCTCAGGTTTGTGTTAGGTTTAAGGCAAGAATTAGGTAGAGTGCTAATGTCAGGTCTAGGGTTATGGTTAGGGATACTGTTAGAGTTAGTTTTATGGCTAGGTCTTGTTTAAAGGTTATGTTTAGGGTAAGGGTCAGGTTTAGAGCTAGGTGTGTTATTAGAGTCAGTGTCTTGCTCAGAGTTTGGGTTAGGTTTTGGTTCAGTTTTAGGGTTCAAATTAGCATTTGGGTTAGAGTTAGAGTAAGTGATAGGGTTAGGTTTAGTGTTCAGGTTAGGTTTAGGTAAGGATAAGGTTAGTGTTAGCAATAGCTTTAGGATTAGGACTAAATGGATAGGGTTAGATTTAGGTTTAGGACTAGGGTTAGTGTTAGGTTTTGTGTAACTGTTAGGGTTTGAGCTAGGATTAGGACTATGGCAAGAGTTATGTTTATGGTTCGGTCTAGGGTTAGGTTTACAGTTAGGGTTAGTGTAGGTTTAGGGTTAGGACTAGGGTAAGTTTACAGTTAGGGTTAGATTAGGTTTAGGGTTAGAGCTAGTGTTATCATGAGCTTTATAGTTAATGTTAGGGTAATGGGTGGTGTTAGAACTATATTTAGAGCTATGTTTGGGTTAGGCTTATGTTTAAGTTAATGGATAGGTTTAGGTTTAGGGATATGGTTAGTATTAGGGCTAGGGTTATGGTTAGGGTTAGGCCTAGGGTTAGTATTAGGGTTAGGTTTAGGGTAAGTGTTAGGGTTTGAGCTATGGTTAGGGCTAGGGCGATGGTTAGGGTTAGTGTCAGGTCTAGGTTTAGGATTAGGGTTAACTTTAGGTCTAGGGTTAGCATTAGGTTTAGGGTTATGTTTAGGGTAATGGATAGGGTTAGAGGTAGAGTTAGGGCTAGGATTATGGTTAGGATTAAGTCTAGAGTTAGGTTTACAGTTAGGGCCAGTTTTAGGGCAACGGTTAGTTTTAGGGTAATGGTGAGGGCTAGGATTCGGTTTAGGGTTAAAACGAGGTGTAGGTTTCAGTTTAGGGATAGGTTTGGAGTTAGGTTAGGGCTAGGATTAGGGCTACGACAAATGTAAGAACTAAAGTTATGATTAGGGCTACTTTTATTGCCATGGTTAGGGCTAGTTCTAGTTTTAAGGTTATGTATACTTTTAGGGTGGTGTTAGAGCTAGGGTTAGTATAAGGTCAGATTCAGGCTAGAGCTAGGGTTAGTATAAGGTCAGATTCAGGCTCAAGGTTAGTTTTAGGGTTAGGTTAGGACTGGAATTAGGCTAAGGTTAGGTCTAGGTGTAGGCTTAGGTTTTGGTTTAGGTTAAGGGTTAGGGTTAGGGATATGGCTTGGTTTTGTTTTAGGGCTTGAACTAGATTAAGGCTAGTTTTAGGATTAGTGTTAGTGTAGGGGCTGGTGTTAGTGTGAGGTTTAGGCTTAGGGTTAGGGTTGGACTTAGAGTTATGGTTAGTTCTAGTGTTAGGGCTAGGGCTAGTGTTAGGGCTAGGGCAAGGAATAGGGTTAGATCTAGGTATAGGGCTAGGGTGAGAGTTAGAGTTATTCTTAGTGCTAGTTGTAGGGTTAGGGCTAAATTAGGGCTAGGATCAGGTCTAGAATTAGTGTAAGGGTTAAAAATAGAGGTAGAGTTAGGTTTAGATTTTGGGAAGGGATGTGGTTACAGTAAGGTTCAGACTAGGACAAGAGATAAAATGAGGGATATGGCCAGAGTTAGGGTTCGGGTTAGGATCAAGGCTAGGCATAGGGCTAGGATGAGGGCTAGCGTTTGTGTTAGAGTTATGGCTAGAATTGGGGCTAGGGCTTATATCAGGTCTAGGATTATGGTTAGGGATAGTTTTCGGGTAAGATTTATGGCTAGGTCTAGTGTCAGAGTTAGGTTTAGGGTGAGGTTCAAGTTGAGATCTAGGTTTGGGTTTGGGTTAGGTTGAGGTTTAGGGTTATGGCTCAAATTAGCATTAGGTTTGAGTTAGGGTTAGGGTAATGGATAAGGGTAAGTTTAGGCTTCAAGTTAGGTTTAGGGCTTAGGTTTGGTTTAGAGGAATGGATAGGGTAAGGGTTAGGCCTAGGGTTAGCATTAGGTTTATGGTTAGCATTAGGGTAACGGATAGGGTTAGAGCTACGATTAGGGCTAGGGTTATGTTTAAGATTAGGGCTAGAGTTAGGGTTAGGTTTAAGGCTAGGGTTAGGTTTAGGGTATTAGGGTTTGAGCTAAGGTTAGTGCTATGGATAGGGTTAGGTTTGGTATTAGGTCTAGGGTGAGGATTAGGGTTATCAGTATGTTTAAGGTAATGGACAGGTTTAGATATTGGGTTAGGGTTAGGTTTAGGTTTAGGTTTAGGACTAAGCTTAGTGTTAAGTTTAGCATAATTGTTAGAGTTTGAGCTAGGGTTAAGACTACTGCAATTGTTAGGTTTATGGTTAAGTCAAGAGTTAGGGTTAGAGTAGGTTTGGGTTTAGGGCTAAGATTATCATGATGTTAATGGATAGGGTTAGGATAATTGGTGGGATTAGAGCTAAGGTTAAGTCTAGTTTTAAGATTAGGATTAGGGCTAGGGTTAGGGTTAGGTTAGACTTATCATTTTCTTAAGGTTAGGTTAAGGGTAGTGGTCAGGGATTGATTAACTGTTAGGTCTAGGTTAAGGCTTCAGGTTGAAATCAGTGCTAGGGATAGAGTTAGGGTTAGGGTTAAGTTTAGGGTTAGGGTTAGGTTAGGTTTAGCATTAGGTTTAGGCTTATGTTTAGGGTAATGGATAGAGTTAGAGCTAGAGTTTGGGCTATGGTTACGGTTAGGACTAGGGCTAGGATTGGGGTTAGGGTTTGGGTTAGGGTTATGTTTAGGGTAAGGGCTAGGGTTTGAGCTAGTTTTAGTGATAGGGTTAGGTCGAGTATTAGGTTCAGCCTTAGATCAAGGGATAGGATTACTGTAGATTTAGGATTAGGGTTAAGGTTAGGGCTAGGTTTACATTAGGGTTAGGATAAGGATTAGGGTAATAGATATGGTCATGTGTAGGTTTAGGTTTAGGTTTAGGGTTAGATTATTTTTAGGGTTAATGTTAAGGCTACGGTTATGTTTAGGTTTATGGTACGGATTAGGTTTTGAACTAGGGTTAGGGCTATGGTGAGTGTTAGTTTTAGGGTTAGGTCTATTGTTAGTTTTCTGGTTAGGGTTCGGGTTATGGTTAGGGTTAAGGCTAGGGTTATCAATACAGTTAGTTGTATGTTTAGGTAAGGAGTAGGTTTAGAGCTAGCTTTAGGGATCGGTTTAAGTTTAGGATTTGGGCTAGGTTTAGGGTTTAGAGTAAAGTATAGGTCTAAGTTTATCTTTATGGTAAGAGTTAGTCTTTGAGTAAATTTTAAGACTAAGGCTAGGGTTAGGTTTATGGTTAGGGTTAGGGCTATGGTGAGGGTTAATTTTATGCTTAGGGCTAGATTTAGGCCTAGAATTCACTCTACGTATTATGTTAGAAATATTAATATTGTGAGGGTTTTGATTAGGCTGAGGATTAGGGATAGGTCTAGGGTTACCATTAGGGTTAGGGTTTTGCTTAGGGTTAGGGATAGGGTTAGAGCTAGTGTTAGGGGTAGGGGTAGTGTTAGGGATAGGGTTAGGGCTAAAGCTAGGTGTAGGTCTCTGATTAGGGCTAGTTTTTGTGTTAGTGTAAGGGCTAGGGTTAGGGCAACAGGTGATGTAAGAACAAGGGTTAGAATTAGGGTTAGCTTTAGGGTTAGGGTTGGGGTAGTTCTAGTGTTAGTGTTAGATTTAAGGTCAGGGTTATATTTAGAGCTAGAGTTATTTTTAGGATAGGAGTCAGTTTCAGGGTTAGTTTTAGTGTTTGAGTTAGGACTCAAATTAGGGCAAGGTTTACTGTTAGGTTTCAGTTTAAGGATAGTGTCGTGTTGAGAGCTAGGGTGTTAGGATATGAGTCAGGGTCAGGGTTAGTTTTAAGGTTAGGGTTAGGACTCAATTAGGTTGAGGATTAGTTCTGGTAGTAGTTTAGGGTTTGGTTTAAGTTAAGATTTAGGTTTAGGTCCATTGCTCGGTTTTGTTTAGTCCTAGGGTTAGGGCTATTTTTACAATTAGTATTGGAGTTAGGGCTAGTGTTAGTGTTAGGTATAGGGTTACATTTATAGTTAGGTTTAGATCAAGGATTGGACTAGGATTAAGGATAGGGCAAGGGTTAGGGCCAGGGTTAGAGTTATGGTAAGAGATAGGTTTAGTACTAGGAATAGGGCTTTTGTGAGTGTTAGAGTTAATGATAGGGCTAAAATTAGAGTTATGATTTAGGATAGGGTTAAATTAAGGCTAGAATTAGGGCTAGGGTTAGTGTTCAGCTTAGGCCTAGCAATAGGGATAGGGTTAGGTTTAAGTTTAGGATAAAGAATAGCACTATATCTAGGTTTAGACGTAGAGTGAGAGTTAGAGTTAGCGTTAGGGTTACGGTTAAGTTTAGGGTTATAATTAAGGCTAGATTTAGGGCTAGGATGGGGCTAGTGTTTGTTTTAGATTCAGGGCTAGGATTAGTGCTAGGGCTAATATCAGATCTAGGGTTATGGTTACAGTTAGTTTTAGGGTTAGGCTTATGGCTATGTCTAGTGTAAGGGTTTGGTTTAGTGTAAGGGTCAGGTTTAGAGCTCAAGGAATTATTAGGATTAGGATTTGGCTTAGGTAAGGATTTAGGTTTATGGCTCAAATTAGCATTAACGTTAGGGTTAGGGTATAGTTAGGGTTTGTTTAAAGGTTCAGGTTTGGTTTAGGGTAATTGATACAGTTAGCTTTAGTGAAAGGGCTAGGGTTAGGCTTAGGGTTAGCATTAGAGTAAGAGTTATGGTTAGGGTAATTGATAGGTTTAGAGCTTAGATTAGAACTAGAGTTATGGTTAGGAATATGCCTTGAGTTTGGGTTAGAGTTAGTGTTAGAACTAGGGTTAGGGTTAGGTTTAGGTTTAGGTTTAGAATAAAGGTAGGTTTTGAGCTAGGGTTAGGGCTAGGTTTAGGGTTAGGACAAGGGATAGGATTTTGGTAGGTTCAGAGTTAGGGTTAGTGTTAGGGCTAGGGTTATCATTAATGTTAGGGTTAGTGTTAAGGTAATGGTTAGGGTTAGGTTAGGTTTAGATTTTGCTTTAGAGTTAGAATTAGTGATAGGCTTAAGATTAGATCTATGGTTATGTTTAGGTTTATGGTTAGGTTTATGATTTGATCTAGAGTTAGGGCTATGCTGAGTGTTTTTTGGGGGGTTATGTCTATGGTTAGATTTCCAGTTAGGGTTAGGCTTAACATTGGTTTTGGGCAAGAATTACCAATAAGTTTAGTTTTAGGGTTAGGTTAATGGGTAGGTTTAGAGCTAGGTTTAGGGCTAAGTTAAGTTTAGGACTTGGGCTAGGGTTAGTGTGAGAGTTAGGGACAGGTCTAGGTTTATGTTTAGGGTAAGAGTTAGGCTTTGAGCTTTCTTTGGACTAAGGTGAAGGCTAGGGTTAGATATAGGGCTAATATTAGGATTAGAGTTATTTTTAGGGCTAAGTTTAGGCTAAAATTATCTCTATGTTTATTGTTAGGTTTAGACCTAGGGATAGGGCTATGGGTAATGTAAGAATTAAAGTTATGATTAAGACTAGTTTTAGGCTTAGGGTTAGGGCTAGGTCTAGGGTTATGTTTAGGTTTAGGTTTTGAGTGGTGTTTAGAACTACGGTTAGTGTAAGGGTCAGGTTCAGAGTCTGGGTTTGTTTTAGAGTTAGGGATAGGACTCGAATTAGAGCTAGGTTTAGGGCTACGTGTAGGCTTAGGTTTTGGTTCATGTTAAAGGTTAAGGTTAGGGCTATGGCTTGGTTGTTTTGTAGGGCTAGGTTAGGGCTAGTTTTAGGATTAGCATTAGTGTTATTGCTTGTGTTAGTGAGAGGTTTAACTTAGGGTTAGTGTTAGATTTAGAGTTAGGGTTAGATATAGGATTAGGTCTAGAGCTAGGGTTAGGGCTAATGTAAAGGCAAGTCATAGGAGCGTGGTAATGGATAGTGTTAGAGATAAAAATAGGAGTAGGGCGAGAGTTAGAGATAGTCTTAGGGCTAGGGATAGGTTAGGTTTAGGGCTTAATTAGGGCTAGGATTAGGTCAAGCATTTTTGTTAGAGTTAGGCCTAGTTTTAGGCTTGGGGTTACGTTTAGCAATAGAGTTAGTTTTAGGGGAAGGGATGGAGTTAGAGTTAGTTTTAGGGCTAGGTTGAAAGTTAGAATTTTGGTTAGGGATAGGGTTATGGTTTGGTTTATTAATAAGGCTAGGTTTAGGGCAAGATGAGGGCTAGGGTTTGTTTTAGGGTTATGGCAAAAATTAGGGCTAGGACTAGTGTCAGGTCTAGGCTTATGTTAGGGATATAATGAGGGTTAGATTTATGGCTACGTCTAGTGTAAGGGTTCGGTTTAGTGTAAGCGTCAGGTTTAGAGCTAGGGGTATTACTAAGGTTAGAATTTGGTTTCGGGTTTGGTTTTGGTTAGGGTTTAGGTTTAGAGCTTGAATTAGCTTTAGGGTTTGGTTAGGTAATGATAGGTTTGGGTTTAAGGTTCATGTTAGGTGTAGGGTAATTGATAGGGTTAAAGATAGCAAAAGGGTTAGGGTTAAGGGTTAGCCTTTGGGTTATGGTTGTACTTAGGATAATGGATAGGGTTAGGGCTAGGGTTATGGTTTGTATTAGGGCTAGAGTTAGGATTAGGCCTAGGGTTAGGGTTAGGTTCAAGTTGAGGATATGGTTTAGAGTTTGAGCTAGGGTTAGCGCTAGGGTAAGTGTTTGGTTTAGGGTTAGGTCTAGGTTATAGATACAGTTAGGGTCAAGTTTAGTGTTAAGGTTAGTGCTAGGGTTATCATTAGGTTTAGGGTATTGGATAGGGTTTGATTTTATGTTAGGGTTAGGGTTAGGGTTAGGTTTAGGCTTAATTTCAGGGTTAGGGATAGGTTTAGTTTTAGGTTTAGGGTAATGGTTAGGGTTTGAGCAAGGGTTAGCTCTATGGCAAGGGTTTGGTTTATGATTATGTCTAGGTTTAGGGTTAGGGTAGATTTAGGGTAAGAGCTAGGGTTATCATCAGGGTTAGGGTTAGAGTTAGGGCAATAGGTAGGATTAGAGCTAGGGTTAGGGCTAGGGTTATCATTAAGTTTATGGTTAGAGTTAGGTAATATGTAGGATTAGAGCTAGGGTTAGGGCTAGGGTTATGTTTAGGATTACGGCTAGGGCTAAAGTTAGGTTTAGGTTTAGGCCATGTGTTAGTGTTAGGGTTAGGTTAAGTATAAGGGTTAGGGATTGAGCTAGTTTTTGGACTAGGATGAGGATTGGAGTTAGAGTCAGTGTGAGGGTTAGGGCTAGGGTTACCATTAGTGTAGGGTAATAGATAGAGTTAGAGGTAGGTTTTGGCCTATGGTGATGGCTAGTTTCAGGGTTAGTGATATGGCTAGGTCTATTGTTAGGTTTATGTTTTTTGTTAGGATAAGGTTTAGAGCTAGGGTTTGTGTTAGGGTAATGGTCAGTGTTCGGTTTAGGGATAGGTTTATTGTTAGGGCCAGCGTTAGGACTACGGTTTGGTCTAGGGTTAGGGTTAGTGTTTGAGTTAGGTTAAGGGTTATTTTTAGGGCTAGGATTAAGTTTTTTATTATGGCTAGGCCTAGACTTATCACTAGATAAAGGATTAAGTGTAGGTTTAGGTCTAGTGTTAGGGTAAGGTTTAGTTATAGGGTTACAGGTAGTGCCAATGTTAGGGGTCGGTTTGGGTTTTGGGTCAGTTTTAGACCTATGGTTAGTTTTAGGGTCAGAATAAGGGCCAGGGTTAAGTTTAGGGTATGGGATAGTGATAGAGCTAGATTGAGGATTAGGGTTAGGACTAGTAATATAGTTTGGTTTAAGGTTAGGCTAAGAACTAGGTTTAGGAAAAGGGTAGCTTTAGAGTTAGAGTTTGGCTTAGGGTAAGGGATAGGGTTAGGGCTAGTGTTTTGGCTATGTTTAGGGTTAGGTTAGGGCTAGGGTTAGGTTTAGGTTTAGGGTTAAAGCTAGGGTTAGAGCTTGGATTAGGGTTAGGCTAGGTTTTTTGTTAGCTTTAGGGCTACTGCTAATGTAAGAACTAGGGTTACATTTAGGACTAGTTTCAGGGTTAGTATTACGTATATGTTTAGTGTTTGGTTAGGTTTAGGATTAGGGTTATGTTTAGGGTAATGGATAGGTTAGAGTTAGTGAATGTGTTAGGGTTAGGAAGAGGGTTAGCATTAGGGTTAGGATTAGGGTTAGGGTTAGGGTTAGGTTTAGAGTAATGGATAGGTTTAGAACTAGGGTTAAGGCTAGGGTTATGGTTAGTGTTAGTGTTAGGGTTAGTGTTAGGTTTAGGGTTAGTGCAAGGATTAAATTTAGGGTTAGTTTTAGGGTAAGGAGTAGGAGTTGGTTTAGGTTTATAGTAAGGTTTATATTTAGGTTTATGAAGCTAGGGTTGTGGCACACATTAGGGCTCGATTTTGGGTTACATTGGGGTTAGTGTTAGGGATACAGCTAATGTAAGATCTAGGGTTATGATTCAGGCTAATTTTAGGATTACAGTTAGGGCTAAGTCTATTTTTATGGTTAGGTTAAGTTCAGGGTGATGTTTTGAGCTAGGGTTACTCTTAGGTTCAGAGTTAGGGCCAGGGTTAGTTTTAGGGTTGGGGATAGGACTCGAATTTGGGGTAGGCTTAGGGCTAGATATAGGGTTAGGATTTGGTTTAGGTTAAGGGTTAGGTTTAGTGTTATGGCTCATTATGTTTTAGGGCTAAGGCTAAAGTTAAATGTAGTTTTATGATTAATTTTAGTGTTATTTCTAGTGATAGGGTGAGTTTAGGTTTAGGTGTAAATTTAGAGTTATGGTTAATTCTAGGGTTAGGTCTATGGCTAGTTAAGGCTAAGTTTAGGTATAGTGTTTGGGTTATGGTAATGGATAGGATTAGAACTACGTATAGAGTCTGGGCGATAGAGTTTGTCTTAAGGCTAAGGTTAGTGTTAAGTTTAGGGCTAAATGAGGGCTAGGATTATGTCTAGGATTGGTGTTTGGTTAGGCCTAGGATTAGTGCTATGTTTAGGATTAGCTTTAGGGCAAGGTTTACGCCAAGGGATGGGGTTATAGTTAGGTTTAGGGCTAGGGTGATGATTAGAATTAGGTTTAGGTCTAGGGTTCGGTTTGTGCTAGGATTAAGGCTAGATTTGGGGTTAGGATTAGGGCTAGGGTTTGTGTTAGGGTTAGGGCAAGTTTTAGGGATAAGGATAATGTCAGGTTTAGGGTTATGGCTAGAAATAGTTATATGGTTATGTTCGTGGCTAAGTCTAATGTTAGTTTTAGGTTAAGGTGTATTTTTAGGGTCAGAGTCATGTTTCGAGTTTGTGTTAGGTTAATTATTAGTGTGAGAACTCAAATTAGCTTTAGATTTAGAATTAGGGTTAGGTTAATGGATAGGTTTACATTTAGGATTCAGGTTAAATTAGGGTAATTGATTGGGTTAGGGTTACTGATATGGTTAGGGTTAGGTCTAGGATTATTATTTGGGTTAGGGTTATTGTTAGGTTAATGAATAGCATTAGAGCTAGGGTTAGGGCTAAGATTTTGGATAGGATTAGGGCTAGAGTTAAGGTTATGGTTAGGACTAAGGCTAGGGTTAGTGTTTCTGTTAGGTTTTGGGAACAGGTTAGGTTTTGATCTAGGGTTAGAGCTAGGGTGAGGGTTAGGTTTAGGATTATGTCTAGCGTTAGATTTTTGTTTAGGGCTAGGTTTAGTGTTAGGGTTAGGGCTAAGGTTATTTTTAGGGTTAGGTTAATGAATAGGGTTAGATGTCGGGTTAGGGTTAGGGTAGTTTTAGGTTTAGGGTTAGTGTTAGAGTAAGGTTTAGTGTTTTATCTAGGGTTAAGGCTACCATGAGGGTTAGATTTAGGGTTAGGTCTAGGATTAGGATTACATTAGATTTAGAGCTAGGGTTATCATTAGGGTTAAGTTTCAGTTTCAGGTAATGGTTAATTTTAGAGATAGTATTAGGTCTAGTGTTAACATTATGATTAAGGCTAGGATAAGGGTTAGGTTTAGGGATACGGATAGGGTTAGTTTTAGGGTTCAGTTTTGGGTTTTCTCTAGGGTTAGGTTAACGTAAGGTTTAGGCTTAAGGTAAGGGATAAGGGTAGGTAGGGTTAGGGTTTTGCTTTAGGCTAGATTTAGGCCTAGGATTAGGGTTAGGTTTTGTGTTAGGTTTAGAGCTAGATTTAGTGCTATAGTAATGTAAGGGTTATGTTTAAGGTCTAGTGTTAGGTTTACGTTTAGGTTTTGGTTAGAGTCATTTTCATAGTTAGGGTGTCAGGGTCTGTGTTTGGATGAGGGTTAGGGTTAGGGCTAGAGCTATAATTAGGATTGGTTAGTTATAGAGGTAAGGTTAGTATTTGGCTTAGGTTAAGGGTTATCATTAAAGCTAGTGCTAGCTTTTTTAGGTCTTCTTAAATATATGGCTAGATTTAAGATTAGGTTTAATCTAGGGCTAGTGTTAGGGTTACGTTTAAATATAGGGTTATGGGTAGGGCTAGTGTTAGGATTTGGTTTAGGTTCAGGGTCAGAATAAGGGTCAGGGTTAGGGTTAGAATTTGGGTTGTGGCTATAACAGGAATGAGGGCTAGGTTTAGGACTAGTAATATGGTTAGGCTTTGGGTTAGACTAAGGATTAATTTTAGGACTAGGGTTAGCATTAGGGTTGGGGTTTGGCTAGAGTAAAGGTTAAGAATAGAGCTAGGGTTAGAGCTAGGGTTCAGGTTAGGGTTAGGACTAGTGTTAGGGTTAGGGTTAGTGTAAAAGCTAGGTTTAGGTCTCAGATTTCGGTAGGTTTTGGTTAGCATTAGGTTTAAGGTTACATCTAATGTATGATCTAGGGTTATGATTAAATTAGGATTAGGACTAGGTCTAGTTTTAGGTTAAGGTTTAGGTTTAGGCTGATGTTTAGAGGTAGGGTTATTGTTAATGTCAGAGACATGTTCAGGGGTAGTTTTTGGGTTAATATTAGGACTCAGATTAGGGCTTGGCTTAGGGCTAGATGTAAGGTTAGAGTTTGGTTGAGGTAAAACTTTTGGGTTAGTGTTATGGCTCAGTTTTGATCTAGGGATAAACCTATGGTTAGGGCTAGTTTTAGGATTAGCTTTAGGGTTAGGGCTAGTATTATGGTTAGGTTTAGGTGTAGAATTAGGGTTAGATTTAGAGTTAGGTTTAGATCTAGGGTTAGGTGTAAGGTTACGACTCAGGGCTAGGAATAAGGATATGGTAAATTGTAGGGTTAGAATTAGGGCTAGGGTTAAGGGCTAGGGTTAGGGTTTGGGTTTGGTTTAGGGTAAGCAATGGGGTAATAACTAGGTTTAGGTCTAGGGAAAGGGTTAGAATTTGGGTTAGGTTAGGATTACGGCTAGTTTTGGGCTATTATGAGAGCTACTGTTCATATTAGGGTTAGGGCTAGGATTAGGGCTAGGGCTAATGTCAGGTCTAGGGTTAGAGTTAGGGATAGGTTTTGGGTTATGTTTATGGTTAAGTCTAGTGTAAGGGTTAGATTTAGGGTAAGGGTCAAGTTTACAGATATGTGTATTATTAGGGTCATTGTATGGATTAAGGTGTGGTTTAAGTTAAGATTTAGGTTTAGGGCTCAAATTAGCATTATGGTGAGAGTTAGGGTTAGGGTAATGAATAGGCTTAGGATTAGGGTTCAGGTTAGTTTAGGGTAATAGATAGGTTTAGGATTGTGATAGGGTTAGGGTTAAGCCTAGGGTTAGCATTAGGGTTAGGATTATGGTTAGGGTAATGGGTAGAATTAGAGCTAGGTTTAGGGCTAGGTTTAGGATAGTGGATATAATTAGAGATATAGTTACCGCTATGGTTAAGTTTAGGATTAGTGCTTGTGTTAGGTTAGGGTTTGGAATAGGGCTATTGTTATGTTAAGGGTAAATGTTAAGCTTTGAGCTAGGGTTAGGTCTAAAGCGAGGCTTAGGGTTAGGGTTAAGGCTAGGGTTAGGTTTAGGGTTACACTTAGGGCTATGTTCAGGCCTAGGATTAGGGCTAGGTTTTGTGTTAGTTCAGGCCTAGGGTTAGGACCATAGGTAATGTAAGAGCTAGGGTAATGATTAGGGATAGTTTTAGAGTTAGGTTCATGGCTACGTCTAGTGTTAGGATTAGGCTTTGGGTTAGGGTGAGCTTTGGAGCTAGGATTATGTTAGGGTCAGGGTCAGTGTTCAGGTTAGAGTTAGTGTTGGTTTTAGTGCCAGAAATAGGACTAGGGTTAGGTCTAGGGGTTGGGTTAGTGTTTGGGTTAGGTTAAGAGTTATTGTTAGGGCTAGGGCTAGGTTGTTGTTCAGGTCTAGGGCTAGAGATATGGTTACATTTAGGATTAGGTATAGGTATAAGGCTAGTGTTAGATTTAGGTTTAAATATAGGATTACCCATTTAGGTTTAAGTATACGATTAGTGTTCGGTTTCGGGTTAGGGTCAGGTTTAGACCTATGGTTCTTGTTAGGGTCAGAATAAGTGTCAGGGTTAGGGTTTGGGTTTGGGTTAGTTTTAGAGCTAGAATGAAGTTTAGATTTAGGACTAGTAATAGAGTTAGTGTTTGGGTTAGGCTCTGGATTAGTGTTAGGACTGGAGTTAGCATTAGGTTTAGGGTTTAGCTTAAGGTAATGGATAAGGTAAGAGCTAGGATTGGAGCTAGGGATAGGGATTGGTTAGGGCTAGTTTTAGGGTTAGGGGTAAAAATAAGGGTTAGCGCCCATATTAGCGCCAGGTTTGGGGTTAGGTTGGGGCTAGTGTTAGGCCTACAACTAATGTATGACCCAGGGTTATGATTATGGCTACTATTTGGGTGTTATGGCTAGGTCAAATTTAGGCTAAGGGTTAGTGTTAACGTGATGTTTAGAACTAGGGTTAGTGTTTGGGTCATGGCCAGTGTTCAGGGTAGATTTAGGGTTAGGGTTCAACCTTAAATTATCTCTAGATTTAGGTCTAGGTATAGGGTTAGTGTTTGTATTAGGTTAAGTTTTATCATTAGGATTAGGGCTAGGTTTTGTTTAGGTCTAGGGCTAGAAATATGGCTAGATTTAGGATTAGGTTTATGTCTAGAGCTAGTGTTAGGGTTAGGTTTAGGAATAGGTTTATTTCTAGTGCTAGTTTTAGGGTTCAGTATAGGGTTAGGGTCAGGTATAGACCTAAATTTACCATTAGGGTCAGAATAATTGTCAGTTTTGAGTTATGGTTAGAGCTAGAATTACGGCTAGGGATAGCACTAGTAATAGGGTTAGGGTTTGGGTTAGGCTAAGGATTAAGGTTAGGCCTAGCATTAGCATTAGGGTTAGGATTAGCTTAGGGTAAGGGATAGGATTAGAGTTAGGGTTAGGGATATGTTTAGGGTTAAGGTTAGGGTTAGTGTTAGGTTTAAGTTTAGGTTTGAAGCTAGGGTTAGGTCTTGCATTAAGTCTAGGTTTTGGTTATATTTAGGGCTAGGTTTAGAGTTATGGTCAATGTATGAACTAGTGTTTCGATTTGGGCTAGTTATAGGATTAGGGTTAGGACTAGGTCTAGTGATAGGATTAGGTATACCATTAGGGTGATGTTTAGAGCTAGAGTTAGTGTTAGGGTGAAATTCAAGGTCAGAGTAGTTTTAGGGTTAGGGTTTGGACTCGAATTAGGGCTAGGGTTAGGGCTAGGTGTAGGATTAGGTTTTGCTTTAGGTTAAGTTTTAAGTTAGGGATATGGCTTGGTTTTGTTTTAAGACTAGGGCTATTGTTGGGGCTAGTTTTAGGCTTAGTATTAGGTTTAGGGCTAGTGTTAGGTTTAGGTTTAGGCTTAGGTTTAAAGTTAGATTTTTATTTAGGATTAAATCTAGGGTTAGGTCTAGTGCTAAGGATAGGGCTACTGTTAGGTCTTGGTTTATGGCTAGGACTAGGTTTAAGATAAGGGATAGGGTTAGAACTAGGTATAGGGCTAGGGTGAGAGTGAGAGTTAGTCTTATGGCTAAGCTTAGTGTTTGGTTAGGTATAGGGCTTAATTAGGGCTAGGAATAGGGCTAGGTTTATGGTTATGTTTAGGCCTAGGATTAGTTTTAGGCTTATGGTTAGGTTTATTGTAAGCAGTGGGGTTAGAGCTACGGATAGGGCTAGGGTGAATGTTAGAATTAGGGTTAGGTCTAGGGTTTCATTAGAGTTATGATTAAGGCTAGGTTTAGGGCTAGGATGAGGGCTAGGGTTTGTGTTAGGGTTTAGGGCTAGGATTAGTGTTAGGGTGAATATCAGATCTAGGGTTATGGTTAGGGATAGTTTTAGGGTTAGGTTTATGGCTATGTTTAGTGTAAGTGTAATCAAGTTTAGAGCTAGGGGTATTATTATGGTCAGCGTCAGGTTTAGGGTTTTGTTTAGGTTAGCGTTTAGGGTTAGGGCTCAAATTAGCATAGGTTTTGGGTTAGGGTAATGATAGGGTTTGGTTTAGGGTTGAGCTTAGATTTAACATAATAGATAGGGTTATGGTTAGAGATAGGGTTAGATTTAGGCCTAGGTTTAGCATTATAATTAGGGTTATGTTTATAGTAGTTGATAGGGTTAGAGCTAAATTTAGGGCTAGGTTTATGGATAGGATTAGGGCTAGGGTTAGGGTTAGGGTTATGGATTTGTTCTGTTTTAAGTTTAGGGCTAGAATTACAGCTAGGGCAAATCTAGTATAAAGGTTAGGTTTAGGGGTAGAGTCAAGGTTAGAGCTAGGTATATTATCATGGGAAGGGTCAGAGTTAGGGTTTGGGTTAGGTTAAGGTTTAGGGTTAGGGCTTGAATTAGCATTAGGGTTAGGGTTAGGGTAATGATAGGGTTAGGTTTAGGGTTCAGGTTAGGTTTAGGTTAATGAAATATGTTAGGGTTAGGGATAAGTATAGGGTTAGGCCTAGGGTTATCATTAGAGTTATGGTTATTTTTAGGGTAATGGATAGGGTTAGAGCTAGTGATAGGGATAGGGTAATGTTTAGAATTCTGTCTAGTGTTAGGGTAAGGTTTAGGTCTGGTTCTGGGTTAGGGTTAGGGTTAGGGTAAAAGCAAGGGTTAAGGCTCGAATTAGGGCTTGGTTTCGGGTTTGGTTAAGGCTAGGGTTAAGGCTATGGATAATGTATGAACTAGTGTTGCAATTAGTGGTAGTTTTAGGGTTAGGGTTAGGTTTAGGGCTAGGTCTACTGTTAAGGTTAGGTTTAGGGTTAGGGTTATGTTTAGAGCAAGGGTTATTGTTAGGGTAACTGTCAGAGTCAGTGTTAGTTTTAGGGTTGGGTTTAGAATTCAAATTATGGCTAAAGATAGTACTAGGTGTATGGTTAGGATTTGGTTTAGGTTAAGGGTTAGGAATATAGGTTGATTTTGTATTAGGTCTAGGTCTACAGTTAAGGCTAGATTATGGATTAGCATCAGGGTTTGGATTAGTGTTAGCTAGGGTTAGGATTAGTGTTAGGTTGAGGTTTAGGGTTTGTGTTAGGGTTACATTTATAGTTAGGGTTAGATGTAGGGTTATGGCTAAGGGTTAGTGGTAGGTTTAGGGCTAAATTAGGCTTAGTATTAAGGCTGGGGTTAGTGTTGGAGTTAGGCCAAAGCATTGTGCTAGAGGTAGGGTTAGCATTGGTGTTAAGGTTAAGATTAGTGGAATGGGTGGGGTTATAGCTAGCTTTAGGGCTAGGGTGATGGTTAGAATTAGGATTAAGGCTAGGGTTATGGTTCAGTTTAGGATTAAGGCTAGGTTTAGTGCTTAGTTATGGGCTAGGTTTTCTGTTAGGGTTATGGCTAAGACCAGGTGTAGGGCTAATATCAGGTGCTGGGTTAATGATAAGGATAGTTTTAGGGTTAGGTTATGGCTAGGTCTAGTGTAAGAGTTAGGTTTAGGTTAAAGGTCAGCTTTAGGGATAGGACTATTATTAGGGTCAGGGCCAGGTTCAGGATTAGCATTTGGTGTAGCTAAGGGTTTAGGGTTAGGCATCAAATTAGCAATATGGTTAGGGTAGGGTTAGCATAATGGATAGGGTTTAGTTTAGGTTTCAGTTAAGGTTTAGGATAATGGATGGGTTAGGTTTAGCGATCGGGTTAGGGTTAGCATTAGGGTTAGGGTTATATTTAGTGTAATGGATAGTTTTATATCTAGGGTTAGGGCTAGAATTTGGTTTAGATTAAGTCTAGGATTACGCCTAGGTTTAGGGATATTTCTAGAGTGTGATTTGGGGTAAGTTTTAGGGTTAGGGCAAGTGTTAGATTTAGGGCTAGGGTTATGGTTAGGTTAAGGTTAGAGTTAGTGTTTGACCTGGGTTAGGGCTATGGTGAGGGTTACGTTTAGGTTTAGGTCTAGGTTTATGTTTATTGTTAGAGTTAGGTTTAGTGTTAGAGATGGGGTTTAATTAGGGTTATAGTTAGGGTTAGGGTAATGGGTATGGTAAGAGCTAAAGTTCAGGCTAGGTTTAATATTAGGATTAGGTTTAGGGTTAGGGTTAGGCTCTAGGATAGAGGTAGGTTTATGTTTATTGAAAAGGTTAGTCTTTGAACTAGGGTTAGATCTAAGATGAGACTTAGAATAGGGCTAGGTTTAGGGCTAGTGTTAAGCTGAGGGTTATGCTTAGAGCTAAGTTTAGGCCTAGGATTAGGGCTAGGTTTTGTGTTAGATTTTGTGTTAGGTTTAGGACAATGCATAATGTAAAAACTAGGGTTATGCTTAGGGCTAGTTTTAGGTTTAGGATTATGGCTAGGTCTAGTGTTATGTCTAGGTTTTGGTTTAGTGTCAGGTTTAAAGTTAGGTTCAGTGTTAGAATCAGGGTCAGTTTTGGGGATAGGGTTAGGGTTAAAATTAGATCCAGAATTAGGACTAGGTTTAGGTCTAGGGGTAGGGTAAGTGTTCGGTTTAGGTTAAGGGTAATTGTTAGGGCTAGTGCTTGGTTTTTGTTTAGGTCTTGGGCTAGAGTTATACTAATATTTAGGATTAGCTTTGGGTCTTGGTCTAGTGTTAGGTATAGGTAAAGGTTTACTAGTAGGGCTAATGTTAGGATTTCGTTTAGGGTTAGGGTCAGGTTTAGACCTAGGTTTACTGTTAAGTTCAGATGAGGGTCAGGGTCAGGTTTAGAGGTAGAATGAGGGCTAGGGTTAAGGCTAGTATTATGGTTAGAGTTTAAATTAGGCTAAGGATTAGGATTAGAACAAGGGTTAGCATTTGGGTTAGGGTTTAGCTTAGTGTAAGGAATAGGGTTAGAGTTAGGCTTAGGGATAGTGTTAGGGTTAGGGTTTGGATTAGGGCTAGTATTAGGTTTAAAGCTAGGGTTAGGGCTCAGTTTAGGGGTAGAATTTGTGTTAGGGTTAGGGCTATGGTTAGGACAATGACTAATGTATGAACTAGGGTTATGATTAAGGCTAGTTTTAGGGTTAGGATAAGGCTAGATATAGTGTTAAGAGTTAATTTAAGGTTAGGGTGAATTTCAGATCTAGGATTAGTGTTAGGATCAGTGTTAGGGTCAGGGTGAGTTTTAGAGTTAGTTTTGGGGCTAGTAGTATGCTTAGGGTTTAATTTACATTAAGTGTTAAGATTAGGGCTATGGCTTTGTTTTGGTTTATGGCTAGGGTTAGGGATAGGGCGAGTTTTAGGATTAGCGTTATGGTTAGGGGTAGTGTTAGGGTTTGGTTTAGGTTAATTTTTACAGTTAAATTCAGAGTTAGGTTTATATTTAGACTTAGGCTTAGATCTAGGATTAAGATTAAGGTTAATGATAGAACTACGGCTAGGGCTAGGGCAAGAGTTAGAGTTAGTCTTATTGCTATATTTAGGATTAGGATAGGATTAAATAAAGGCTAGGATTAGCACTAGACTTTGTGTTAGGCCTAGTTTTAGGGCGAGGGTAAGGGTTAGGTTTAGGGTTATGGTTAGTTTTTGGGTACAGGATGAGGTTATAGGTAGATTTAGGGCTAGGGCGAGGAATAGAATTAGGGTTTGGGCTCGGGTTATGGTTTGAGTTAGGATTAAGCCTAGATTTAGGGCTAGGATTATGGCTAGGGCTAATTTCAGGTCTAGTGTTATGGTTAAAATAGTTTTAGGGTTAGGTTTATGGCTACATCTAGTGTAAAGTTTAGGTTTAGTGTTAGGGTCAGGTTTAGAGCTAAGAGTATTATTAGGGTCAGGGTTGCGATTTCTGTTTTGGATAGGTTAATGCTTAACATTAGGGCTCAAATTAGCATTAGAGTTAGGATTAGGGTAAAGAGAGTGTTAGGTTTAGGTTTCAGGTTAGGTTTAGCATAATGGATAGGGTTAGGATTAAGGATACAGTTACATTTAGGCCACGGTTTAGCCTTAGGGTTAGGGTTATGGTTAGGGTAATTGATAGGGTTAGAGATAGGTGTACAGCTAGGGTCAATGTTATGATTATGGATAGGGTTAGGCTTAGGGTTAGTGTTAGGGTTAGATCTAGGGTTATGGCTAGGGTTATAGTTACAATTAGTGATAGGTCTAGAGTAAGGGGTAAATCTATGGATAGTGCTCAGAATAAGGCTAGGTTTTGGGTTAAGTAAAGGCTAGGTTTAGGGTTACGGCTAATGTAAGTACCAGGGTTGCGATTACGGCTAATTTTAGAGTTAGGGTTAGGGTTAGGGCTAGGTCTATTTTTAGGTTTAGGAATAGGTTTAGGGTGATGTTTAGAGCTAGGGTTAGTGTTAAGGTCAGAGTCAGGCTCAGGGTTAGTTTTAGGGTTTGGCTTAAAATTCGAATTAGGGCTAGAGTTACGCCTAAATGTAGGTTTAGGGCTTAGTTTATATTAAGGGTTAGGATTACGTCTATGACTTGGTTTTATTTTAGGGCTAAAATTAGTGCTAGTTTTAGGATTAGCCTTAGGGTTATGGCTAGTGTTAGGTTTAGGTTTAGGCTAAGGTTTAGGGTTAGATTTAGAGTTAAGGTTAGATCTAGGGTTGTTGCTAGGGCTATTAATAGGGCTAGTGTTAGACCTATGGTTTGGGATAGGATTAGGGTTCCAGTAAAGTGTAGGGTTAGAACTAGGTTTAGGACTAAGGTGAGACTTAGAGTTAGTCTTTGGACTAGGTTTAGGGTTAAGGTTAGGGAAAGGGATAAATTAGATCTACAATTAGGGCTAGGGATAGTGTTTGGTTTAGGTCTAGGATTATGGTTAGGGTTCTAATTAAGGCTATGTTTAGGGCTAAGATAAGGACTAGGGTTTGTGTTAGGGTTAGGGTTAGTATCATGCTAGGACTAATATCAGGTCTAGGGTTATGCTTAGGGATAGTTTTAGGGTTAGTTCTATGGCTAGGTCTAGTGTAAGTGTTAGGTATACGGATTTTTGAGGTTTAGAGCTAGGGATATTATTAGGGTCAGTGTCAGTGTTAGGGTATGGTTTAGGTTTGAGTTTAAGTATAGGGCTAGAATTAGCATTAGGGTTAGTGTTAGGGTAATTATTGGATTAGTTCTAGGGTTCAGGGTAGGTTTAGGGTAATTGATAATTTTGGGGAGAGTGATATGTTTAGGGTTAGGCCTTGATTTATCATTATGATAAGGGTTATGTTTAAGGTAATGATACAGTTAGATTTAAGGTTAGGTCTAGGGTTACGGTTAGGATTAGGTCTTGAATTAGGATTAGGGTGGGAGTTAGAACTAGGGTTAGGTTAGGGTTATGTTTAGTGTAAGTGTTAGGTTCTGAGCTATGGTTTGGGCTAGGCTGAGAGTCAAGTTCAGGATTAGGTCTAGGGATAGGATTATGGAATATTTTGGGTTAGGATTAGGATTAGGATTAGATCTAGGATTAGTGGTAGTGTCAGTAAAAGGGTCACAGTTACTGTTAGGGTTTTGGATAGGGTAAGATCTAGAATGAGGGCAAGGGTAAGGGCTATTAATAGGGCTAGTGTTTTGGTTAGCCTAAGATTAGGTATAGGTCTAGGGTTACCCTTAGTTTTATGGTTTTGCTTAGGTAAGGGATTGGTTTAAAGTTAGGGTTAGGGCTATGGTTATGGTTAGAGTTAGGGTTAAAAATAGGTTTAGGGCTCGTATTATG
The DNA here is from genome assembly GCF_047511675.1 of Marmota flaviventris. NCBI lineage: Eukaryota > Metazoa > Chordata > Mammalia > Rodentia > Sciuridae > Marmota > Marmota flaviventris. The sequence goes on from NC_092507.1 coordinate 95,507,795, forward strand.
CCTAGGTCTTGTGTTAGGGTTAGGGCTAGTGTTAGGGCAATGGCTAATGTAAGAACTACTGTTACCATTAGGGTTAGTTTTAGTGTTATAGTATGTGTTAGGTTTAGTGTTTGATTTAGGTTTAAGTTTATGGTGATATTTATAGCTAGGGTTTGTGTTAAGATAATAGTGAGGGTCAGGCTTAGATTTAGGGTTAGAGTTAGGACTCGAATTAGGGCTAGGGTTACTATTAGGGTTAAGTTTAAGGTGAGGGCAGTGTTTAGATCTAGTGTGAGTGTTAGGATATGAGTCAGGGTCACAGGTTTTAAGGTTAGGGGTAGGACTCGAATTAGGGTTAGGGTTAGGTCTAGTTGTAGTGTTAGGATTTGGTTTAAGTTAAGGTGTGGGGTTAGGGCTCATACTCGGTTTTGTTTTAGTCCTAGGGTTAGGGTTAGCACTCTTGTTAGTGTTAGGCTTAGGATTAGGGTTAGGGTTAAATTTAGAATTAGGGTTAGATCTAGGGTTAGGGCTAGAACTAAGGAAAAGATAAGGGTTATGGCTAGGCTTAGGGATATGGAAAGGGATAGATTTAGCACTAGGGAAAGGGCAATGGTAAGAGTTAGTCATAGGGCTAGGGTTAGGGTTAGGGTTAGAGCTAGGGCTAAATTAGGCTAGGTTTAGTGTTTAGTTTAAGCCTAGGTTTAGGCTCAGGGTTAGAATGATGGTTAGGGTTAGACTGAGAGTTAGAGTTTAGAGTTAGAGTTTAGAGTTTAGGTTTAGAGTTAGGGCAAAGTTTGGGGTAAGGGATGGCTTTATAGCTAGGATTAGAGGTAGGGTGAGTGTTAGAATTAGGGTTAGGGCTGTGGTTAGTGTTAGGGTTATGATTAAGGGTAGGTCTAGGGCTATGATGAGGGCTAGGTTTTTTTTAGGTTTAGTGCTAGGATTAGTGCTAGGGTAATTTCAGGTCCAAAATTCTTGTTAAATATAGTTTTAGGTTAGAATTATGGTTATGTCTAGTGTAAGGGTTAGGTTTAGGGTTAGCGTGAGGTTTAGAGCTAGGGGTATTATTAAGGTCAAGTTCTGGCTTAGGGTTTGGGACAGGTTAATGTTTAAATGTATGGCTTCAATTAGCATTAGGGTTAGGGTTATGTTTATGGTAACGGATACAGTTAGAAATCAGTTTAGGGCTAGGGTTATGGTTATGATTAGGGCTAGGTTTTGGGTTAAGTTAGTGTAGGGTTAGGGTTATGGCTAATGTAAGTACTAGGGTTATGATTATGGCTAATTTTAGTGTTTTATGGCTAGGTTTTCTGTTAGGTTAAGTGTTAGGGTTAGGGTGATGTTTTGACCTCGAGTTAGTGTTATGTCACAGTAAGGGTCGGGGTTAGTTTTAGGGTTTGGCTTAAAACTCGAATTAGGGCTGGGGTTAGGGCTGGGTGTAGGGTTAGGGCTTGTTTTAGGTTAAGGGTTAGGGTTAGAGCTTTGGCTCAGTTTGGTTTTAGGGCTAGTGTTAGGTTTAGTGAAATTTTTAGGATTAGTATTAGGGTTAGGGATAGTCTTAGATTTAGATTTAGGATTCGGTTTAGGGTTAAATTTAGAGTTAGGTTTTTACCTAAGGTTAGTGCTAGGGCTAAGGATAGGGCAAGGTTAAGTACTAAGATTTGGGATAGGGTTAGGTTTATGGGAATAGATAGGAATAAAACGAGTGATAGGGCCAATGTGAGAGTTAGTTATTCTTAGGGCTAAGATTATGGTTATGGTTAGGGATAGGGCTAAATTATGGCTAGGTTTGTGTTAGGGCTACGGTTAGGGCTAGGTTTAGAATTAGCATCAGGTTTAGGGCTAGTTTTAGGCTTAAGCATCGAGTTAGGGTTAGATTTAAAGTTAGGTTTCGATCTAGTGTTAAAGCTAGGGCTAAGGATAGGACAATTGTGTTGAAAAATGTTAGGGTAAGAGTTAGGGTTACGTTTAGGGTAAAGGATGTGGTTTTGGCTAGGTTTTTAGGTCTAGGGCAAGTGTTAGTATTAGGGTTAGGGCTTAGTTAGGGTTAGGGTTATGATTAAGGCTATGTTTATGGCTAGGATGAGGTTTAGGGTTTGTGTTAGTGTTAGGGATAGTATTAGGGCTAGGGCTAATGTCAGGTCTAGGGTTATCATTAGGGCTAGATTTAGTGTTAGGTTTATGGCTTGTTCCAGTGTAAGGATTATATATAGGGTAAGATTTAGGTTTATATCTAGGGTTATTTTTAGGTTCAGGATCAGGGTTATGGTTTGGGTTAGCTTAGGATTTAGGTTTAGGGTAATGACAGGGTTACTTTTAGGGTTTAGGTTTGGTTTCGTGTAATGGATAGGTTTAGGGTTAGGCCCAGGGTTAGCTTAAGGGTTAGGGAATGGATAGGATTAGACCTGAGGTTAGCGCTAGGTTTATGTATATGATTAGGGCTAGTTTTGGGTTAGGGTTAGGTTTAAGTTTAGGGTTAAATCTAGATTTAGGACTCGGATTAAGGCTATGTTTTGGGTTACGTAGGGCTAGGGTTAAGGCTACCGCTAATGTATAAAGTAGGGTTTTGATTAGTGCTAATTATAGGGTTAGAGTTAAGGCTCGGTCTAGTGTTAGGTTGAGGTATACGGTGATGATGATATTTAGTGCCAGGGTTAGTGTTAGGGTCAGAGTCAGGGTCATGGTTAGTTTTGGGTTTAAGTTTAAGACTAGAATTAGGGATATGGTTAGGGCTAGGTGTAGGGTTAGGGTTTGGTTTAGGGTTAGGGTTTGGTTTAAGTTAAGGGTTAGGCTTATGGCTATGTCTCGGTTTTGTTTTAGGGATAGAGCTAGGGTTAGAGCTAGTTTTAGGATTAGCATTAGCATTAAGGCTAGTTCTAGGTTTAGTTTTAGGATTAGGGTTAGGGTTATATTTATTGTTTGGGTTAGATCCAGGGTTATGGCTAGGGCTATGAATTGGGGTAATATTACACCAAGGGTTAAAACTAAAATTAGAGTTCTAGTAAGGGATAGAGTTATAACAAGGTTTAGGGTTAGGGTGAGATTTAGAGTTAGTCTTTGGGCTAGAGTTAGGGTTAGGATTAGGGATAGGACAAAATTAGGGCTAAGATTAGGGCTAGGGTTAGTGTTAGGGTTAGGCATAGGGTTTGGGTTAGGGATAAAGTTAAGGCTATGTCTAGGGCTAGGATTTGTTTTAGGTTTAGGGCTAGGATTAAGGCTAGTGTTAATATCAGGTCTAGGGTTAAGGTTAGGAATAGTTTTAGGGATAGGTTTATGACTAGGTGTAGTGTAACTGTTAGGTAGGGTAAGAGTCAGGTTTATAGCTAAGGGAATTATTAGAGTCACGGTCAGTATTAGGGTTTGGTTTAGGTTTGAGGTTAGTTTAGAGCTCAAATTAGCATTACTGTTATGGTTACCATAATGATTGGGTTAGGTTTAGAGTTCAGGGTAGGTTTAGGGTAATTGATAGGTTTGGGGAGAGCAATAGGGTTACGGTTAAGCCTAGGGTTGGCATTATGGTAAGGGTTATTTTTAGGGTAATGGATATATGTAGAGTTAAGGTTATGGCTATGGTTATGGTTAGGATTATGTCTTTTTTAAAAAAGAGAGAGTGAGAGAGAGACAGAAAGAGAGAGAGAATTTTTTAATATTTATTTTTTTATTTTTTCGGCGGGCACAACATCTTTGTTTGTATGTGGTGCTGAGGATCAAACCCGGGCCACACGCATGCCAGGCAAGCACACTACTGCTTGAGCCATTCCCCAGCCCAAGGATTAGGTCTTGTGTTAGGGTTAAGGTGAGGGTTAGAACTAGGATTACATTTAGGGTTATGTTTAGCATAAGGGTTAGGTTCTGAGCTATGATGAGGGCTAGGCTGAGAGTTAGGTTCAGAGGTAGGTCTAGGGATAAGAATATGGTAAATTGTGGGTTAAGGTTGGGGTTAGGGTTAGACCTAGGTTTAATGTTAGGGTCAGAATAAGGGTCAGGGTTAGGGTTAGGGTTTGGGATAGTGTTAGAGCTAAAATGAAGGCCAGGGTTAGGACTATTAATAGGGTTACGGTTTTGGTTAGTCTAAGAACTAGGGATAGGTCTAGGGTTACTCTTAGTTTTAGGGTTTCACATAGGGTAAGGGATTGATTTAGATCTAAGGTTAGGGCTATGGTTAGGGTTAGAATTAGAGTTAAAGCTAGGTTTAGGGCTCGGTTTAGGGCTAGTTTTTGTGTTATGTTTAGGGCTAGGATTAGGGTAAAGGCTAATGTAAGAACTAGGGTTACCATTAGGGTTAGTTTTAGGGTTAAGGTTAGGGGTAGGTTGAGTGGTAGGGTTAGGTTTAAGGTTAGGGTAATATTTATAGCTACGGCTCTTTTTAGGATATGAGTCATGGTCAGGATTAGTTATAAGGTGAGTCTTAGGACTCAAATTAGGGCTATGTTTAAGTCTAGGTGTTATGATAGTGTTTAGTTTAAGTTAAAATTTAGGGTTAGGGCTTTATTCAGTTTTGGTTAATTGCTAGAATTAGGGTTAGGGCTAGTTTTATGATTAGCATTAGTGTTATGGCTAGTGTTAGTTTGGGGCTTAGGGTTAGGTTTAAGGTTAAATTTAGAGTTAGGGTTAGGGCTGGGACCAAATTTAGGGCAAGTGTTAGGGCTAGTGTTAGGTTTACAGTAGTGGATAGTGATAGAACTAGGGATAGGGCTGGGGCACGAGGTAGAGTTAGTCTTAGGGCTAGGGTTAGGATAGGATTAGAGATAGAGCTAAATTAGGGCTAGGATCAAGGTTAGGTTTGTGTTTAGCTTAAGCCTAGGGTTAAGGTTAGGGTTAGGTTTAAATTTAGGGTAAAGGATGACATTATAGCTAGGTTTAGAGGTAGGGTGAAGGTTAGAATTAGGGTTAGGTGTAGGGCTAGAGTTAGGGTTATGATTAAGGCTAGGTTTAGGGCTAGGATGAGGGCTATGTGTGTTTTTAGGGTTAGGGCTAGGATTACGGCTAGATCTAATTTCAGGTCCAGAATTATGGTTAAAGAAAGTTTTAGGATTAGGTTTATGGCTACATCTAGGCTAAGGGTTAGGTGTTGGGTTATGGTCAAGTTTAGAGCCTGGGGTATTATTAGGGTCAAGGTATGGTTTAGGGTTTGGGATAGGTTATGGTTTTAAGTTTGGGCTTCAATTAGTTTTATGATTAGGGTTAGGGTAATGATAGGGTTAGGTTTAGGATTCAAGTTAGGTTTAGGGTAATGGAAGTGTTATTATTCGGTATAGGGTTAGGTTTATGCCTAGAGTTATCATTATGTTTATGGTTATTGTTATGGTAATGGATAGAGTTAGAGATCAGTTTAAGGCTAGAGTTATGGTTACAATTAGGGATAGTGTTAGAGTTAGGTTAGGTTTAAAGCTAGGTTTAGGGCTTGGATAGGGGTAGGTTTTTGGTTATGTTAGAGCTAGGTTTAGGATTACAGCTAATGTAAGTACTAGGTTTACTATTAGGGCTAGTTTTAGGGTTTTAGTTATAGGTTTAGTGTTAGGTTTAGGTTTAGGTTTAGGCTGATGTTTAGAGATAGAAGTGTTTGGGTCATTGTCAGGTTCAGTGTTAGTTTTATGGTTTGGCTTCCAACTCAATTAGGGCTTGGGTTAGGTCTAGGTGTAAGGTTAGGGCTTGGTTTAGGTTAGTGTTTAGGGTTAGGGCTATGGCTCGGTTTTGTTATAGGGCTAGGACTAGGGTTAGGGCTCATTTTAGAATTAGTATTGTGGTTTGGGCTAGTGTTAGGGGTAGACTTAAGCTTTGGGTTAGGGATAGATTTAGGTTATGTTTTGCCTAAGGTTAGTGCTAGGGATAAGGATAGGGCAAGGGTTAGTACTAGAGTTAGGGCTAGGGTTAGGGTTACGGTAAGGGACAGGATTAGAATGAGTGATAGGGCTAATTGGAGAGTTAGAGTTAGTCTTAGGGCTAGGGTAATGGTTACAATTAGGGATAGGGCTAAGTTACGGCTAGGGTTATGTTAGGGCTAGGGTTAGGGTTAGTTTTAGGATTAGGATTAGGCATCAAGTTAGGGTTAGATTTAGAGTTAGTTTTAGATCTAGGGTTAGTGCTAGGGCTAAGAATAAGGCAAAGGTTATATTAGGGTTAGGGTTATAGTTAGGGTTCAGTTTAAGCTAATAATGTGGTTATACCTAGGTTTAGGGCAATGCAACGGTTAGTATTAGGGTTAGAACTAGGGTTAGGGTTAGGGTTATGATTAAGGCTTTGTTTTGGGCTACGATGAGTACTAGGATTTGTTTTAGGGTTAGGGATAGTATTAGTGCTATGGCTAATGTCAGGTCTAGGGTTACAGTTAGGGATAGCTTTAGTTTTAGGTTTATGGCTTGGTCCAGTGTAAGGGTTAGGTTTTTGGTTAGGGTCAGGTTTAGATCTATGGTTATTTTTAGAATCAGGTTCGGTATTAGGGTTTTGGTTAAGTTAGCGTTCAGGTGCAGGGCTCGAATTAGTGTTAGATTTAGGTTTAGGGTAATGACAGTGTTAGGTTTAGGGTTTAGGTTTCATTTAGTGTAATGTATAGGGTTAGGGTTAGGCCTAGGGTTTTCAGAAGTGTTAGAGTTATCATTTGGGTAATGGATAGGGTTAGCCCTATGGTTAGGGCTAAGGTTATGTATAGAATTAAAGCTAGTGTTTGGGTTAGTGTTAGGTTTAAATTTAGGATTAAAGCTAGGTTTAGGACTCGGATTAAGGCTAGGTTTTTGGTTAGTTTAGGGCTAGGGTTAAGGCTACCACTAAAATATGAAGTAGGTTTATGATTACAGCTAGTTAAAGAGTTAGAGTTAGGTCTAGGTCTAGTGTTAAGGTTAGGTTTACGGTGATGATGTTTAGAGCCACGGTTTGTGTTAGGGTCAGAGTCAAGTTCAGGGTTATTTTTCAGGTTAGGGTTAGACAATTATTAGGGATAGTGTTAGGGCTAGGTGTAGGGTTAGGGTTTGGTTTAGGATTAGGGTTAAGATTAGGGCTATGACTCGGTTTTGTTTTAGGGCTAGGGGTATGGTTAGGGCTAGTTATAAGATTAGTCTTAGTGTTAGGGCTAAAGTAAGTGTGAGACTTAGGCTTAGGTTAAGGATCAGGGATAAGAGTAGAGTTATGGTTAGATTTAGTGTTAGGGTTAGGGTTGAATTTAGAGTTAGATTTATATCTAGGTTTTGAGATAGGGCTAAGTATAGGACTATGGTAGGGCTACGTTTAGAGTTATGTGTATGGTGATGGTAAGGGATAGGGTTAGAACTAGGTATAGGGCTAGTTTGAGAGTTAGAGTTAGTCTTAGGGCTAGGGTTAGGGTTTCGGATAGGGCTAAATTAGGGCTAGGATTAGGGCTACAGTTAGTGTTAGGGTTAGGCCTAGGGTTAGCGTTAGGTTTAGGGTTAGGGTTAGGTTTATGGTAATGGATGAGAATATAGCTACTTTCAGGAGTAGGGTGAGAATTAGGGTTAAGTTTAGGGCTAACGTTAGGGTTAGGATTAGGTTTAAGGCTAGGTCTAATGTAAAGTTTAAGTTTCTTGTTAGGGTCAGGTTTAGAGGTATGGGTATTTTTAGAGTTAGTGTCATTTCGGGTTTTGGGTTAGGTTAAGGTTGAGGTTTAGGGCTCTAATTAGTCTTATGTTTAGAGATCGAGTAATGACACAGTTAGGTTTAGGGTTCAGTTTAAGTGTAGTTTAATGGATAGGGTTAAGGCTATTGTAAGGATTAGGGTTCTGCCTAGGGTTAGCATAAGAATTATAGTTACCTTAGCGTAATGAATAGGGTTAGAGCTAGGGTTAGGGCTAGGGTTATGGTTAGGATTAGGTCTAGGGTTAGGCTTAGGGTTATGTTTAGGGCTAGGGTTATGTTTTGTGTTAAAGCTAAGGTAGTGCTTGGATTAGGGCTAGCTTTTGTGATAGGTTAAGGCTATGGCTAATATAAGAACTATTGTAATGATTAGGACTAGTTTTATGGTTAATGCTATGGCTAGGTGTAGTTTTAGGGTTATTTTTAGAGTTAGGGTGAAGTTTAGAGCTAGGGTTAGTGTTAGTGTCAGGGACAATGTTCGGGTAGGGTAATGGTTAGGGTTAAAGCCAGAATTAGGACTAGGATTAGGTCAAGAGGTAGGGTAAGTGATTGGGTTAGTTAAGAGTTATTGTTAAGGCTATGTCAAATTTGTCTTTAGGTCTAGAGGTATAGTTATGGTTAGATTTAGGATTAGGTTTAGGTCTAGGTCTAGTATTAGGGTTAGGTTTAGTTATAAGGTTACCAGTAGGGCTAGTGTTAGGTTTCGGTTTAGGGTTAGGTTTAGATTTAGACCTAACATTAGTGTTAAGGTCAAAATAATGGTCAGGGATAAGGTTAGGATTTGGATTATGGTAAGATCTAGAATGAAGGCTAGGGTTAGGACTAGTTATAGACTTAGTGTTTTCGTTAGGCTAAGGATTAGTGATAAGAATACAGTTAGCATTAGGGTGAGGGTATGGCTTAGGGCAAGGGATAGGGTTAGAGCTGGGTTAGGACCAGAATTACAGTTAGGTTTAGGGTTAAAGCTCATGTTAGGGCTTGGATTAGGGCTACTTTTATATTAGGGTTAGGGCTAGTGTTATGTTAATGGCTATTGTAAGATCTAGGGTTACAATTAGGGTTAGATTTAGGGTTAAGGTTTAGGGCTAGGTCTAGTATTAGGGTTAGCTTGAAGGTTAGGGTGATATTTAGAGCTAGGTTTAGTGTTTGGATATGAGTCAGGGTCATGGTTAGGTTTAGGGTTAGGGTTAGGTTTCAAATTAGAGCTAGGGTTAGGGCTGGTGTAGGGTTAGGTTTTGGTCTAGGGTAAGTGTTAGTGTTAGGGGTATGGCTCGATATTGTTTTAGGGCAAGGGCTATGGTTAGAGCTAATTTTAGGATTAACATTAGGGTTAGAGCTAGTTTCAGGGTTAGGGTGAGGCATCGGTTTCGGGTTAGTTTTAGAGATAGGTTTCAATCTAGAGTTAGCACTAGGGCTAAGGATAGTGCAAGGGTTATGACTAGGGTTAGAGGTTGGGTTAGGGTTACCATAATGGATAGGGTTAGAAGTTGGTATAAGTCATATGTGAGAATTATCATTAGTCTTAATTCTAGGGTTAGGGTTAGGGTTAGGGTTAGGGTTTGGAATAGGGCTAAATTAGGGCTAGGATAAGGGCTAGGTTTAGTGTTAGGGTTAGGGCTAGAGTTAGCATTATGGTTAGGGCTAGGGCTGGTTTTAGTATTAGGGTAAGGGTTAGGGATTAAGCTACGGTTAGGGCTAGAGAGAGTGTTAGGTTTAGTGTTAGGTCTGGGGTTAGGGTAATGGGTTAGGGCTAGGGTTGGGGTTAGGGCTAGGGTTTTCATTAGGGCTAGGGTTAGTTTTAAAGTGATGTATTAGATTAGATGTAAGATTAGGTTTAGGGTTAAGTTTAGGTTATGGTTAAATTTAGGTTTAGGGATAGGTTTTGTTTTGATTTATGGTAAGGGTTATGGTTAATCTTATGGCAAGGGTTAGGTTTAGGGTTAGGTCGAGTTTTAGGTTTATGATTAGGGTTAGGGATAGGGTTAGGTTTAGGGCTATGGTTATTATTAGGGTTAGGGGTAGGTTTAGGGTAATGTTAGGGTTAGAGCTGGTGTTAGTACTAGGGTTAAGTTTAGGATTAGGTCTGAGGTTAGGTTTAGGTTTAGGAATAGGGCTAGGGTTATGTTTATGCTAAGGGTTAGGCTTTGAGAAAGGGTTATGTGTAAGGCAAGGGTTAGGGTAAGGGCTACATTTAGGATTATGGTTATGCTTAGTGTAGGATTAGGCCTCAGATTGGGGCAAGCATTTGTGTTAGGTTTAGGCCCAGGGTTAATGCTATGTGTAATGTAAGATCTAGGGTTCTGATTCGAGCTAGTTTTAGGGTTAGAGTTATGGCTATGTCTAGTGGTAAGTTTAGGTTTTGGGTTAGGTTCAGGTTTAGAGCTCGGTTTAGTGTTAGTGTTAGGGTTAGTGTTCAGGTTAGAGTTACGTTTAAAGTGAAAGGCAGAATTAGGACTAGAGTTAGTTCTAGGCATAGTGTTAGTGTTTTGTCGCCACCCCTTGCCCGCAAGGAAGACGCAACTCCGGAATCTTCTCTCAGTAGTTTATTCAGGTCCCTTGATATTTATTATTCTTTCTTCTTCTCTCCTTCCCGGATGCCCTCCCAGCCTTAATAAAGCATCCCAAGCCCCAATGCAAAGCTGCCGCGTGGAACTTTCTCACAGGGTGGTGAAAATCATGTGCCAACTCTCTCAGATAAGGAGTTGTTTGTCACATACCACAGCGGAGCCAGCGCCATCTCGTAATGGCGACCATAGTCTGCAGAAACGGCAGAAGCGGCTCACCACAGTTCCCCCTTTCTGTTTTATTAAAACAATACAGGCGAGAGTAGAGGTCCTATCCCACTGTGCAGAAGTGGCTGCATAGTATGGCTCAGTCCTAAGGAGGGCCCTTCCCCAGATCCGAGGCCATATCAGCCGACGCCTTTTTTCGTGGGGCGGGGCGTGGACGCGTCTAACCCGCATTCAATAGGACATGCTCTCCTTGAGGTCCACGTCAAGGATCACTCAAGTGCAGTGCCTTGCCTCGCATCCTGTATCGTGACGATGGTGGACGAAGGGGGATAGCTGAGGCTGAACTGTGGCTGTATTAATGACAAACAAGTTGACAGCACCCTGAAAGAAAGGCACGGACTTTAAAGCGATAGAAAAGCACTAGTGTGAAAACCCATCTGCGTGCAATGGCAGCAAGACCGGCAGAGTGCAAGGGCTTTCCAACACTAAGAGAATAACAAGGAAAGTCATGTCGATCCCAGTGCAATGTTATAATAACTTGGGGTGCAACGACCATGACAAAGGTTTACTGTTTAAGATGCGCAAGCCAGACTTGAGGTGAGTTGCCATTTTCTAAAGCTGCAAGAGCTTGTATGATCATAGCCTTTTCTTGTGCATGGCGAGTTTTAAGGCGACAGAGAAACCACAAACAAAGTATAACACTGAAGCAACACATTGCACCAAAAATGCCTACTCCCACCCACTCTTTGAAGAAGGAAAAAGCAGAAGATATCCAATCGGTGAATTGACCCAAAGTCACTGGTTCAACGCGGGTACTATTCAAAACAGCTATCTGGGTTAGTTGAGACTGGATCATGTCTTCCGCTGCCATGGACCAATTTCCGGCCAAATATTCGCCAATGATGCGGGAGGCATTTCTGGAATCATTAAATCTGACAGAGGTTATGCATAAATGTGCACGTTGATCAACACAACCCAAAAGCACTAAGTCAGCCAATTCTTCTACCTGAGCTTGGAGTAAATCTATCCTTTGGTTGGCAGCTAAAATCCCTGACAAAATATGTTGATTAATTGAATTTTGGGATTCAAGTATGGTGGAGGTTTGTTGAACAACTTGATTAATAGTGGCAGCAGTTTGTACTTGACTGGCCATGGCTACTCCAGCTGTAACTGCTGCAGCAGCAGACACTGCCACAGCTGTCACTATAGCTGCCGTAATTCCAAAATCTCTACTGACTCTAAGTAGTTCAACAATGGGGAATTTATCTGGGTCCGCAGTGACTGGGATTGGGACAAAGGTTGGAATTTTCATAACCACTGCTACAGTCCAAGAACCATTCCAACACTCAGATAAGAGACAGGTAACACTAGAACAATCCAGCATCCCCGATGAGGTATTATTAGCCAAAAGGAGCAAGAACAGGGATTGGACGCAGACCATTGCAGGAGGCAATGTGGCATTATATAGCAAAGAGTTGAGCGAAACAGATGTGAGCCTATTACCTCGTTCACTTTTCCTAACAGTGCCAGAAACATTAGCCAGCCAGGTTTTGGCTCCTAGCAATTGAGCCAATGCAGAAATATCAGCTGAAGCCCCCTTCTCATTGGAAATCAGCCATTGAAACCAGGACCAACCTACTCCTGTAGAGGAGTTGGCACTATGGTTAAAATTATAAACATACCTCTTAAGAGAGGGGGAAAAGGAGAAACCCTTAGCAACTTGAAGTTTCTCCCAAGAATGATCCTGACAAGGCGTAAATGTTGGGGGGAAACCAAGATTAGGGGTACAGTAAGGAGAGGCCTTGAAATGAGTGGCATTGTAAGTACTATTAAAAGAAGGAGGTACTGGGATTAGTACCTTGGAGATCATAGCCAAGGTAGTTATGTTTAAAGCAGAGCTATTTACAGGGGTCCCTGAACCTGATTGCTTCCCCGAAACTACTTGGCTCAGTACAGCATTAATAATACTCCCTGAGACCTGATTGGACCGCAATGGGTCCTCCCAGTTAGTCAAATTTTTGGTCTTAAGGCTAATGCAATTAGCGTTTCCAAGGCTGAAACAAAAAACTCCTGTGAGATTAACCTGAGATCGATTAAAAATGCTTTCCACGTCCCCTCTAGGAGAGGCACAGGGAGCAGACATCTCACATGAGGTAGAGAAAAGAGTGGGGAGGACACTAGAACTACCATGAACCGGCATCGGCATTGGCCAAGCCCGTGCCACTGCCCACCACTGCATTGGTGTCGTCTGTGCCATCGGCACCAGCACCAGAATCAGAGCACGTAGCAGAGTGAAGATCCTCATCACAGGGTTGCTGTGGTATCTCTTGTTGCTGGTCGGTTGATGTCAAGACTCTTCTTGTCAGGCGTTCAGGGACCCATAACGGCTCCGTGCGATCCTGGGGAAAAACACATACAGATCCTCGTGCCCATGTCAGCACGGGGTCGGGGCCGTTCCATTGGCCTGTAAGAACATCCTTCCACTTAACATAACCAATCACAGAGGGCTGAGGGGACACATGTCTATCAGCCACAGAGCGACCATGAATATCCAAATTTAAAAAATTAATGGTAAAGAGAGCTAAGGACAGGCATTCTTTAGGAGTGTGTTCAGCTCCTATTCCCCCTTTTTGTTTTTGTAAAGTTTCCTTTAAAGTGCGATGAGCACGCTCAACAATGCCTTGTCCTTGAGGATTGTAAGGCAGACCATGAGTAAGTTGCACTCCCATGGTATAACAAAAGGATGTAAATTGTCTGCCAGTATAAGCAGGTCCATTATCAGTCTTAAGGGATGCAGGAGCACCCCATGCTGCCCATGCTTCTAGGCAATGAGTGATAACATTACGTGCCTTCTCTCCCGACAAAGCAGAGGCATGAATAACTCCAGAGCACGTATCAACAGAAACATGTACATACTTGAGGTTACCAAAGTCAGGTATGTGCGTCACATCCATTTGCCAGACAACCAATGGTTTTAATCCCCGTGGGTTCACTCCATAAGTAGGGGGATGAAGAAATGTGACACAATGAGGACATTGTAATACTATCTGACGAGCATCCGCTCTTGAAATGGAAAAACGCCTGCGCAGCGTTAAAGCATTAACATGGAAATTTTGGTGAAATAATTTAGCCCCCTCTAAGGAGGAAGCCAAGCATATCAACTGGCCTCTAGTGGCTGAGTCCGCACAGGCATTACCCTGTGATAACGGACCAGGAAGAGAAGTATGAGCCCGTATGTGCATTGGATAAAAAGGAGCAGTGCGGCTACAGATAAGTTGTTGAAGCTGATTAAAGTAAGCAGATACATTATGGGCATTACTAATAGCTCCCACGGCCTCCAGGACTTTGAGTGCTTGTACCACATAAATGGAGTCCGAGATAAGATTAAAAGGAAAAGAACACTGTTTAAAAACCTCAATAACAATTTGCAGTTCAACCCATTGTGGATTACCAGGAGCAAATTGATGCTGAACAGGGGGAGAATCATTAATTACATAAGCTCCCATTCCAGACTTGGAACCATCAGTGAATATATTAACAGCCCCCGGAATTGGATTGGGTGAAGTTACCTTAGGGAAAATGATGGGATGTTCTTTAACAAAATGGAGTAATGGATGGGAAGGGTAATGATTATCAATATCCCCTTGAAACGAGCAACATAGAATAGCCCAGTTGTCTAGAGTAGCACACAAAACATTAAGTTGAGCCTTAGTATAGGGTATAATAAGAGAAGAGAGTGATTGTCCGAAAAATTGAATGCTTTGGTGAATCCCTTTAAGTGCTAACGCTGCAACAGCATCAGGATAGTATTCTAAAGATTTTCCTGGGGATATATGTGGATGGATCCATAGTAAAGGCCCATCTTGCCACAGTACTCCAGTAGGCTGCCGCATAGTGGCAAGCACACATAACTGGAAAGATTTATCACTTTGGAGCCTGTATAGAGTAGCATGTTGTATAGCTTCTTCTACTGTTATAAGGGCCGCTCTAGCCTCTTTGGTGAGGCTACGAGGAGAAGCAAGATCTGGATCACCCTTAAGGGTAGCATACAAAGGCTGGAGCACACCATTAGGAATATGTAAATATCCCCTTATCCAATTAATATCTCCCAACAGTTTTTGAAAATCATTTAGAGTTTGGAGATCTTGAGTTCTTATGGTGATTTTTTGTGGTTTTAATTTATCATACCCAATTATTGCTCCCAAATACTCAATAGAATTCCCCGTTTGAACCTTTTCAGGTGCAATATGTAGCCCATATTGAGCTAACAGCTTTACTAAATCTTTATAGGCCTCATTAACTATCTGCTCTAATTTAGCGGCCAATAACACATCATCCATATAATGAATAATCTTGATGAAGGGATACTTATGTCTAAGAGGTGCGAGTGCCTTCCCCACATACATCTGGCACATCGTGGGACTATTAGCCATTCCCTGTGGCAACACTACCCACTCAAACCTAAGATCTGGCTCCTCGTGGTTACACGAGGGAAGGGTGAAAGCAAAACGTTGTGAGTCTTTAGGATGCAAAGGAATAGAAAAGAAACAGTCTTTAATGTCAATAGCAATAATATGCCAGCCCTGAGGAATAGAGGAGAGCAGAGGTAGCCCTCTTTGAATGGGCCCCATAAGTTGCATTTGAGCATTAACTGCTCGTAAATCATGTAGTAGGCGCCACTTTCCTGATTTTTTCCTAATAACAAATATGGGAGTATTCCATGGAGAAGTAGAAGGTTGGATGTGACCCAAGTTTAGTTGTTCTTTAATTAAATTATGGGCCGCTGCCAATTTAACCGAGGGAAGAGGCCACTGAGGCACCCAAACAGGCTCCTCGGTGAGCCATGTTATGGGTATTTGAGCCCCAGTGGCCCCTAGGAAAAACCCAGACCAAATCTGTTAAGCTTTTGATGACCTTGCACAGGATGCCTACACCCCTGTAGGTGTTTTCCTAGTCCTAGACCTGGCCTATACCCCATATTTTGCATAATCTGTTGAGACACCGGAGAATAGTCATTACTAAGAGTGAACCCCATGTCTTTCATCAGATCACGACCCCATAAAGAGATAGGTAAATCAAGTACATAAGGCTGAAAGGTGCCATTGTGTCCTTCTGGGTCCTTCCAAGATAGATGTCTACAGCTGATTTGAGGGGCCTGGGCATATCCCAAACCTCTTAGTGATTGATCTGAGAGCTGCACCGGCCACCCCTTTGACCAGTCCTTTTGTGCTATTATGCTACGATCTGCTCCAGTATCTAGCAATCCCAAAATTGATTTGCCTTCTATGGTTAAGTTTAAAGTAGGACGGTCATTCATATCTAAGGACAAATAAACAGAATTCCCTCCAGTGACTCCAATCTCATCACTTGTCCTTGAAAAGGAATCAGCAGGAAAGCGGGTATGCAGACTGGGTAGAATTAGCAATTGAGCAATCCGGTCTCCTGGGGAAATGGACACAATACCCCTTGGAGCTTCCACCATATCCTTTACTGATCCTACAGTATCAGGACTAATGACTCCAGGAAAGACATGAAGACCTTGCAATATAGAGGATGCACGTCCAATTAGCAAACCTACAGTGCCAGGTGGTAAAGGCCCTTTGAAGTCAGTTTCCACCAATTGGACTCCCATCTTAGGTGTTAGTACGAGTCTGGATGTGGAACAGAGGTCCAATCCCGCGGAACCTGTAGTGGCTCTCCGCGTCTCATGGGATGGCGTAGAGATGGCCATGTCTCGGGTTTGGGTGTGACATTCTCCATTGCCCCATATATTTGTGGGCCCTGGGGTCGGGGGCCCCTTCGGCCGTTTTTTGGCCCAGCTGAAACAGGCTGTCCATAGATGTCCCTCACTGATCTACACTCTTTTGCCCAATGCTTTCCCTTTTTACATTTTGGACACAGCCCCGGTTGACGAAGGCCATTGAAAGGGCCACCGCGAGGGGGTCCAGTAAAATTATCTTTTTTAGGACATTCACGTCTGAAATGACCAGGTTGACCACAATGGAAGCATGTTCCGGCACCAGGACTGCCTCCTTTTGCCATCCGAAGGACAGCAGCTGCAAGACCTGCATTAGTTAAAGGTCCTCCAATCTCTCTACACACTTTCATCCATGCTTCTATGCCCTTATTTTTATAAGGAGTGATTGCTGCTTTACATTCCTTGGTGCACTGTTCAAAGACCAATTGCTTGATAAGGGGCATGGCTCTATCAGGATCCCCAAAAATCTTTCCAGCGGCATCCACCATCCTTGCTACAAAATCTGAAAAGGGTTCTGTAGGGCCTTGTAGAATCTTGGTCAAATTACCAGACACCTCTCCTCTATTTGGAAGCGACTTCCATGCCCGAATGCAAATGTTGTTAATTTGATCATATGCCTCAAGAGGAAATCCTGTCTGTTGATTTGCAAATCTACCCTGCCCTAAGAGCATATCCTTGTCCCAATGGGGATGTCCCGCCGCATGGTTTTGGGCGGCCTGCTCTATTGCGCCCTCTAGCACGAATGCTCTCCAGTCCAGATATTTACCCGGGGAAACGCAAGCCCGAACAAGGCTAGCCCAATCAGAGGGAGTCATACAGTATCTAGATAGATTCTCCACCTGAGTCAGTGTGAAGGCGGCATCCACCCCATAAGTGTGCACAGACTCCGCCAGGGTCTTTACAATTTTAAAATCTAAGGGTTCATGGACTCTTCCCCTGTTGTCATCCTGAAAAACTGGATAAGCAAGACCCATCTCAGCGTGAACAGCCCTCCATGTTTGGGCATGGAAAGCTCTCCCCGTAGTGCCCCCACCATACGGCGGTGGATCCGGGGGATCGTTCTTCCTGAGCCCTTGTTTCCTTTTGTTCCCTTCTCCTATAGCTAAACTCCCTAGCTGACAAGACAGCCTCCCGAGCTCTTCCTCCTCATCCTCCTCCTCCTCTGACCCACTTTCGCATGGGGGTGTACGCAGCGTACTGAGATCTGGATACAACCGTCTCCTCCCCCGTGTCATGCTCCGCACACTCCCCTCTTCCCGAGTCACTTCGCTTTCTGCCGTCTCCGACTTTTCCTCATGTAATCGCTCTAAAACCTCCTGTCCTTTAGCAAGTGCTTCCTGGCATCTGCCATCCGTAAGGCAACCACGGACCATTTTCCAAAGGGGTATCACCCCACCGTCTAACATGCCGTGCTCAGATGCAAAATCAAGATCTTTGCCTAGTTTATCCCAACTAGGCACAGTAAGGCTGCCCGAAAATGCAAACCACGGTGCAGCGATATCTACCTTTTGTAAAAATCTCTGTAATGTACTATGCTTCACTTCCAGTCCCTTGGAACGTAACAGGCCATCTAGGGCCAGAAGAAGCGGACTTGAAGATGTGGCACCCATGACACAACGACAAAAAAAATACAGACAGCAGAAACACACTGACGCAGCAGAAAAAACACAGAAGACGGAAGCGAAAGTAGAAGCGAAAGTACACGGCGCAGCTGCAATAAAATGCAAGGCTTCCTCTTTCATTACAGAAGAGCTGCCCCGCTTTAATCGCGGATCCCACTTACCTGGGACTAACCCCGCTTTGATCGCGGATCCCCCTTACCTGGGGACTGACCCCGCTTTGATCGCGGATCCCCCTTACCTGGGGACTGACCCCGCTTTGATCGCGGATCCCACTTACCTGGGGACTAACCGGTGCACCACCCCTGACTACTGAGAGTTCTGATTTCCCGGGTCTCTGCACCACTTGTCGCGACCCCTTGCCCGCAAGGAAGACACAACTCCGGAATCTTCTCTCAGTAGTTTATTCAGGTCCCTTGATATTTATTATTCTTTCTTCTTCTCTCCTTCCCGGATGCCCTCCCAGCCTTAATAAAGCATCCCAAGCCCCAATGCAAAGCTGCCGCGTGGAACTTTCTCACAGGGTGGTGAAAATCATGTGCCAACTCTCTCAGATAAGGAGTTGTTTGTCACATACCACAGCGGAGCCAGCGCCATCTCGTAATGGCGACCATAGTCTGCAGAAACGGCAGAAGCGGCTCACCACAGTGTTTGCTTTAGGTTAAGGATTATGTTAGGGCTAGGACTCAAGGGTTTTTAAAGTCTAGGTCTAGAGTTATGGCTATATTTAGGATTAGGCTTAGGTCTAGGGCTACAGTTAGGGTTAGGTTTAGGTATAAGTTTACTTGTAGGGCTAGTATTAGGGTTTGGTTCAGGGTTAGGGTCAGATTTAGACTGAAAGTTTGTGTTAGGATAATGATTTGAGTTAGGGTTAGAGCTAGAATGAGGGCTAGAGTTAGGAGTAATAATAGGGTTAGGGTTTGAATTAGGCTATGGATTAGGATTAGGACTAAGTTTAGCATTATGGATAGGGTTTGGCTTAGAGTAAGTGATAGAGTTAGAGCTAGGGATAGGGCTAGGTTTAGGGTTAGGGTTAGGGCTAAGGTTACATTTAGGTTTAGGTTTACTTCTAGGGTTAGGGCTTAGATTCAGGCTTGTAGGGTTTGGTTTAGGTTAAGATTCAGGGTTAAGGCTTGAATTAGCATAAGTGATAGGGTTAACATCCAGGTTAATGTAATTGATAGGGTTAGGTTTAGGGTTCAGGTAAGGTTTAGGGTAATGAATAGGGTTAGTGTTAGCAATATTGTTAGTGTTAGCCCTAGGGTTAGCCTTTTGCTTAGGCTTATCTTTAGGGTAATGGATAGGGTTAGAGCTAAGGTTAGGGCTAGGGTTAAGGTTAGAATTAGGACTAGGGTTAGGGTACATGTTAGGGTAATTGATAGGGTTAGGTTTTAACCCTAACCCATACTCTGACCCTAATAATAACCTAGCTCTATACCTAGGTCCTACACTAAACCTAACCCTTACACTAGACCTAGCCATAAACCTATCCCTAACACTATCCCTAACCATAACCCTAGACCTGACATTATCCCTAGACCTAATCCTAGCCCTAACCATAACACAAACCTTAGCCCTCATCCTAGCTCTAAACCTAGACTTAATTCTAACCTGAACCCTCACCCTAGCCCTATCCCTAAATATAACTCTCGCCCTAGCACTGAACCTAGCTATATAACCCCATCCCTTCCCCTAAAACTAACCCTAACCCTAGACCTAACCATAGGCCTAACTCTAACATTAATCATAGCACTAATACTAGCCCTATTTGAACCCTAGCCTTACCCCTACCCCTAACCCTAGCCCTAAGACTAACTCTAACTCACACCCTAGGCCTATTTCTATTCATAACCCTATTTGTTACCATAACCCTCACAATAGCCCTAACCTGAGTCCTAATGCTAGCCATAGCCCTAACCCTAGATCTAAACATAACTCTAATCTTAAGCCTAAACCTCTTTCTACAACAAGCTCTAACACTATTGCTAATCCTAAAACTAGCCCTAATCCAAGTCCTAGCCCTAAAATAAAACGGGGTCATTGTTCTAAAACTAAATCTTAACCTAGAACAAACCCTAAGCCAGAACTAGCCATACCCCAAGCTCTAATTCGAGTCCTAGGCCTAAAACTAACCCTCACTCTGACTCAAATCCAAACACAAAACCTAGATCTACATATCACCCTAACCTTAAAACAAATGCTAACACTAGACCTAGCCGAAACCCTATCCCTAAAACTAACCCTAATCATAACCCTAGTTCTTACATTGGCCTTAGGCAAACCCTAGCCCTAACTCTAACATAAAAAAATAGCCCTAATCTGAGTCCTAACACTAGATTTAACCCTAACCCTAACCCTAAAACTAGCCCTAAACCTAACCCTAATCCTAGCCCTAACCCTAGATCTAATTCTATCCATTACCCTAAGCCACACCCTATTCATAATGCTAACACTAGTCCTAATCCTAATCCTTTGCCAAACACAAACAATAACCTTATTATTAGTCCTAACACCAGCCCTCATTCTAGATCTAATTCTAACCCAAACCTCACCCTAATGTTCACAATTATTCTGCCCCTAACACTAATTATAGATCTATACCTTACCCTAAACAGAAACCGAAACATGAAAATGCCCTACCAGTAAACTTATACGTAAACCTAAACCTAACAATAGCCCCATAACTAAACCTAATCCTAAATCTAGCTATTATTCTAGCCCTTGACCTAAACAAAAACTTAGTGCTAGCCCTAACAATAACCCTTAACCTAAACCAAACACTAACCCTACCACTAGACCTAACCTTAGTTTTATTCTGGATTTCACCCTAAACCTAAGTTTAACCTCAACAATGGCCCAGACACTAACATTAAACCTAGCTCTAAACCTGACCTTAACCCAAAATCTAAACCTAACACTAGACCTAGCCATAACCCTAACCCTAAAACTAGCTCTAATCAGAACAATAGAACTTACATTACACATAGCACTACTCCTAGGCCTAAACCAAACACAAAACTTAAATAACCCTAACCCTAATCAAAGCCTAAACCTACCCTAAACATAACCCTCACCCTAATCTTAACCCTAGTTCTAACCCTAACCCTAACCCTCACCTTAGACTAACCCTAGATCAAAGCCTAACCCTTAACCTAAACATAACCCTATCAATATCCCTATACATAACCCTAACCATAGCCCTAATCCTAAACTTAACCCTAGACCTAACACTATCTCTAATCCTAGCCATTACCCTAACTCTAACCCTAACCCTAATGATAACCCTATCCATAACCCTAACTAAACCCTAACCCTAACCATAAGCCTAACCCTAGACCTAAACCTAAACCTAAACGTTGCCATAGCCTTAACCCTAACTCAAACCCTAACTCTTACTCTAAAACCAACAGTAAACCAAGCCCTAATACTAAACTTAAACCTAAACCTAACTTTAACCATAAAGCTAAGCTTACATCTAACCCAATCTATTACTCTAAACCTAAACCTAACCAAAATGAAATCTATAGCCCTCACACTAAACATAAACCTGACCATAACACCAAACCTAATGGTTGTCCTAGACCCAACCCTAGCTCAAAACCTAAACTTTAACCTAAATATTACCCTAACCCTAACCCTAAGCTAGGTTTAATAGCCCTAACCCAAAACCTAACCTAACTCTAGCACTAATCCTAACCTAACCCTAATCCCTAACCATAGATCTACCATATATATTATCCTTATGATAACCCTAATCCTAATGCTAACCCTAGGCATAACCCTAACCCTTTTGCTTGCTTAAAGCTCTCCAAGGCCTAAATCTACCCTCAAACCTAATCCTAACCCAATCAATTACCATAACCCTAACACTAACCCTAATGCTCATTTGAGCCCTATCCCTAAACCTTAACCTAAAACAAATCCTAATACTGATCCTGACCCTAAAAATACACCTAGCTCTAAACCTGACCTTTACCCGAAGCCTAACACTTACACTAGGCATAGACAAAAACTTAACCCTAAATATAGCCCAAACTGTAACACTAGACCTGACATTATCCCTAGCACTAATTCTAGACGTAACACTACAACAAAACCTAGCCCTCATCCTCGCCCTTAACCTAGCCTTAATCATAACCCTAACCCTTACCCTAGCCCTAACCCTAATTCTAACCCTCACCCTACGTCTAAACCTAGCTATAACACCATACCTTACCCTAAAATTAACTATAACCCTAGCCCTAATGCTAGGCCTTATCTGAACACTAACTCTAGCCCTAATCCTAGCCCTAACTTAACCCTATCCATAAAACTAACCAAAACCCTAGGCATAATAATAACTCTAACTGTCACCCTAGCCTTAGCCCTAGTTCTAACCCTATCTGTTACCGAAACCATAACCCTAGCCCTAACCCTTGCCCTATAGATAGACCTAGCCCTAATCCTAGATCTCACGCTAAATCCAAATCAAACCCTAACCCAAAGCCTAAGCCTAAAACTAACACTAGCCCTAACCCTAATGCTAATCTTATAACTAACTGAAATCCTAAACTTCTGACTAAAACAAAACTTAGCAACAGTCCTAACCCTAAACCTTAACTTAAACCAAATCCTAACACTACACCTAGACATAACTCTAGCCCTAATTCGAGTCCTTACCCTAACCTTAAAACTTAGCCTGACCCTGACTCATATCCGAACACTGATCCTAGCTCTAAAGACCACCCTAAACTTAAACCAAACCTAACAGTAACCCTAGCCCTAATTCAAGTCATAACCCTAACCTTAAAGCTAACCCTGACCCTGACTGATATCCTAACAGTCACCCTAGCTCTAAACACAGTTTTAAACTGAAAGCTAGAACTAACACTGACCCTGACTCTGACCATAATGTTAACCCTAGTCTAAATATCACCCTAACCATAACCCTAAACCTAACACTAGACCTACCACTAAACCTAACCTAAATTTAACCCTAATTGTAACCCTGGTACTTACATTAGCCTTACTCCTAACCCTAGCACTATCTTAACCCAAAACCTAGCTCTAATTGAAGCCCTAACCCGAGCTTTAACCCTAACCCTAATCCTAACCCTAGCCCTAATCAAAACCATAACCCTAGCCCTAACCCTATCTCTAACCCTATCCATTGCAATAACCATAAATTTAGGATAAAACTAAACCTATCCCTAATCCTAAACCTATGCATTTTTCTAAATGAAACCTAAACCCTAAACCTCATATTATAATTACACTTACACTAACCATAACGCTAATTCAAGCCCTAACTTTAAACCTTAACCTATCCCAAACTTCTAATCGGGGACTTGACCCTAGCTCTAAACCCAACATAACCCTAAACCTAACCCTTACATTATATGTAGGCATAAGCCTAACCCTAAAACTATCTTTAACCATAACCCTAGATCTGATATTAGCCCTAGCCCTAATCCTAACCCTAACACTAAAATAAAGCATAGTCCTCATCCCAGCCCCAAATCTACCCTTAATCATTACCCTAACCCTAACCATAGCCCTAACCCTAATCCTAACCTTCACCTTATCCTTAAACCTAGCTATAATGCCATTCTTTACCCTCAACTTAAACCTAACCTTAACCCTAACCCTAGGCCTAATGTGAACACTAATCCTAGCTCTAATCCTAGCCCTAATTTAACGTATCCCTAACCCTAACCCTAACCCAAGCCCTAAGAGTAACTCTAACCATCACACTAGCCCTATTCCTACTTCTAAACCTATACATTACCGTAATCCTAAACCTAGCACTAAACCTAGCCATAACCATTGCCAAATGCTTATTTGTAGTCCTAACCCTAGATCTAACCCTAAATCTAAATCTATACCTAACCCTAAGCCTAAGCCTAACATTAAAACTAGCCCTAGCCCTAACACTAATCATAAAACTAACCCTAACACTAACACTTGCAGTAAAACAAATCCAAGCAATAGCCATAACCCTAAACCTTAACTTAAACCAAAAGTTAATACTAAACCTAGACCTTACCCAAACCTAATTCGAGTCCTAATCTTAACCTTAATACTATCCCTAACTCTGACTCATATGCTAACACTCACCCTAGCTCTAAACACCACCCTAAACTGAAACTGAACCCTTACAATAACCCTAGCCTTAATTTGAGTCCTAACCCTAAAACTAAACCTGACCCTGATTATTAACCTAACACTAACACTAGCTCTATATTTCACCCTAACCTTAAACCTAATCCTAACACTAGAGGTTTAACCCCTAACCATAATCCTAAAACTAACCCTAATAACCATAGTTCTTACAATAGCCATTGCTCTAACCCTAGCCTTAACTCTAACACAAAACTAGCCTTAATCCAAGCCCTAAACCTAGCTTTAACCCTAACCCTAGCCCTAAACCTAGCTCTAACCCTATCCCTTACCCTATGCCAACCCTAAACCTAATGCTAATTGTAATTCTAATCCTAAATCTATTCCTTCACCTAACCCAAACCCTAACCCTATTAGTTGTCCTAACCCTAGACCTCATTATAGCTCTAACCATAACCCAAACCCTAACCCTAACCCTGACCCTTATTCTGACCCTAACACTAATCATAGGTCTAAACCCGAACCTAATCCTAAACTGAACCGTAACATTAGCCCTATTGGTAACATTATAACTAAACCTAACCATAACACTAGCCCTAGACCTAAACCTAAACCTAATCTATCCATAAATCTAGCCCTAGATCTAAAGAAAAACTTAGCTCTAGCCCTAATAATAACCATTAGCCTAAAGCCAAAAACTAACCCTTCCCTAGTCTTAACCATAGACCTAATTCTAGCTTTCACATTAACCATAACCGTAAACTGAACACTGACCCTGACACTAACACTAACCCTAGCTCTAAAGATCACCCTTACCCTAAACCTAACCCTAAAACTATACTTAGCTCTAATTTTAACCCTAAAACTAGCCCTAATCAAAACAAAGTTCTAACATTTGCCATAGCCCTAACCTATGGCAGAACCTAGCCCTAACCTAAGCCCTACCATATCTTTAACCTACCCTAGCTTTAACACTAAAGCTAACCATAACCCTAACCTTAGACCTAAACCTAAACCTCGGCCTTACCCTAGACCTAATCCTAAGCATAGCACTAGCCCTATCACTAGCTCTAACCCTATACATTACCCTAATGATAACCCTAACACTTCTGCTAAACCTAGGTTGAACCCTAATCCTATACTTAACCCTAACCCTATCCATTACCCTACACCTAACATGAACTCTAAACCTAAAACTATCATTAACCTATCCCTAACCATAATGATAACTCAAGCTTTAAACCTAAACCTTAATCTAATAAAAAACATAACCCTGACCCTTACCCAATAATACCCATAGCTCTAAACCTGACCCTAACAAGAAACCTGACCCTTAAAATAGACCTAGCTATAAACCTAACCCTAAAACTCTCCCTAACTGTAACCCTAGAACTGATATTAGCCCTTGCTCTAATTCTAGTCTGAATCCTAACAAAAACTTTATCCCATATTCTAGCTATAAACCTCGTCATAATCATAAACATAACCATAACCAAACCCTAATTGTAATCCTCACCCTAGTGCTAAAAGTAGCTATAATCCCATCCCTTAATCTAAACCTAACCCTAACCCTAACCCTAACACTAACCCTAGCACTCAAATTAGGCCTAACCCTAACACTAACCCTAATCTTAATCCAAGCCCTAATTTAGCCCTATCTGTAACCCAACCCTAACCCTAGCCCTAAGACTAACTCAAACTCTCACCCTAGCCTTATACCTAATTTTAACCCTTTCCTTTACATCACCCTATAACTAGCACTAAACTTAGCCCTAATCCTAGCCCTATCCTTACCCCTAGCTCAAAGCCTAGTTCTAAACCTAACTCTAAATCTAACCCTAAACCTAAGCCTAAACCTCAAACTAACACTAGCTTTAATTCTAAAACTAGCCCTAACTCTACCCCTAGCCCTAAAACAAAACCAAATCGTAACCCTAACCCTACACCTAGCCCTGACCTCTCTCTAATTCTAGTCCTAACCCTAACCTGAAAACTAATCTGGACTCTCACTCTGACCCTAACATTAAACCTAGTTCTAAACATCATCATAACTGTAAATTTAACCCTAACACTAGACATAGCCCTAACCCTGACCCTAACACTAGCTCTAATCATAACGCTACTTTGTACATTAGCTGTAGCCTTAACCCTAGCCCTAAACTAACACAAAACCTAGCCACAATCCAAGTCCTAAACCTAGTTTTTTTAATATGTATTTTTTAGTTTTCGGTGGACACAACATCTTTTTTTTTTTTTTATTGGTATGTAATGCTGAGGATCAAACCCAGCACCCTGCACATGCCAGGTGAGCACGCTACTTCTTGAGCCACATCCTCAGCCACTAAACCTAGCTTTAACACTAAAGATAACTCTAAACCTAACCCAAGAAAAGCCCTAATCCTATACATAACCCTACCCTAATCTTAGATCTAACCCTATCCATTACCCTAATGATAACTCATTATGCTAAACCTAGGCCTAACCCTAACCTTATCCATTACACTAAACCAAACCTAAACCCTAACCTAACACAAACAAAAGCTCTAAACCTATACATAACCCTACCCCTAATTTTAGATCAAACCCTATCCTTTACCCTAATTATAACCCTTATGCTAACCCTAGGCCTAATCATAACCCTATCCATTACAGTAAACCACACCTAAACCCTAAACCTAACATGTTCATTACCTTAACCCAAATCCCTAATGTTAATTCAAGCCCTAAACCTAAACCCTAACCTAAACCAAACCCTCACCTTGACCCTGACCCTAATAAAACCCTACTTCTAAATCTGACCATTAGTATACACCTAACCTAACACTAAATCTATCCCTAATTGTAACCCTAGACCTGACATTAGCCCTAGCCCTAATACTAGCCCTAACCCTAATACAAACATTAGCCCTCATCCTGGCCCTAAACCTAGCTTTAATCATAACCCTAAACCTAACCCTAGACCTAACCCTAATACTAACCCTTCCCTGCCCTCAAACTAGCTATAACCCAATACCTTACCCTAAATGTAATTCTAACTCCAACCCTAACTGAAGGCCGAAACCTGACACTGACACTATCCCTAATTTAGCCCTATCCCTAACCTTAACCCTAACCCTAATCCTAGCTCTAAGACTAACTCTAACTCTCATATTAGCCCTGTCACTAGTTCTAACCCTATCCCTTACCATAATCCTAAACCTAACCCAAATGTTACTCCTAACTCTTTCCCTATCCTTTGCCCTAGCCCTAACCATAGATCAAAACCTAACTCTAAAACTAACCCTAACCCGAAGCCTAAGCCTAACCTTTGTAAAAAAATTATATTTAGACTCTGTGTCTACAGATGTTGGCTTCAATTATTATTTAGAATATACTCTTTATTGTCATAAAAGGCATACAAATTCTGGTGGTGTATAGAGAACTTAGGGTCAGGGGTAGGATGCTATATTAAGGGGGAAAGGAATGAGGGAATGTAATTAATCTAACTTAGCAAATTTGGAGGAGAACTCTAATGAATAGACAGGGGGAATATATGAAAGAAGATATAAATTCAAACTCCTTATCTGTATTCATTAAATTACCCTATGTATAAAGGTAAAAGTTAGGAGGCTGAAAGTGGGATAGAGACAGAAAGAAAAAAGAAGAAAATGTAACCAGGAATAAAGAAAGAGAGGGAGAAAGAAAATAAGAGAAAATAAAAAGGTGGTGAGGTTGGGCCTATGTGATTCCTCTATATTATACAATTCTAGTGATTCAGTTCTGAAAGTCCAATTTCATGGAAAGTTCTTGGTTTCACATATGTTGACATTGTGAAGACCAGAGGGGAAGAGTAGAGGAGAATGGATGAGAAGAGCAAGAAAAGAAAAGCAAGAAAGAAAAAAAAAAGGCTCTCAGATCTCTGTTTTCTTTTCTTGCAGTAGGTGGAGTTGTCTATTCCTAGCATGAGTCTCTGTGCTCAGGACAGTGTAGGTCGCCAGGGTGAGAGGGCTTGAGTTTCTACCTGGAGCCTCCCTACTCTTAGTCTCTGAATTGGAAACCAGGTGCCTGTACAGTTGCTGTTCCTCATTGATAGCTACACCCCCAAAAAAGGTTGTGTGAAAAATCTTGAGTTATCACAGCTGGAGATAAGTGAGTTGGAAACTGGGTACCTGATAAGCTGCAGAACCAAGCTGGTAGCCACACCCACTGATAGATGACGAGTAAGGTTTTGCAAGATGGATTCCACCTATTACCCATGTATGGTGTTTGGTGAGGTGGGTGGTTCTGGAGTGACCTTGTGCTGTTTCCAGAGCTCAGTTTGGTGACCTGCAAGCAAAGCCTCTGTGTCTGTGCTGCCTTCCGTGTGTGCAGAGAGCACCTGTGTGGCTGATACTGCTGTCTGTGCCCAGAGAAACTGCACAGCCCAGCCTTCCATCTGCGCTAAGAGCACATATGCGGCCCTAGATTTCTTCAAATTTATATGATACCTGGCAGGATTCATCTTTTACTTAGCCTTACTATGCTCCAGAGGTTTGGGCCTTGTCGATTCAATGGTTCGCTCTCAGGAACTGTTTGTATTTTAAGGTTTCCCTTCATTATGGCTTATTAATGTAAATGAAAATTGAGCTAAAAATGAAACAGGTTTCGCCAGAGGTGCTTGAAACTTCACACAATTAGTTCTCATTGGCACTCTCTAGTTTCTTTCATTTGAAGGTAGGCCAAAGATGAAGCATGCAAAAGAAACTGTATCGGAGAGCCCTTAAGGAGAAAACAGAGAAACATGTATGTACTAAGATATGTCTCTCAACAATTTGATCAGATTTTTTGATACTACACAGTATTCATCTTTGAGCTTGCTCTACTAGGCTCCTCAAGGTTGGCACTTTTAGGATCAATGGTTCTCTAAACAGGTAAGGGTTAGTGTTATGATTAGGGTTAGGGCTAGCTTTAGAGCTAGTGTTAGGGTTAAAGTTTGTTTTGTTTAAATTTCTTTGATACTGGGAAGATTTATCTTTTACCTAGCCTTACTATGTGCCCCAGTTTGGGACCTTCTCAGTTCAATGGTTTGCTGTTGGGAATAGTTTGTTTTTAATTTCTCACTTCATTTTGACCTATATGGGTAAATGAGAATGGAACTGAAAATCAGAGGGTTGGTGCTAGCTGGTTGAAACTTCACATACTCAATCAGTTGTCTGTGGGCACTCTCTGGTTTCTTCCTTGTAAAAGTAGTGATACGCTGAAGCATGCAAAACAAGTTTATCCAAGAGCACTTTAGGAAAAAAGAGGGCAATATGCATGTACTGAAATACCTCCCCCAATTATTTGGTCAAATTTCTTTGATACTCTGCAGGATTCATATGTAAGCTTGCCCCACTAGTCTCACCAAGTTTGAAACTTTTATGATCAATGGTTCTCTTAACAGGTTAGGCTTAGGGTTATGGTTAGAGATAGGGTTAGAACTAGTGTTAGAGTTAGTTTTCTTCAACTTTATGAATACTGGGCAGGATTTATCTTTTTACTATTCTTAGTATGCTTCCCAAGTTTGGGCCTCCAAGTAAAAGGGTTATCTCTTGGGAGTAGTTTTATTTTTTCATCAGTCACCTTATTTTGCCCTATAGGGGTGAATGAAATGGAGCTGGACTCAAACAGGGTTTGTGCTAGCTGCTTGAAACTTCACACACTCAACCAGTTCTCAGGGCACATTCTCTCCTTTTTTTCATGTGGGAGTATCCCAAAGCTGAATTAGAAAGAAACAGCTTTATCTGTGAGCACTTTAGGAGCAAGCTTCAATATTTTTGCATGGATTACTTTGATATTGTACAGGATTCATCATTTTCCTAGTCTTAGTAGGATCTGCAAGTTTGAGTTTTCAAGGTTTGCCAGCTCAATGTCAGGAACAGTTCAAATTTTTAGGATTCACTTTATTATGGCCTATAGACGTGAATGAAAATGGAGCTGGAAATCAAACAGAGTTAGTATTAGCTGCTTGAAACTTCACACACTCAATCAGCTGTCTGTGGGCAGTCTCTGGTTGTTCCTTGTGCAAGTACCTTAAACTGAAGCATGAAAAAATAATTTATCCATGAGAACATTAGGAGTAAACAGGGAAATATGCATGTACTGAAATACCTCCCCCAATTATTTGGTCAGATTTCTTTGATACTGCACAGGATTCATCTGTTAGCTTGCCCCACTGGACTACTTTACTTGGGGACCACTTTGATCACTGGTTTTCTAAACAGGTTAGGTTAGATTTAGTATTAGATTAGGGTTAGGGTTACAACTAGTTTTTATTAGATTTAGTTTTGTTCAAATTTCTTTGATACTGGGCAGGATTCAACTTTTACCTAGGATTACTATAGTCTCTAGGTTTGGGCCTCTTAGGTTAAGGGTTTGCTCTCCTGGACAGTTTGTATTTTAAGTTTTCATTTCATTTTGACCTATGCATGTGAATGGAAATGGAGCTGGAAATCCAACAGGGTTGGTGCTAGCTACTTCAAACCTCACACACTCAATCAGTTTTCTATGGGCATTCTCTGGTTTATTCCTTGGAAAATTAGCCCTAAGCAGAAGCATGCAAAGCAACTGTATGTGAGAGAACATTAGGAGAAAACAGGGAAATATGCATGCACTGAACTACCTCTCCAATTATTTGGCAAGACTTCTTTGATATTGTGAAAGCTTCATCTGTTCGCTTACCCAACGTGGCTCCCCATGTGTGGGAATTCTAGGATCAAAGAGGACTCTAATCAGGTTAAGGTTAGTGTTAGGGTTAGTGTTAGGACTAGGATTATACCTAGTGTTAGGGTTAGAGTTAGTTTTGTTTTCAAATTTATATGATACTTTGCAGGACTCTCTTTTTCCTATTTTGACTATATTCCAAATGTTTGGGCCTCCTACATAAAGGGTTTGCTTTCAGGAACAGTTTTGATTTTCATGATTCTCTTTTTTTTCCCATTTAGGCGTGAATGGAAATGAAGCTGGTATTCAAACAGGTTTGGGCTATCTGCTTGAGTCTTCACATACTCCATCAATTTTCAGTGAGCATAATCTGGTGTTTGCCATGGAAGTAGACCTAAGATGAAGTAGAAAGTAACAGCTTTATCTCTGGGTGCATTAGAAGCAAGTAGAATACCCATGAATTGAAAGAGCTTCAATTTTTTTGGTTGGATTAATTTGATACTGTACAGGATTCATCCTTGACCTAGCCTTAGTAGGCTACCCCAATTTGGGCCTTCAAGATTCAATGGTTCAGTGTCAGGAACAGTTTGAATTTTTAGGTTTCACTTCATTAGGGCCTATAGGTGTGAATACAATGGAGCTGGAAATCAAACAGTGTTGGTGCTACCTGCATGAAACTTCACACACTCAACCAGCTCTATGTGGGCATTCTGTGTGAAAGTACCTAAAGCTAAAGCATGAAAAACAATTTATCCATGAGCACTTTAAAAAAAAAAGGGAAATATGAATGTACTAAAATACCTCCCCCAATTTTTCATCAAATTTCTTTGATACTGCACAATATTCATCTGTTAAGTTGTGCGTCTAGGCTCCCCAAGTTTGGCACTTCTATGATCATAGGTACACTAAACAGGTTAGAATTAGATTAGGGTCGGTTAGATCTAGTGTTAGAGTTAGACTGAGTTTTGTTCAAATTCATTTGATACTTGGAATAATTTGTCTTCTACCTAGCCTTACTATTTTACCCAGGTTTGGGCCTTATCCCTTCAATGGTTTGCCATCAGGAACAGTTTGTATTTTAAGGGTTCCTTCATTTTGACTTATATGTGTAAATGGAAATGGAACTTGAAATCAAACAGGGTTGGTGCTCGCTGCTTAAAACTGTACACACTCAATCAGTTCTATTAGGGCACTCTGGTTTCTTCCTTGTGAAAATTTCCCAAAGCTGAAGCATGCCAAAACATTTCTAACACTAACCCTAAACCTAACCCTAACCCTAGCACTATGACTAACCATAACCCTAGCCCTAAACCTAACACTTACACTAACTCTATAATGTACCCCATATCACACCCTATCCCTATCCCTAAACCTAACCCTAATTCTAGACTTAATTCACACCATAACCTAGCCCCAACCCTAGCTCTAAACCTATCCATTACACTAAACATAACCTAACCCTAATGGTAACCCTAACCGATTGCTAAACCTAACTCATCCATTACCCTAAAACTTAACTGAAACCTAAACTAAACCCTAACCATTACCCTAATCCTAAACTTAACCCTAATGCTGATGCGAGCCTTAACTGTAAACCTTTAGCTAAACCAAATTCTAACCCTGACCCTGACCCTATTAATAACCCTAGCCCTAAAGTTGACCTTTAACATAAACCTAACTCTTACACTACACCTACTAATATCCAAACCCTAATTTTTTTAACGTTAACCCTAGACCTGATATTAGCCCTAGACCTGGTCCTAGCCATAACCCTAAAAGAAACCCTAGCCCTTGACCTAGCCATAAACCTAGCCTTAATCATAAAGTGAAACATAACCCTAGGCCTAATCCAAATTCTAAACCTCACCCTATGCTTAAAGCTAAATATAACCTCACCCATTCCCCTAAACTTAACCTTAACACCAATGCTAACCCTAATTCTAGCCCAACCCCTTTGTCTAACCATAAAACTAACCCTAGCCTTAATACTAGCCCTAATTTAGCCCTAACCCTAACACTAGCACTTGCCCTAATCCTCAACCCTAATTTGGCTCTAACCCTAGCCCTAATCCTAGCCCTAATTTAGCCCTAACTCTAACTCTAATCCTAAGACTACTACTATACCTAACTCTAATTCTCACCCTAGCTGTATCCCTAGTTCTAACTACATTCATTACCATACCCCTATACCTCACACTAAACTTAACCCTAGCCCTAGCCCTAGCCCTAGCCCTAGCCCTAACCCTAGATCTAAACCTAATTCAAGATCAAACCCTAAACCTAAGCCTAAATCTTAACCTAACACTAGCCCTAACCCTGATGCTAATCCATAATCTAGACATATCCATAACCATAGCCCTAAAAGAAAACCAACCTATATACCAAACCCTAACTGTACATCTACTACTAACTTTAGCCCTAATTTGAGTTCTAACACTAACCGTAAAATTAACCCTGACTCTGAAACTAACCCTAACATAACCCTTGCTCTAAATATCACCCTAACCCTAAACCTAATGGTAACTCTAACCTATCCCTAATCCTAACCCCCAATCTAGCACTAATTGCAACACTAGTTCATGCATTACCATAGCCCTAATCCTAGACCTAACCAAACCCAAAACTAAGCCCTAATTTGAGCCTTAACCCTACTTTTAAACCTAACCCTAAACCTAACCTTAAATCAGAACATAGCCCTAAACTTTACACTAAACCTAGCCAGAATTCTAACTATAACCATAGCCCTGTCAATATCTCTAACCCTATCCATTACCCTAACCATAACCATAACTCTAATTGTAACCCTAGGCCTAACCCTAAACTTATCCCTAACTCTAACCTATTTCATTAATCTAAACCTAACCTGAACCCTAAACCTAACCCTATCATTACGCTAACTCTAACCCTATTGCAAATTCAAGCCCTAACCCTACACCTTAACCCAACCCAAATTCTGACTCTGCCTCTTCCCATGATAATATACCTAGCTCTAATCCTGACCCTACCCCTAAACCTTACCGTTATACTAGACCTAGCCATAAACCTAACCCTAAAACTGTCTCTAGCCATAATCCTAGAACTGACATTTGCCCTAGCCATAATTCTAGCCCTAAACTTAACACAAAACAAACCCATAACCCTAATCGTAACCCTAGCCATAATCCTATCCATAAGCCTAGACCTAAATTTAGCAATAACCCTATCAATTACCCTAAACATAACCCTAATTATAATGCTAACCCTAGGCCTAAATCTAACCCTATCCCTAATTGTAACCCTATCCATTATGCTAATTCCAACCTGAACCCTAAACCAAACCCTATCATTACCCTAACACAAACCCTAATGCTAATTCGAGCCCTATCCCTAAACCCTAACCTAAACAAAACCCTAAACCTGACCCTGACCCTAATAATACCCTTAGCTCTAAAGTTGACCCCTACCCAAAACCTAACACTTACACTAAACATAGCCATAAACCTAACCCTAAAACTATCTCTAACAATAACCCTATACCTGATATTCACCCTAACACTAATCGTAGCCCTAACCCTAACAGAAACCCTAGCCCTCATCCTAGCCCTAAACCTACCCTTAATCATAACTCTAATGAACCCCTAAACCAAAACCTAATTCTAACCTCTCCTAGCCCTATCCCTTGCTCTAACACCATCGTTTACATGAAACCTAACCCTAAGCCTAAAACTAACCTTAAGCCTAAACATAACCATACACCTAGCCCTATTACTAGCCCTAATTAAACTCTATACCTAACCAAACACTAAGCTTAGCTGTAAGTCTAACTCTCACTCTCACCCTAGCCCTATTCCTAATTCTAATCCTATGCATTACCATAACCCTAATCCTAGCCATAAACCAAGACCTAACAGTAGCCCTATACTTAGCCCTAGACCTAACCCTGAATTTAATCCTAAATCAAAATCTAACTTTAACCCTGAGCCTAAACATAAACCTAACACTAGACCTAAACCTAATGCTAAGCCTAAAACTAGCCCTAACCATAGCCATAGCCCTAAAACAAAACCTTGCCATAGCCCTAATTTGAAAACTTTATCTAAACCAAAACCTAACCCTACACCTAGCCCTAAACCTAGTCCTAATTCGATTCCAAACCATAACTCAAAACTACTCTGACCTTGAATTTTACACTAACACTAACCCTAGCTCTAAACGTTATACCTAACCCTAACATTAGACCTAGTCCTAACACTAATCCTATACCTAGCCAAAATCGTATCCCTAGACAATATATTGGCCATAAATCTAAAACTAGCCCTAACTCTCACCAAAACCTAGGCTTTATGCAAGACCTAACCCTAGGTTTAACCCTAAACCTAAACTGAAAACTAGCCCTAAACCTTACCCTAACCCTAAACATAGCTCTAATCCTAGCTCTAATCCTATCCCTTAACCTAAGCTAACCCTAACCCTAATGCTAACCATAGGCCTTACCCTAATCCTTAGCTTAACCTAAACCCTAACCCTATTACTAGTCCTAACCCTAGCCCTCATTGTAGCTCTAACCATAACCCTAACCCTAACCCTAACCCTGACACTTATTCTGACACTAACAGTAACCGTATGTCTAAACCTGACCCTAACCATGAACCAAACCATAACACTAGCAATAAACCTATACCTAATCCTACCCATAACACTAGCCCTAGACCTAAACCAAATCCTAACTCTAGCCATATCTCTAGCCCTAGACCTAAACGAAATCCTAGCTGTAGACCTAATGATAAACTTTAACCTAACACAAACACTAATCCTACCCCTAGACTTAACTCTAGTAATAATTCTTGGTTTAAACCTAACCCTAACTATAACCCGAACACTGACCCTGACCCTAACACTAACCCTAGCTCTAAACACCATGAAAACGGTAACCCTAACCCTAACACTTGATGTAGCCATAACACTTACCCAAAAAGTAGCCCTAATCATAACCCTGGTTTATACATTAGTTGTAGGCCTAACACTAGCCCCAAACTAGCCCAAAACCCGGCCTTAAGCTGAGTGCTAACCCTAGTTTTAACCATAACCCTAAAACTAGCCCTATTCTATACCCTAACCCTAGATCTAACCCTAGCTTTCACCCTATCCATTACCTTAAGCTAAACCCTAAACCTAATGCTAACCCTAGTCCTAACCCTAATTCTTAGCCTAACCAAAACCCTAACCCTATTACTAGGCCTAACCCTAACCTTCATTCCAGCTCTAACTCTAACCGAAACCCAAAGCCTAACCCTGACACTTATTCTGACCCTAACACTAAAGGTAGGTATAAACCTGACCCTAACCCAAAACCGAACCCTAACATTAGCCATACAGGTAATCATATGCTTAAAACCTAAACCTAACACTAGCCCTAGACTTAAACCTAATCTTATATCTAGCCATATCTCTAGCCCTAGACCTGAACAACATCCTAGCCCTAGCCCTAACAATATCCCTTAACTTAACCCAAACACTAACCCTACCCCTAGACCTAACTCTAGTCCTAATTCTGGCACTAAACTTAACACTAACTCTAACCTGAACACTGGCACTGACCCTAACATAATCCTAGCTCCAAAGATCACCCTAAACCAAAACCTAATCCTAACACTAGACCTAGCCATAATCCTAACCCTCAAACTAGCCCTAATCATAACCCTACCTCTTACATTATCCATGGCCCTAACCCTAGGCCTAAACTAACACAAAAACTAGCCCTAATTTTAGGCCTGAACATAGCCCTAAGTGTAACCCTAAACCTAACCCTAGCCCTAACCCTAAACCTAATCCTCGCTTTAGACCTAACCCGAGCTCAAAGTTTAACCTTAACCCTTAACATGTCACTATCCATATCCCAAACCCAAACCTAAAACTAGCTCTAATCCTAATATTAACCATAGCCCTAACCATAGCTCTTATCATATCAACTACCCTAAAATAACCCTAATAATAACCATAAGCCTAGCCCTAAACCTAGCTCTAATTCTATCCACTAGCTCTAATTCTACCCTAACCATAATCGTAAACCTAATGCTAATTCGAGTCCTAAACCAAAACCTTAACCTAAACCAAACTTTAAGCCAAATACTGACCCTAATAATACACATAGCTGTAAACTCGACCCTTACCCTAAATCTAACCCTTACACTTTACCTAACCATAAACATAAACTGAAACCTATGTCTAATGTAATACTAGACCTGACTATATTTCTAGCCCTAATCCTAGGCCTAACCCAAACATGAACACTAGCTCTCATCCTAGCCTAAAACTTAGCCTTAGTCATAGCCCTAACCCTAATTCTAACCCTTTCCCTAGCCCTAAACCTAGTTATAACCTCATTGCTTACCCTAAACCTAACCCAAACCTTAACCTTAACATTAAACCTAGCTGTAACCTTAACCTAGGATTAACCCTAACATTAACTCTAGCCCTAATCCTAAACCTAACCCTAATCCTAGCTTTAAGTTGAACTATTACTCTCTCCCTAGCCCTCACCCTAATTCTAACCCTATCTCTTACCATAATCTTATTCCTAGCCATAGCCTAGAATAACCCTAGCCCTAACCTTACACCTTACCCTAATCCTAGATCTAAACCTAACTCTATATCTAACCCTAATTCTACAACTAAACCTAACCCTAACACTAGCCCTAACCCTAATGTAATCCTAAAACTAGCCCTAACCATAGTCTTAGACCTAAAACAAAACTAAGCCATAACACTAACCCTAAACTTTTACCTAAACCAAACCCTAACCTTAAATCTAGCCCTATGCCTAGCCCTAATTTGAGTCCTAAACTTAACCCTAAAACTACCCCTAAACCTGTCTCTGACATTAACACTACCCCTAACTCTAAAATCACCCTAAACCTAAAACTTAACCTAACACTAGACCTGGTCCTAACCCTAATTCTACAACTAGTTCTAATCATAAACCTAGAGTATACATTAGCTGTAACCTTAAACCTAATGCTTACCCAAACTTAGCCCAAATCTGATACCTAACCATAGCTTTCAGCCTAACCCTAACCCTAACACTATCCCTAACCCTAACCCAAACCCTACCTCTACCCTAGCTCTAAACTTATAATTTACCCTAACCAAACCCCAACCATAAGGCTAACCCTAGTCCTAAAACTAATACTTAGTCTAACCCAAATCCTAATCCTATTACTAGTCCTAACCCTAGACCTCATTTTTGTTATACTCATAACCCAAATTCTAATCCTAACCCTGACCCTTATTCTGACCCTGAACCTAAATCAAACCCTAACACCAGCCCTACCCATAAACCTATATCTAAACCTAACCCTAACACTAGCCTTAGATTAAACCTAATCCTAAATCTAGTCATATCTTTAAACAAGACCTAAAAAAAAAAAAAAAAAAAAAAAAAAACTAGACTTAGCTCTAATGATAACCCTTAACCAAAGCCAAACACTACCTTAGCTCTAGAACTAACCAATCCTAATTCTGGCTCTAGCCATAACCCTAACCCTAATCCAAACACAGACCCTGACACTAACAATAACCCTAGCTATAAAACTGACCCTAACCAAAACCTAAACCTAACACTAGACCTAGCCATAAGCATAAACATATCCCTTACATTACCATAGCACTAAAACTAGCTCTGATCCTAGCACAAAACCTAGCACTAATCCTAGGCCTAAATCTAGACCAAAGCATAACCCTAAACCTAACCTAAACTTATGCCTTACAGTAAGCCTAACCTTCATGCTAACCCTAACCCTCCCCTTAGAACTAACCCTAGATAAAACCCAAAACCGAACCATAAACATAATCCTAGCCCTATTCCTAAACCTAATTATAATCCTAGCCCTAATCATAATGTTAACACTAGCCCTAATACTATCTCTAAATTTATCCATTACCCTATACCGAACCTTAACCCTAATGATAACCCTAGCTCTAATGCTAATTGTAAACCTAATCCTAGACCTAACCCTAAACCTAACCCTCATCATAGCCTTAACCCTAGATAAAACCCTAACCCTTACTCTAACACTAACCCTAGCCCAAACCCTAACACTAACCCTAAACCTAAAACTACCCCTTACCCTAACCTGACATCTAACCCTATCAATTACCGTAACTCAAATGATAATGTTAGCCTCAACTTTAACACTAACCCTAAACATAAAACTACCCCTAAACCTAACCCAACATCTAACCCTATGCATTTACCTCACTCTAAAAATGACCTTAGCCCTAATCCTAAAACTAATCTTATCCTTAACCATAAATCTAACCCTAGACATAATCTTAAACCTAACCCTCACCCTAGCACTATCCCTAGCTCAAAACCTAACCTGTACCCTAAACCTAACCCAAACCCTAACCCTAGGCCTAGCCCTAACCCTAACGCTAGCCCTAATTCTATACAAAACCCTAGCCCTCTTCCTAGATCTAATGCTATTCATTACACTAATAATAACCCTGACCCAAATGCTAACCCTAGGCCTAACCCTTACCCTATCACTAACTCTAACCCAACCAATTACCCTAATCTTAACCTGAATCCTAAACCCAAAACTATCTATAAACCTAACCTTAATTCTTACCCTAACGCTAATTTGAGCTCTAAACCTAATAATTAACCTAACACGAACCCAAAATCTGACCCTGACCCTAAAAATACACCTTACTCTTATCCTGGGCCTTACCCTAAACCTAACATTAGACTTAGCCATGAACCTTACACTATAACTATCCCTAGACGTAACTCTAAACCTGACATTATCCCTGTCCCTAAAACTTGCCCTAACCCTAACACAAAACCTAGCCCTCATTCTAACCCCAAATCTAGCCATAATTCTAACACAAAACTAACCCTAGACCTAAACATAATTCTAATCATTGCCCTAGCCATAACCTAGCTATAACCCCATCTCTTCCCCTAAACCTAACCCTAAACCTAATTTTAAACATAGCCCAAACCCTAGGCCTAACTCTAACACCAATCCTAGACATATTCCTAGCCCTAATTTAGCCTAAACTTAACACGAACCCTAGCCATAAGACTAACTCTAACTATCACTCTAGCTCTATTCCTAGTTCTAACCTTATTCCTTACCATAACCCAAACACTAGACTAACCTTAGCCCTAAAACTAGCCATTGCCCTAACCCTAGAATTAATAATAACTCTTAATGTACCCCTAAGCCTAAACTCACCCTATCACTAGCAATAACACTAAGATTAATTGCAAAACTACCCTTAAATTTATCCTTAGCCCTAAAGCATAAGGAGCCATAGCACTAACCCTAAACCTAAAACTAAACCAAAACCTAACCCTACATCTAGCCCTAAGCCTACCCCTAATTCGAGTCCTATCCCCAACCCTAAAACTAACCCTGACCATAAATCTGAACATAACACTAACCCTAGCTCAAAAATCACCGTGAACTTAAAGCAAACCATAAAACTAGACTTGGCCCTAACCAGAACCCTAAAATTAGCCCTAATCATAATTCTAGTTCTTACATTAGCTGTATCCCTAATACTAACCCTAATGTTATCCAAAATCTAACCCTAATGTGAGCCCCAACCCTAGCTTTAACGCTAATTCTAAACCTAAACTCTAAAACTAACCCTTACCCTAAACCTAACACTAAATTTAATACTTGCACTCTCCCAAACCTAACACTAACCCGAACAATAACACTAACCATAACCCTAGCCCTAACCCTAGCACTAACCCTATCAATTACCCTAACCCTAACCCTAACCCTAATCCTAACCCTAACGCTAACCCTTGGCCTAAACCTAACACATTCACTAACCCTAACCTATCCATTACCCTAAACATAACGCAAACCCTAAACCTAACAAAAGACTAAACCTAGACGTAACTCTAAACTAAAACTGGACCTAATTAAAACCCTAGTTCTTACATTAGCCATAGCCCTAAAGCTAACACAAAACCTAGCCTAGCCCTAATCCAAGCTCTAACCCTAGCTGTAACCCTAATCCTAAATCTAACCCTAGCCATAACCCTAACCCTAACCCTAGCCCTAACACTAGCGCTAACCCTATCCCATACACTAAGCCAAACTCTAACCCTAAAACTACCCTTGTCCTAAACTTATTTCTTAGCCAAATGCAAAACCTAACTCTATTACTAGTCCTAATCCTAAGCTTCAATCTAGCTCTATCACTATCCAAAACCCTAACACTAACCCTGACCCTTATACTGACCCTAACACTAACCATAGGTCTAAACCTCACCCTAACCCTAAATCGACCCCTAACATTGGCACTACGTGTATCCCTATAACTAAACCTTACACTAACACTGGACTCTGACCTACACTTAATCTATTATCTAGTGATAACTCTAGGCCTAGCTCTAAACCAAAACTTAGTCCTAGACCTAACAATACCCCTTAACCTAACCCAAACACTAACCCTACCCCTAGACCAAACCGTAGTCCTAATGCTGGCCCTAACAATAAACCTAACCCTAAACCGAACACTGACCCTTACCTTAACAAAAAGCCTAGTGCTAAACCTTATCCTAACAAAACACATAATCCTAACACTAGAGCTAGCCATATCACTAACCCTGAAACTAGCCATCACAATAGGCCAAAACCTACCTCTAACTCTATCCATTACCCTAACCCTAACCCTAACCCTAACTCTAATGCTAACCCTAGCCCTAACCCTCACAGTAACTCTAACCCTAATCCTCGTCCTAGTCCAAACACTAACTCAATCCCTAAACCTTAAACATAACCTAATCTTAATACTAACCCATTGACTAAACCTAAACCTAACCTAAAACCTGGCCCTAATATTTACCTTAACCCTATCCCTAACCCTAGTTCTAAGCCTACATATTACCTTAATCTAACCCTAAACTTAATGATAACCCTATCCCTAACCCTAGCTCTAACCCTACCCATTAACCTAAATCTAACCATAACCCTGATGATAACCCTAGACATTACACTAAATCTACACTAACACTAACCCTAGGCATAACCATAAACCTAAACCTTTCCATAGAGCTAACCCTTTTTCAAACCCTAACCGTTACCTTAAACCTAACACTAAACCAAACCCTAAACCTAACCTTAAGCCTAAACTTAACACTAACCCTAACCCTAACACGACATCAAACCCTATCCAATACTCTAAACCTAATGATAACCCTAGCCCTAAACTTAACACTATCCTTGACGCTAAACATAACTATAACCTAGACCTAACCCTAAACCTAAACTTTGCCCTAGTGCTAACCATAGCTCAAACTCTAAACCGTACCCTAAACCTAAGCCTAACCCTAACTCTAGGCCTAACCCTAATCTAGCCCTAACAATAACCATAACCTTAGCACTAACCCTACCCCTTACCCTAAGCACAACCATAACCCTAAGGCTAACCCTAGTCCTAACCCTAAACCCTTTTGCTAACTCTAACCATATCAATTACCCTACACCTAACATGAATCCTAAACCCAAACCAATCATTACCCTAACCAAATCCTAATGCTAATTCAAGTCTAAACCTAAACCCTAACCTAAACCAAACCTGAAACCTAATTCTAACCCTAATAATAACCCTAGCTCTAACCTGACCCTTACCCTAAATAGAACCCTTACACTAGAATTAGCCATAAATCTAACCCTCAATCTATCCCTAATGTAGGCCTAGACCTGACACTAGCCCTAGCCCTAATTCTTTCCATAACCCTAAAACAAACCCTAATCCTCATCCTAGCCCTAAACCTAGCCTTATTAATAAATCAAACCAAAACCCTAGACCTAACCGAAATTCTAACCTTTGACCTAGCCCTAAAACTAGCTTTAACCTCATCCCTTCCCCTAATTCCAACCCTATCCCTAAACCTAAACCTAAGCCTAAACTAGGCCTAACCCTAATACAAACACTAGACATAATCCTAGCCCCAATTTAGCCCTAAACCTAACCTAACCATAGCCCTAAGATTACCTCTAACTCTCGCCCTAGCACTGTTTCTAGATCTAACCCTATCCCTTACCATAATTCTATCACTTGTCTTTGCATTAGCCCTAAACATAGCTCTAGCCTAATCATATATCAAACCAAACTCTAGATCTAACCATAACCTTAAGCTAAACCTCTCACTAACACAGGCCATAACACTAATGCTAGTGCTAAAACTAGCCCTAACCTAGCCCTAGCCCAAAAAACAACCCAGCCATAGCCCTAACCTTAACTGTTAACATTAACCAAACCCTAAGCCTACACCTAGCCCTAAACATAGCTCTAAATCGAGC
Source organism: Marmota flaviventris (assembly GCF_047511675.1). Taxonomy (NCBI): domain Eukaryota; kingdom Metazoa; phylum Chordata; class Mammalia; order Rodentia; family Sciuridae; genus Marmota; species Marmota flaviventris. The sequence goes on from NC_092507.1 coordinate 95,550,537, forward strand.
CTTATCCCTAATGCTAAAACAAACCCTGACCCTGACTCTGACCCTAACACTAACCCTAGATCTAAACGTCACTCAAAACTTAAACCTAAACCTAACCCTAGACCTAGCCATAACCCTAACCCTAAAACTAGTTCTAATCATAACCCTAGTTCTTACATTGGCTGTAGCCCTAAACCTTACCCTAACCTAACCCAAAACCTATCTGTAATCGGAGCTGTAACACTACCTTTAACCCTAAATATAACCCCAATTCTAGCCCTAACCCTTACCCTAACCCTAACCCCTGACATAACCCAAAACCTAACCCTAAACCTAGCCTTAACCCTAATTAAAAACCTAGCCCTAACCCCAGCTATAACCCTATCCATTGCCCTTATCCTAATCCTAATCCTAGTGCTAACCCTAGGATAACCCTCAACCTATTCCTAACCCTAAACTTATAACATTACCCTAAACCTAACCTGAACCCTAAACCTAATCATATCCATTAACCAAATCCTAACCCTAATGATCTTAACCCTAAAACTATCTCTAACCATAACCCTAGACCTAAAATTAGCCATAGCCCTAATGACTCCCTAACCCTAAAACAAACTCTAGCCCTAATCCTAGCCCTAATCTTAGCCTTAATCATAAACCTAACACTAACCGTAGACCAAAAACTAATTTTAACCCTTGCCCTAGTTCTAAAGCTAGCTATAACATCATACCTAACCATAACCATAACCATAACCCTAGATATAAACCTAGGCTCAGCCTTAATACTAACCCTACCTCTAACTCTAGCTCCAATTAAGCCCTAATTCTAATCCTAAATATAATTCTTACACTAAGTCTAACTCTCGCCCTAGCCCTATCCCTCGTTCTAACTCTATCCCTTATAATAACTCAAATCCTAGCCCTAACCCTAGCTCTAACCTTCGCTGTAGCCCTAAACCTAGATCTAACCCTAACTCTAAATCTAACCATAAACCTAAGCCTAAACCACACCCTAACACTAGATCTAACCCTAACGCCAATTTGAAAACTAGCCCCAACCCAAGCCCAACTCTCAAGGAAAACCGAGCCATTTCACTGACCCTAACCCTAACCCTAAATCAAACCCTAATCCTACAGCTCGCCCTAACCCTATCCCTAATTTGAGTCCTAACCCTAACCCTAGAACTAATACTAACCCTGACTCTGACCTTAACACTAACCCTAACTCTACAAATCACCCTATCCCTAAACCTAATCCTAACATTAGACCTTGCCTTAAACCTAACCCTAAAACTAGCCCTAATTGTAATGCCAGTTCTTAAATTAGCCATAGCCCTAAACATAACACAAAACCCAGCCCTAATCCAAAGCCTAAACCTAGTTTTAACCCGAATCCTAACCCTGGCCCTAACCCTAACCCTATCCCTAGTCCTAATCTTGGTTCTAACTCTATTTCTTAAACTTAGTTAAACCCTCACCCTATTGCTACCCTAGTCCTAACCCTAATTCTATGCCTACCCCAAACCCTAACTCTATTACTAGTCCTAATCCTAACCCTCATTCTAGCTCTAAATTTAACGCAAACCTAACACTAATCCTGACCCTTATTCTGACCCTAACACTAAACCTAGGTTTAAACCGGACCCTAACCCTTATCCAAAAACTAACACTAGCCCTACCATTAACCCCACACTGAAACCTAACAATAACACTAGCCCTAGACCTAAACCTAATCCTAAATATAGCCAAAACCCTAGCCTTAGCCATAACAATAACCCTTAACTTAAACCAAACACAAACTCTACCCCTAGACCTAATCCTAGTCCTCATTCTGGACCTAACCCTAAACCTAATCCTAACCTGAACCCTGACATTTACCCTAAAAAAAAACCCTAGCTCTAAACCTTATCCTCTGCTAAAAAACTAACCCTAACACTGGATGAACTCTAAATATAGCCATAACCATAACTCTAACTCTTTCATTACCCATAAAACTAACAGTAGCCCTAAATCTCACACAAAACCAAGCCCTAATTACAGTCCTAAACCTAACCCTAAACTTAGTCCTAACCCTAAACCTAACCCTCGTTCTAGCCCTAACCCTAGCTCAAACATTAAACCTTACCATAAAATAACCATAGCCCAAACCCTAAACCTCACCCTAATTCTAGCCCTAATGCTAACTGTAAACATAGCCCAAACCCTAGCTCTAATTATATCCATTATACTGACAATAACCCTAAAACTAATGCTAATGCTAGCCCTAAACCACACCATAAACCTACCCTAGCCCAGACTGTAAACCTAACCCTCATCTTAGCCCTAAATCTAGCTCAATCACTAACCCTTACACTTAATCTAATCCCAACACTAACACAAGGTCAAACCCTAAACCAAACCCCAGTCCTAATCCTAACTTTAACCCAAGCCCTAACCATAGCTTGAACCCTACCCATTACACTAACCCTAAATTGAACCCTAATGATAACACTAGACCTAAAGCTAAACCTATCCTAACCCTAAACATAAACCTAACCCTAGAACTAACAGTGAACCTACCCCTAACCCTAAACCTAAGCTAGCTCAAAGTCTGACCCTAATCCTAAACCTAAACCTAATGCTAACCTAAAACTAAAACTATCTTTAAACTGACATCTAAACCTATTTCCCTAACCCTAATGGTAACCCTAGCCCTAACTTTTACATTAACCATGACCATAACTCTAGACCAAACCATAAATTAATCTTAGCCATAGCAAAAATCCTAGCCCAAACCCTAAACTATACCCTAAACATCATCCTAAGTGTAACCCTCGCCCTAACCCTGACCCTAACACTAACTCTAGCCCTAATCCTAACCATTATCCTAGCCCTAAACCTAGGTCTAAACCTATAAATTACCCTAATGATAACTATAACCCTAATGCTAATTCTAGGCCTAACCCTAAACCTCTCACAAACCCTAAACATATCTATTACCTTAAACCGAACCTAACCCTAAACCTAACACTATCCATTACCCTAACCCTAATTCTAAACTTAATGCTAATTTGAGCCTTAACACTAAAACTTAACCTAACCCAAACCCAAAGCCTGACCCTACCCAAATAATACCCCAGCTCTTAATCTGGCCCTTTCCCTAAACGTAACACTTTAATTTGACCTTGCCATTAACCTAACGCTAAAAATAACACTAAATATAAACCTAGACCTGACATTAGTCCTAGCCCTAATTGTATCCCTAAACCTAACACAAAACCTAGCCCTAACCCTAGCTTTAAATCTAGCCTAATCCTAAACCTAACCATAACCCTAGACCTAACCCTAAAGCTCATCATAAAACTAGCCCTAACCCTAATCATAGCACTAAAACAAAACCGAGCAACAGGCCTAACACTAACCTTAACTTAAACCAAATCCTAGCACTACACCTAGATCTAACCCTATCCGTAATTCAAGTCCTAATCATAATCTTAAAAAAACCCTGTACCTGAATTATATCCTAACACTCATCCTAGTTCAAAACACCACCCTAACCCTAAACCTACCATAATCCTATCCGTAGACTTAACCCTAAACCTAGCCTTAAACCTAGCTCAAAACCTAAACTTTATGCTAAACATAACCCTAATCCTAACCCTAAACCTAGTTCTAACACTAACTCTAACCCTAACTAAAGGCATATTCCTAACCATAACTCTAGTTCTAACACTACCGATTACCCTAAACATAACCCTTACCCTAATGCTAACCCTAAGCCTAACCTTAGCCCTATCTCTAACACTAACCGTATCAATTACCCTAAACCAAACCTGAACCTTAAAACAAACCCTAACTATACTCTAACCCTAACCCTAATGCTAATTTGAGCCGTAAACCTAAATCCTTACCTAAGCCAAATCCTAATCCTAATAATTCCCTGAGCTCTAAACTTGACCCTTACCATAAACCTCTTACACTAGATGTAGCCATAAGCTTAAACCTAGACGTATTTTTAACCATAACCCTAGACCTGATATTAGCCTGAATTGCCCTGAATCTAAATTGAACACTGTCCCTCATCCTAGCCCTAAACCTAGCCTTAATCATAACCCTAACTCCAACCCTAGCCCTAACCCTAACTTTAACCCTCACCCTACGTCTAAACCTAGCTATAACACCATTCTTTATCCTAAATTTAAACCTAACCCTATCCCTATTGCTAGGACTTAGCTAAACACTAACCCTAGCACTAATCCTAGCCCTAATTTAACCCTATCCAAAAACCTAAATCTAGCCCTAACTCTAATGCTAATCCTAAAACTAGCCCTAACACTACCCTAGCCCTAAAAGAAAACTGAACCATAGCCCTAACCCTAAACCTTAACCTAAACCAAACCGTAACCCTAAACCTAACTCTAATTTGAGTTTTCATCTGAACATGAAAACTAATCCTGTCCCTCACTCTGACCATAACACTAACCCTAGCTCTAAACATAACCCTAATCCTAAACCTAAACCTAACACTATACATAGCCCTAACCCTAACCCTAAATTTAGCCCTATACATAACCCTGGTACTTACATTAGCCATAACCCCAACTCTAGCAGTAAATTAACACACAAAAAAAAATAGCCCTAATCCGAGCCATAACTCAAGTTTTAACCCTAATCCTAACACTAATGCTAGGCTTAATCATAAATATAAACCTAGACCTAACCCTAGCTCTAACCGTATCCATTGCCATAAACATAACCCTAACTCTAATTCTAAACATAGTCCTAAACCTAACCCTGTCCCTAATCCTAACCCATTCTATTACCCTAACCCAAACCTAGACTCTAAACCTCACCCTATCATTAACCTAACACTAACCCTAATGCTAATTTGAGCCCTAATTTAAAACTTAACCTATCCCAAAACCTAACCAAGTCCCTGACTGTAAAAATAGTCCTAGTTCTAAACCTGACTCTAACCCTAAAACTAACCCTTACATTACATGCAGCCATAAACCTAACACTACAAATATCTTTAACCATAAACCAAGACCTGATATTAGCCTTAGCCTCAAACCTACCCTAAACCTAAAACAAACCCTAGCCATCCTCCTAGCCTTAAACCTAGCCCTAATCTTATCCCTAAACTTAACCATATCCCTAACCTAATTCTAACCCTCACCTTCCCACTATACCTAGCTATAACACCATCCCTTACCCTAAACTTAATCCTAAACTTAACCCTAACACTAGACCTAAGCTGAACACTAACCCTAGCCCTAATCCTAGCCCTAATGTAACCCTATCCCTAATTGTAACACTAACCATAGCCCTAAGACTAACTCTTAACACTCACACTCTCCCTATCCCTAGTTCTAACCATATCCCTTAACGTAACCCTAACCCTAGGCCTAAACATAGCCATAAATATAGCCATAACACTTGCCTAATCCTTATTTCTAGTCCTAACCCTAGATCTAACTCTAACTCCAACTCCAACACTAACCCTAAGCCTAAGCCTAATATTAATACTAGCACTAACCCTAACACTAATCATGAAACTAGCCCTAACCCTAACCCTAGCACTAAAACAAAACCGAGTAATAGCCCTAACACTAACCCTTAACTTAAACCAAATCCTAATACTACACCTAGAGCTAACTCTAACCTTAATTTGAGTCCTAACCTTAACCTTTTTTTTTTCCTTTTTTTATTGGTTATTCAAAGTATTACAAAACTCTTGACATATCATATTTCATACATTCGATTCAAGTAGGTTATGAACTCCCATTTTTACCCCAAATACAGATTGCAGAATCACATCAATTACACATCCACATTTTTACATAATGCCTTATTAGTAACTGTTGTATTCTGCTACCTTTCCTATCCTCTACTACCCCCCCTCCCCTCCCCTCCCATCTTCTCTCTCTACCTCATCTGTTGTAATTTAATTATTTCTCTTGTTTTTATCCCTTCCTCCTCAAATTCTCTTATATGTAATTTTGTATATCAATGAGGGTCTCCTTCCATTTCCATGCAAGTTCCCTTTACCCTGCCCTTAAATCAAACCCTTACAGTAACCCTAGGCTTATTTGGAGTCCTAACCCTAACTCTAAAACTAACTCTGACCCTGACTATTAACCTAACACTAACACTCGCTCTAAATATCACCCTAACCTTAAACCTAATCCTAACACTAGAGGTTTAACCCCTAATTCTAACACAAAACTAGCTCTAAACCTAATTCACCCTAACTGCAACCCTAGTTCTTACATTAGCTTTTGCCTAGCCCTAAACCTAACACAAAACTAGCCCTAATCCGAGACCTAAACTTTGCTTTAACCTAAACCTTGACCTATTCCAAGCCTAACCCTATCTCTAAACCTAAGCCAAGCCCTAACCCTAATGCTAACACTAATCCTTAACCTAATACAAACCCTAAACCTATTACTAGTCCTAACACTTGCACTCATTCTAGTTCTAACCATAACCCAAATCCTAACCCTAACCCTGACCCTTATTCTGACCTGAAAACTAATCATAGGTCTAAACCTGAACCTAACCTTAAACTGAACCCTAACAGTAGCCCTTCCGGTAACCTTATACCCAAACCTAACCCTAACACTAGCCCTAGACCTAAACCTAATCCTAAATCTAGCCAAAACTCGAACCCTAGACCTAATGAAAAACCTAGAAATAGCCCTAACAATAACGCTTAGCCTAAGCCAAACACTAACTCTTACCCTAGACCTAATTCTGGCTTTAAGTCTAACCATAATACTAATTTGAACACTGAACTTGACACTAACAGTAACCCTAGCTCTGAACACCATCCCAACCCTAAACCTAACCCTAAAAGTATACCTAGCCTTAACATTAACCCTGAAATTAGCCTGAATCATAACAAGTTCTTACATTAGCTATAGCCCTAACCTATTACAAAACCTAGCCCTAATCCAAGGTCTACCCTAGCTCTAACCCTAAAGCTAATCCTAATCCTAACCATAGCCCTAACCCTAAGACTAAGCCTAAGCCTAGACCTAATCCTTACCATGACGCTAGCCCTAACCCTAGCTCTAACCTATCCATTAATCTAATGATAACCCTAAACCTTATGCTAACCCTAGGCCAAACCCTAATCCTATACCTAACCTTAATCCTATAAATTACCCTAGAATTAACCTGAACCCTAAACCTAAAACTATCATTACCTTATCCTTAACAATATTGCTAATTCAAGCAATAAACCTAAACCTTAACCTAACAAAAAACTTAAACCTGTCCCTAACCCTATTAATACCCCTAGCTCTAAACTTGACCCTAACCATAAACCTAACCCTTAAAATAGACATCACTACAAACCTAATCCTAAACTATCCCTAACTGTAACCCGAGACCTGACTTTTGCCCTAACTCTAATCCTACTCCTAACCCTAACACAAACCTTAGCCCACATCCTAGACATAAACTTCACCTTAATCATAAACCTAACACCTACCCTAATTATAACCCTCACCCTAGCCATAAAACTAGCTGTAATCCCAACCCTTACCCTAAACCTAACATTAACCCTAGCCCTAACCCTAGGCCTACCCTAACACTAACCCTTGCCCTAAGACTAACTCTAACTCTCCCTCTAGCCTTATACTGAGTTCTAAACCAATCCCTTACCATCACCCTAAACCTAGCCCTAAACTTAGCCCTAACCCTAGCCCTATCCTTCACCCTAGCTCAAAACCTAGATCTAAACCTAACTCTAAATCTAAATCTAAATCTAAGCCTAAATTTCACACTAACAATAGCCCTAACCCTAACACTAATCCTAAAACTAGCCCTAACCCTACCCATAGCCCTAAAACAAAACCTAGTCATAGTCCTAATCCTAACCCTTAACCTAAACCAAATCCTAACTTTACACCTAGCTCTACACCTATCTCTAATTCCAGTCCTAAATCTAACCTGAAATGTAATATGTACACTGACTCTGACACTAACACTAAATCTAGCTCTAAATATTGTCATAACCATAACCTTAGTCTAACACTAGACCCAGCCCTAACCCTAACCCTATAACTTGCACTAATCCTAACCCTACTTCATACATTACCCATAGCCTTAACCCTAGCCCTAACCTAACCCAAAACCTAGCCTTAATCCGAGTCCTAAATCTAGCTTTAACTCTAAACTTAAACCTAACCAAAACCTAAACAAAAGCCCTAATCCTATACATATCCCTAGCCTTAATCTTAGGTTTAAACCTATCCATTAACCTAATGATAACCGTAACTCGTATGCTAAACATTTGGCCTAACCTTAACTCTATCCATTACACTAAACCACATCTAAACCCTAAACCTAACTCTGTCATTAACCCTAACCCTAAACCTAATGCTAATTCAAGCCCTAAACCTTACCTCTAACATAAACCAAAACCTAAAATTGAACCTTAATTTAATAATAACCCTAACTCTAAACCTAACCCTTACCATAAACCTAATCCTTACACTGGACCAAGCCATAAACCTAACACTAAATCTATCCCTAATTGTAACACTAGACCTCGCATTTGCCCTAGCCCTAATACTAGCCCTAAACCTAACACAAACCCTAGCCTTCATTCTAGGCCTAAGCCTAGCCTTAATCATAGCCCTAACACTAACCCTAGATTAACCCTAATACCAACCCTCGCCCTAGCCCAAAACTTAGATATAACCCACTCCCTTACCCTACATGTAACCCTATCTTTAACCCTAACCTGAAGTCTAAACCTAACAGTAACTCTAGTCCTAATTTAGCCCTATCCCTAAACATAACCCTAGCCCTAGCCCTACGAATAACTCTAACTCTCACACTAGCCTATCACTAGTTCTAACCATATCCCTTACCATAACCCTAACCCTAACCCTAAACCTAGTCCTAACCCTTGCCCTATCCTTAGTCCTAGCCCTAACATTAGATCAAATCCTAACTCTAAATCTAACCCTAACCCAAAGCCTAAGCCTAACCATTATAAATACATTTATATTTATATTCTATGTCTACAGATTATTATTTAAAATACAGTCATTAGTTTCATAAAAGGCATACCATTTCTGGTGGTGTATAGAGAACTGTGAGTCAGGGGTAGGATGATATATTAAGGACGAAAGATGTGAGCGTATGAGATTAATGTATCTTAGCAAATTGGAGGAGAACTGTAATGAATAGACAGGGGTAATTTATGGAAGAATGTATAAATTCAAATTCTTTATCTGTATTCTTAAAATTACCCTATGTATAAATAGTAAAAGTTTTGAGGTTGCAAGTGGGATAGAGGGAGGAAAACAAAAGAAGAAAATAAAACAAGAAAGAAAGAGAGAGAGAATGTGAATAATATAAAATAAAGGGGTGGTGAGGTGGGCCTATCCAATTCCTCTATATTAAACAATTCTGGTGATTCAGTTCTTAAAGTCCAATTTCATGCAAAGTTCCTAGTTTCATGAATATTGAGATTGTGAGGGCCAGAGTGGGAAGGGTAGAGGAGAATAGATGAGAAGAGCAAGAATAGAAAAAATTCTCAGAACTCTGTTTTCTTTCAGTAGGTGGAGTTGTCTATTCCTAGCTTGAGTCTCTGTTCTAAGGGTGGTGGAGGTATCCAGTTTGAGAGGGCTTGAGCTTCTACCTGGAGTCTCCCTACTCTTAGTCTTTGAGTTGGAAACCAGGTACCTGTACAGTTGCTGTTCTGCATTGATAGCTACGCCAACGCCCCCCCCCAAAAAAAAAAAAAAAAAAAAAAAAAAAAAAAAAAGCTTGTGAGAAAAATCTTGAGTTATCACAGCTGGAGGTAGGGGAGTTGGAAACCGGGTACCTGAGCAGCTGCAGAACCGAGCTGGTAGCCATGGAAACTGATAGATGGTGATTAAGGTTTTCCAAGATGGATTCCATCTGTTACCTGTGTAGGGTGTTTGGTGAGGTGGGTGGTTCTGGGGTGACTTTTGGCCGTGTCCAGAGCTTGTCCTGGTGACCCACAAGCAAAGCCTCTGTGGTCTGTGCCACCTATCCTCTGCGCTGAGAGCGCCTCCATGGCAGAGACTTCTGTCTGAGCCAAGAGCGAACCCGCATCCAAGACTTCCCTCTGCACCAAGAGCTCAGAGGCGGCTGAGACTTCCATCTGAGCTGAGAGCACATGCACAGCCAAGACTTCCATTTGTGCAGAGTGCTCATGCACATCCAAGCCTTCGGACTTCAGACTGAGGTGAGAGCAACCATACAGCCCAGCCTTCCATCTGCACAGAGAGCTCCAGAGTGGCCCTAGTTTTCTTCAAATTTCTATGATATTGGGCAAGATTCATCTTTTACTTAGTCTTACTATGCTCCACATGTTTGGGCCTACTTTGTTCAATGGTTCATTGTCAGTAACAGTTTGTATTTTAAGATTTTCCTACATTATGGCTTATTGATGTGAATGAAAATTGAGCTGGAAATCAAAGAGGGTTGGTAGTAGGTGCTTGAAACTTCACTAATCAGTTCTCAGTGGGCACACTCAATGAGTTCTCTATGGGTATTCTCTGGTTTATTCTTTGTGAAAGTATCCCCAAGTGGAAGCATGCAAAGCAACTTTATGTGAGAGCACATTAGTAGAAAATGGAAATATGCATGTGCTGAACTACCTCCTCCAATTATTTGGTCCGATTTCTTTGATAATGTGAAAACTTCATCTGTTACCTACCCCACTTGCTTCCACAAGTGTGGGACTTCTAGGATTAAAGGGACACTAAACAGGTTAAGGTTAGTGTTAGGGTTAGTGTTAGGACTAGGATTAGACCTAGTGTTAGGGTTAGAGTCAGTTTTGTTTTCAAATTTCTATGATACTCTGCAGGATTCAACTTTTTCCTATTTTGACTATACTCCAAATATTTGGGCCTCCTACATAAAGGGTTTTCTTTCAGGAGTAGTTTCAATTTTCATGTTTGTCTTCTTTTTTGCCCTGTAGAGGTGAATGGAAATGAAGCTGTAAATCAAACATGGATTGGGCTAGCTGCTTGAATCATCACACACTTAATCAGTTCTCAGTGAGGATTGTCTGATGTTTCCTGTGGAATCAGCCCTAATCTGAAGTAGAAAGAAACAGCTTTATCTCTGAGTGATTTAAGAGCAAGCAGAATACACATGTACTGAAAGATCTTCTAATTCTTTTGGTCAGATTACTTTGATACTGTACCGGATTCATCCTTGACCTAGCCTTAGTAGGCTCCCCAAGTTTGGGCCTTCAAGATTCAATGGTTCACTTTCAGGAACAGTTTCTATTTTAAGGTTTCACTTCATTTTGACCTAAATGGAATTGGAGCTACAAATCAAACAGGGTTTGTGCTAGCTGCTTCAAACTTCACACACTCAATCAATTCTCTGTTGGCACTCTCTGGTTTGTTTCTTGTGAATATAGCTCTAAGATGAAACATGAAAAGCAAATTTATCCGAGAGCACATTAGGAGAAAGAAGGAAATATAAATATATTGAAATACCTTCCCCAATTACTTGGTCATATTTCTTTGATACTGTGAAGGATTCATCTACTAGCTTGAACCACTAGGGTTTCCAATTTTGGGACTTCTATGATCATAAGTTCTCTAAACAGCTTAGCATTAGGGTTGGTAGTAGAGTCAAATCTAGCATTAGAGTTACAGTTAGATTTGTTCAAATTTATTTGATACTGGGCAGTATTCATCTTTTGCTTACCCTTGTTAAGTTCCCCAGTTTTGGACCTTCTCAGTTCAAGTGTTCCCTGGCAGGAATGCTGTATATTTTAAGGGTTCACTTCATTTTGATCTCTATGGGTAAATGGAAATGGAGCTCGCAATCAAAAAGTGTTGGTGCTAGCTGCTTGACACTTCACATACTCAATCAATTCCCTGTTGGTACTCTCTGATTCATTCCTTGTGAAAATATCCCAAAGCATGAAAAAAAAAAAAAAAAAAAACTTTATCTGAGAGCATTTCAGGAGACAAGAGGAAAATATGCATGTACTTAACTTCGTCCCCAAGTCATTTGATCAGATTTGTTTCATACTTCACAGAATTCATCTGTTAGCTTGCCCCACTAGTCTCCACAAGTTTGGAACTTGTATGATCAAAGGTTCTCTAATCAGGTTAGGGTTAGTTTTAGGGTTAGGGTTAGGGCTAGTGTTAGAGCGAGTGTTAGGTTTAGAGTTAGTTTTGTTCAAATTTCTTTGATATTGTGCAGGAGTCATCTTTTACCTAGCCTTACTATGTTCACCTGTTTTGGGCCTTCTTGGTTCAAGGGTCACTGTCAGGAACAGTTTGAGTTTTAAGGTTTTCCTTCATTTGAACCTTTACAGATAAATGGAAATGGAGCTAGAAATCAAACAGTGTTTGTGCTAGCTGCTTGAAACTTCAAACACTCAATCAGTTCTCTGTGGGCACTCTCTGGTTTCTTCCTAGTGAAAGTTTTCCAAAGCCATGGAAATGAAAAGAACATTATACAAGAGCACTTTAGGAAAAATACAGGGAAATAGGCATGTACTGAAACACCTCCCCCAATTATTTTTTCATATTATTTTTATACTGGGCAGGATTCATCTGTTACCTTGCCCTACTAGGCACCCCAAGTTTGGGTCTTCTATGATCAATGGTTCCTTAAACAGGTTAGGGTTAGAGTTAGGTTAGGTTTAGGGCTAGGGTTAGAATTAGTGTTGGGGTTAGAGTTAGTTTTGTTCAAATTTCTTTGTTACCAAAGAGGATTCATCTTTTACCTAATCTTACTATATTCCCCATGTTTGGGCCTTCTAGGTTCATGTTTCACTGTCAGAACAGTTTGTGATTTAAGGTTTCACTTCATCTTGACTTATATGTGTAATTGGAAATGGAGCTAGGTAACAAACAGGGTTGGTGTTAGCTGCTTGAAACTTCACACACTCAATCTGTTCTCTGTGGGCACTCTCTGATTTCTTCCTTGTGAATGTAGCCCTGTGCTGAAGCATGCAAAGCATAGGTTTAGGGTGAGGGTGATGTATAGGGCTAGGTTTAGTGTTAGGGTCAGAGTCAAGGTAAAGATTAGTTTTAGGGTTAGGGCTAAAGTTAGAGCTAGGTGTAGGGTTAGGGTTTTGTTTAAGTTAAGGTTTAGGGTTTGGGCTATGGCTCGGTTTTGTTTTAGGGCTAGGGCTAGTGTTATGTCTGGATTTTGGATTAGTGTTAGAGTTAGGGCTAGTGTTAGGATGAGGTTTAGGATTAGGGTTAGTGTTAGATTTAGATTTAGGGTTAGATCTAGGACTAGGATTAGGGCTAGTTTAGGGTACCAGAAGTGATAGGGTTAGAACTAGAGATACGGCTAGGAAGAGATTTAGATTTAGACTTAGGACCAGGCTTAGGTTAGGGTTAGGGTTACAGCTAAATTAGGGCTAGGATTAGGGCTAGGGTTAGGCCTAGGGATAGGGCTAGGTTTAGGGTTAGCATTGGGGTCAAGGTTAAGTTTAGGGGAATGCGTGGTGTTATAGCTAGCTTAAGGTTTAGGATGAGGTTTAGAATTAGGATTAGGGTTAGGGTTAGTGTTCAGGGTAGGATTAAGGTAGGTTTAGGGCTAGAAGGATGGCTAGGGTTTTTGTTAGGTTTAGGGCTAGCACTAGGACTAGGACTAATGTCAGGTCTAGGGTTATGGTTAGGGATAGTTTTAGGATTAGTTTATGCCTAGTTCTAGTGAGTTAAGATTAATGTAAGGCTCAGGTTTAGAGCTAGGGGTTTTATTAGGGTTAGAGTCATGGTTGGCATTTGGTTTAGGTTAAAGTTTATGGTTAAGGCTTGAGTTAGTGGTCAGTTTAGGTTTAGGGTTAGGGTAATGGATATGGTCAGGTTTAGGTTTCAGTTAAGCTTTAGGGTAAAGAATGGGTTAGGTTTATTGATAGGGTTAGGAATAGCATTAGGATTAGGGTTATGTTTAGTGTAGTGGATAGGTTTAGAGCTTAGGTTAGGGCTTGATTATGGTTTGGATTAAGTCTAGGATTAGGGTTAAGTTTAGGGATAGGGATAGGTTTTGTTTTAGGGTAAGTATTAAGGTTAGGGAAAGTGTTAGGTTTACGGCTAGGGTTATGGTTAGGTTAGAGTAAAGATTAGTGTTTGAGCTAAGGTTAGAGCAAGGGCAAGGTTTAGGTTTAAGTTTAGGTTTAGGGTTATGTTTAAGGTTATGGTTTGGTTTAGGGTTAGGTTATGGGCTAGGGTTTTAATTAGGGTTAGGGTTAATTTTATAGTAATGCATAATATTAGATATAGGGTTAGGGTATGGGTTAGGGCTAGTGTTAGTATTAGGTTTATGTAAGGCTTAATGTTTCAGCTAAGTTTAGGGCTATTGTAAAGATTAGGTTTCGGGTTAGGTCTAGGGTTACATTTATGTTTAAGATTAGGTTTAGTGTTAGGGATAGGGTTATATTTAGGGTTAGGGTTAGGGTAATGGATAGGGTTAGAGCTAAAGTTTGGGCAAGGATTAAAGTTAGGATTAGAGGCATGGGTTAGGGTTAGGGTTAGTGTTAGGGCTATGATTAGGGTTAGGTTTATACTTAGGACTAAGTTTAGGCCTAAGATTAGGACTAGGTTTTATGTTAGGTTTAGGGCTAGGGTTAGAACTCTGGGTAACATAAGAGCTAGGGTTATGTTTAGAGATAGTTTTAGGGTTAGGGTTAAGGCTATGTCTAGTGTTAGGCCTAGGTTTTGGGTTAGGTTCAGGTTTCGAGCTAGATTTAGTGTTAGGGTAAGGGTCAGTGTTCAAGATAGAGTTAGGGTTAGGGTTATAACCCAAATTAGGACTAGGTTTAGGTCTAGGAGTAGGGTTAGTGTTTGGTTTAGGTTAAGGGTTACTGTGAGGGCTACAGCTAGGTTTTTGTTTAGGTCTAGGGCTAGAGTTATAGTATTTTTAGGATTAGCTTTAGGTCTTGGGGTAGTTTTAGGGATATATATATATATATATATATATATATATATATATATATATATATTTACATGTAGCGCTAGTGTTAGGGTTTGGTTTAGGGATAGGGTCAGGTTTAGACCCAGGGTTAGTGTTAGGGTCAGAAAAAGGATCAGGGTTAGGGTTGGAGCAAGAATGATGACCAGGGTTGGACTAGTAATATGGTTGGTATATAAGTTGGGCTAAGGATTAGGGTTAGTACTAGGGTTTGCATTTGGGTTAGGATTTGGTTTTGGGTAAGGAAAAGTATGAGGGCTAGGGTTAGGGTAATAGCTAGTGTGAAGGTTTAGATTTGGGTTAAATCTAGGGGTAGGGCTTAAATTACTTGTAGGATTTGTGTTAGGGTTAGGGGTAGGGTTAGAATAACAAGGAACTAGGGTTATGATTAGGGCTAGTTTTATGGTTAGGGTTAAAGCTAGGTCTAGTGCTAGGCTGAATTTAAGGTTAGGGTAATGTTTAGAGCTAGGATTAGTATTAGGGTCAGCATCCGGTTCAGGGTTAGATTTAGAGTTAGGGTTAGGGCTAATTGTAGGGTTAGAGTTTGGTTTAGAACCAGGGTTAGTGTTAGGGCTATGACTTGGTTTTGTTTTATGACTAGGGCTAGGCGTAGTTCAAATTTTAGGATTAGCATTATTGTTAGGACTATGTTAGAGGTTGGTTTAGGCTTATTTTTGCAGTAAAATTTAGAGTTAGGTTTATATTTAGAGTTAGGATTAGGGCTAGGACTAAGGATAGAACTAGCCATAGGGCTAGGATAAGAGTTAGTCTTAGGACTAAAGCTAGGGTTTTGATAGGACTAAAATAGGGCTAGGATTAGTGCTAGGCTTAGTTTTATTTTTAGGCCTAGGGTTAGGGAGATGGGTTAGGTTTAGGTTTAGGGTTATGGTTAGGTTTATGGTAAGGAATGGGATTATATCTAGGTTTAGGGCTAGGGCAAGGTTTAGAATTAGGGATAAACTTGGGTTATGGTTTGGGTTATGGCTAGGGCTAATTTCAAGTCCAGCATTATGCTTAAAGATAGTTTTAGCATTAGGTTTATGGCTACATCTAGTGTAATGGTAGGTTTAAAGTTAGGGTCAGGTTTAGAGCTAAGGGTATTATTAGGGTCAGGGTCACTATTAGTGTTTGGGATATGTGAAGGTTTTAAGTTATGGCTTGAATTAGCATTAGGGTTAAAATTAATGTAATGATGTGGTTAGGTTTAGGCTTCAGGTTAGGTTTAGGGTAATGAATAGAGTTATGAATAGGGACAGGTTTAGGGTTAAGCCTAGGGTTAGCATTAGGGTTAGTGTTATGGTTAGGGTAATGGATAGGGTTAGAGCTAAGGTTATGGCTAGGGTTATGGTTACAATTAGTGCTAGTGTTATGGTTAAGGTTAGGGTTAGGTTTAAAGCTACGGTGAGGGCAGATATTCTGGCTAGGTTTTGGGTTAAATTAAGGCTAGGGTTAGGGTTACGTATAATATAAGTCCTAGGATTATGATTAAGGCTTGTTTATGGTTAGGGTTAGGACTAAGTCAAGTGTTAGATTTAGGGTTAGGGTTAGAGTGATGTTTAGATCTAGGTTTAGGGTTAGGTCAGGGTCAGGGATAGTTTTAGTTTTTGGCTTAAAACTCAAATTAGGGCTATGGTTAAGGCTAGGTGTAGGGTTAAGTATTGGTTTAGGTTATGGGTCAGGGTTAGGGCTATGGCTGGCTTTTTATGGATTAGGGCTAGGGCTAGAGTTTGGACTGGTTTTACGATTAGCATTGGGGTTAGGGTTAGGGCTAGTGTTAGGTTTAGGTTTAGGCTTATGGTTAGGGTTAGATTTAGATTTAAAGTTACATCTAGGGTAAGGGATAGGGCTAAGAAAAGGTCTAGGGTTAGGCCTAGGGTTAGAGCTAGGATTAGGTTTCCAGTAAGGAATAGGTTTAGAACTAGTTTTTTTTTTTTTTTTTTTTTTTGGGGGGGGGGCTAGGGTGAGAGTTAGACTTAGTCTTAGGACTAGGTTAGGATTAGGGTTAGGGATACAGCTAAATTAGGGCTAAGATTAGGGCTAGGTTTAGTGTTAGGGTTAGGCCCAGGTGTAGGGTTAGGGTTATGATTAAGGCTATGTGTAGGGCTAAGAGCTAGGGTTTGTTTTAGGGTTAGGACTAGGATTTGGGGTACAGCTAATCTCAGGTCTAGAACTATGCTTAAAGATAATTTTATTTTTAAAATTATGGCTACATCTAGTGTAAGGGTTAGGTTTAGATGTAGGGTCAGGCTTAGGGCTAGGGGTATTTTTATGGACAAGGTCTGGGTTAAGGTTTGGCATAGGTTAAGGTCTAAATTTAGGGATTGAAATAGGGTTAGGTTTAGGGTTAGAGCAATGATAGGGTTAGTATTAGGGCCCAGGTTAGGTTTAGGTTTATGGATAGAAATAGGATTAGAGATAGCATTAGGTTTAGACTTAGAGTTAGCATTAAGTTTATACTTAGGGTTAGTGTTATGTTTATGATAATGGATACTGTTAAACTAGGGTTGGGGCTAGAATTGTGGTTATGATTAGTGCTTGGGTTGTGATTAGGACTTGGGTTAGTTTTAAAGCTCAGGATAGGGCTCAGATTATGGCTAGGTTTCAGGTTAAATTAGTGCTATGATTAGAGTTATGGCTAATGTAAGTACTACAGTTAGATTTAGGGCTAATTTTAGGGTTAAGGTTAGGGCTAGGTTGAAAGTTCAGCTTAGGTTTAAGGTCAGGTTGATGTTTAGAGCTAGGGTTAATATTACTGTCAGAGTCAGGGTCAGAGTTAGTTTTAGGGTTCGGCTTAAAACTCAAATTAGGTCTAGGGTTAGGGGTAGGTTTATTGTTAGGGTTTCGTTTAGTTTAAGGATTAGTGTTAGAGCTATGGCTCAGTTTTGTTTTAGGCTAGGGCTAGGGTTAGGGCTAGTTTTAGGATTAGTGTTAGGCTTAGGGCTAGTGTTTGGGTTAGGCTTTGGCTTCAGATTAGAGTTAGCTTTAGAGATAGGTGTTGATCTAAGATTAGTGCTAGGGCTAAGGATAGGACTAGGGTTAGGACAATGGTTAGGGCTAGGGTTATGTTTTTGGTAAGGAATAGGATTAGAACTAGTGATAGGGCTAGTGTGAGAGTTAGAGTTCTTCTTATGGCTAGGTTTAGGGTTATGGTTAGGGATAGGGCTAAATTAGGGCTAGGATTAGTGTTAGGTTTAGGCCTCGGTTTAAGGATAGAGTTAGGGTTACATTTAGTTTTTATGAATAGGTTATAGGAAGATTGAGGGCTTGGCGAGAGTTAGTATTAGGGTTACGGCCAGGGTTAGGGTTAAGGTTATAATCAAGGCTAGGGTTTGGGCTAGAACGAGGGCTAGTGTTTGTATTAGGTTTAGGGATAGTATTAGGTCTAGGGCTCATGTCAGGTCCAGGGTTACAATTAGGGATACATTTAATGTTAGGTTTATGGCTTGGTCCAGTGTAAGGGTAGGTTTAGTGTAAGGGTCAGTTTTAGAGCTAGGGTTATTTTTAGGGTCAGAATCACGGTTAGGGTTTGGGTTAGGTTAGGGTTTAAGTTTAGGGCTCAAATTAGCATTAGATTCAGGGATAGGGTAATGACAGGCTTAGGTTTACAATTTAGTTGTGGTTTAGTGTAATGGGTAGGGTTAGGGTTAAGCCTAGGGTTAGCATAAGTGTTAGGGTTATTATTAGGGTAATGGATAGAGTTAGACCTAAGTTTAGGGCTAGGGTTATATATAGAATTAGGGATTTTGTTTGGGTTAGTGTTAGGTTTAAGTTAAGGGTTAAAGCTAGGACAAGGACTCTGATTAAGGCTAGGTTTTGGGTTGGTTAGGGCTAGGGTTAAGACTATGGCTAATATACAAATTAAGGTTATGATTAGAGGTAGTTATAAGGTTAGGGTTATGGCTAGATCTAGTGTTAGGGTTAGATATATTGTTACAATGATTTTAGAGCTAGATTTATTGTTAGGGTCAGAGTCAGGGTCAGGGTTATTTTTCAGGTTAGGACTAGAATTAGGGATAGGATTATGGAAAAGGTTAGGTCTAGGTGTAAGGTTAGGGTTTGGTTTTGGTTTAGGGTTAAGGTTAGGGCTATAACTCGGTTTTGTTTTAGGGCTAGGGCTAGGGTTAGGGCTAAGATTAGGTCTAGGCTTAGGGTGATGGTAAGGGAAAAGTTAAAAAAAACACCCTATATGTCTAAGGCAAAAGTTATAGTTAGTCTTAGGGCTAGGGTTATATTTAGTGTTAGGGATAAGGCTAAGTTAGGTTTGGGATTAGGGCAAGTGTTAATCTTAGATTTAGGCCTAGGTTTAGGGCTAATTTTAATTTTAAGGTTTGGATTAGGGTTAGGTTTAGGGTAAAGGATGCGTTTATACCTAGTTTTAGGGATAGGGTGAGGGTTAGAATTAGGGTTAGGGTTAGGGTTATGATGAAGGTGAGGAGTATGTCTAGGATGTGGGTTAAGGTTAGTGTTAGGGTTAGAACTAGGGTTAGAGCTAGGGCTAATTTCAGGTCTAGGGTTAGAGTTAGGGATCGTTTTAGGGTTAGGTTTATATCTAGGTCTATTGTAAGGGTTAGGTTTATGGTTAGGGTCAGATTTAGAGCGAGGGGTATTATAAGGGTCAGGGTTAGGGTTTAGGTTAGGTTATGGTTTGTGTTTAGGGATTGAATTAGCATTAGGTTTAGTGATAGGTTAATGATAGTTTTAGGTTTAGGGTTCAAGTTAGGTGTAGGGTAATTGGTAGGGTTTGGGATGGGCATAGGATTAGGGTTTGGTCTAGGGTTAGCATAAGGGTTAAGTTTATTCTTAGGGTAATGGATAGGGTGAGAGCTAGGGTTAGGTCTAGGGTTATGCTTAGGATTTGATCTAAGTTTAGGCTTAGGCTTAGAGTTAGGGCTATGGTTAGCGTTAGGGTTAGCTTTAGGTTTAAATATTGGGTAGGGATTGGATTAGGGTTACATTTTGGAATAGGCTAGGGCTATGGCTAAATTAAGAACTTGTTATGATTATGGATAGTTTTAATGTTAATGCTAGAGCTAGGTATAGTTTCAGAGTTAGGGTTATGTTTAGAGCTAGGGTTAATGTCAGGTTAGTGTTCAGGTTAGGATTATGGTTAGAATTAAAGCCAGAATTAGGACTAGGGTTAGGTCTAGGGGAAGAGTTAATGTTTGGCTTAGGCTAAGGGTTATTATTAGGGCTAGGTCTAGGTTTTTCTTTAGGTCTTTGGCTAGCGTTATGGCTAGATTTAGGATTAGGTTTAGGTCCAAGGCTAGTGTTAGAGTTTGGTTTAAGGTTAGGTTCAGGTTTAGACCTACGATTAGTGTTAGGGTCAGAATAAGGGTCAGGGTTAGGGTAAGGGTTTGGGTTATGTTTAGAGCCAGAATGAGGGCTAGAGTTAGGAATAGTAATAGGATTAATGTTTGGTTTAGGTTAAGGATTATGGTTAGAATTAGGATTAGAATTAGTGTTAGGGTTTGGCTTAGGGTAAGGGATAGAGTTAGAAATAGGTTTAGGTTTAGGGTTAGGGTTAAATCTAGGTTTAGAGTTCAGATTAGGGCTAGTTTTTGTGTTAGGATTAGGGCTAGGGTTAGAGTAACAGCTAATGTAAGAACTAAGGTTACAATTAGGGTGAATTTTAGGGTTATGGTTAGAGGTTAGACCTCTAGTGTTAGGATTACTTTTAAGGTTAGGGTGATATTTAGAGATAGTGTTAGTGTTAGGTTAGTAGTCAGGGTCAGGGTTAGTTTTAAGGTTAAGGTTAGGACTCAAATTATGGCTAGGGTTACTGTAAGTGTTTGGTTTAAGGTTAGGATGGTGTTTAGAGCTAGGGTGAGTGTTAGGATATGAGTAAGAATCAGGGTTAGTATTCAGGTTAAGGTGAAGACTTGAATTAGATCTAAAGTTAGGTATAGGTGTAGTATTAGGATTTGGTTTAATTAAGGCTTAGTATTAGGGCTATTGCTTGCTTTTGATTCACTTCTAGGGTCAGAGATAGGACTAGTTTTACGATTAGCCTTAGGGTTAGGGCTAGTGTTTATGTTAGGCTTAGGCTTAGGGTTAGTGTTAGATTTAGAGTTAGGGATAGATCTAGGGTAATGGCTAGGAATAAGGACAGGGCAATGTTTATGGCTAGGGTTAGAGCTAGGTTTAGGGTTATGGTAATTGATAGGGTTAGGACTAGGGATAGGGCTAGTGTGAAAGTTAGAGTTAGTCTTAAGGCTAGGGTTAGGGTTAGGGATAGGGTCAAATTAGGGCTAGCATTAGAGCTAGGGTTATTGTTCAGCTTAGGCCTAGCATTAGGTTTAGGGTTAGGGTTAAGTTTAGGGTAAGGATTGGCATTATAGCTAGGTTTAGAGGTTGGGTGAGTGTTAGAATTAGGGTTAGGCCTATGGATAGGGTTAGACTTATGATTAAGGCTGGTTTTAGGGCCAGGATGAGGGCTAGGATTTGTTTTAGGTTAGGGCTAGGATTAGTGCTAGGACTAATATCAGGTCTAGGGTTATGGTTAAAGATAGAATTCGGGTTAGGTTTATGGATATAGGTAGTGTAAGGGTTATGCTTAATTTTAGGTCAGGTTTAGAACTATGGGTATTATTAGGGTCAGGGCCTTGTTTAGGGTTTGGGATAGGCTATGGTTTTAATTTAGGATTTGAATTAGCATTATGTTAGGGTTAGGGTAATGATAGGGTGAGGTTTAGGCTTTAGGTTTGGTTTAGGGTAATGGATAGGGTTAGGATTAGGGATAGGTTTAGGTTTAGTCCTAGGGTTAGCATTAGTGTTAGGGTTTTAGCTATTGCAATAGATAGAGTTAGACTAGGGTTAGGGCTAGGGTTATGGTTATGATTACGAATAGGGTAAGGGTTAGTGTTAAGGTTAAAGCTTGGGTTATGTCTACAGTTAGGGCTAGGTTTTGTGTTAAATTAGTTCTAGGGTTAGGGTTACAGCTAATGTAAGTACCCAGGTTACATTTAAGGTTAATTTAGGTATAGGGTTGGGGCTAGGTCTAGTGTTAAGTTTAGGTTTAGGGTTAGGGTGATCTTTAGAGCTATGGTTATTCTTATGGTCGGATTCAGGTTCAGGGTTAGATTTTGGTTCAGCTTAAAACTCAAATTAGTGCTAAGTTTAGGGTTAGGCTTAGGGTTTGGTTTAGGTTAAGGGTTATTTTTAGGGCTATGTCTGGGATTTGTTTTAGGGCTAGGGTTAGGATTAGGGCTCATTTTAGGATTAGCATTAAGGTTAGGGCTAGTGTTAGGTTTAGGTATAGGCTTAGATTTAAAGTTAGATTTACAGTTAGAGTTAGATATAGGTTAGGGCTAGGGCTAAGGATAGGGCTAGGGTTAGGGCTAGGATTATTGTTCCAGTAAGGTATAGGTTTAGAACTAGGAATGGGGCAAGAGTGACAGTTAGAGTAAGTCTTAAGGCTAGGGTTAGGGCTAAGGTTAGGGATACGCGTAAATTAGGGGTAAGATTAGGGCTAGGTTTAGAGCTAACATAAGAACTAAGTTTAGTGTTAGGGTTAGTCCTAAGGTTAGGGTTAGGGTTAGGATTAAGGCTGGTTTAGGGCTAGGATAAGCACTGGGTTTTGTGTTAGGGTTAGAGCTAGGATTAGGGCTAGTGCTAATGTCAGGTCTAGGGTTACAGCTGGGGATAGATTTAGAATGTTTTATGGCTAGGTCTAGGGTAATGGTTAGGTTTAGGATAAGGGTCAGGTTTAGAGCTAGGGGATTTATTAGGGTACGGTTCAGGTTAGAGTTTGTTTGAGGTTAGGGTTTAGGGTTAGGGCTCTTTAGCTTTAGGGTCAGGGTTACTCTAATTATAGTTTTTGTTTAGGGTTCAGTTTAGGTTTAGGGTAATTGATAAGGTTAGGGTTAGCAATAGGTCTAGAATTAGCATTATGGTCAGTGTTACATTTAGGATAATGGATAGGTTTAGAGCTAAGCTTAGGGCTAGGTTTATGGTTAGAAATAGGTCTTGAGTTACGGTTAGGGTTAGGGTGAGATCTAGGGTTAGGGTTAGGGTTATGTTTAGTGTAAGAGTTGGGTTTTGAGCTAGGTTTAGGGCTAGGGCAAAGGTTAGGTTTAGGGTTAGGTCTAGGGATAAGATTACAGTACATTAGGCTTAGGGTTAGGATTAGGGCTATGGTCATCATTTGGGGTTGTGTTAAGGTTAGTGTAATGAATACGATTAGACTTAGGTTTAGGTTTATGGTTAGAGTTAGATTGAGGTTTAGGGTTAGGATTAGGGCTATGGTTATGGTTAGGTTTATGATAAGGTTTAGGGTTTTAGCTGGGGTTAGGTCAATGATGAGCTTGAGGTTTAGTGTTAGGTTTAGGATTAGTTTTCTGGTTAGGTTTAGGGTTTGTGTTAGGCCTAGGTTTATCAATAGAGTTAGCGTTATGTTTAGGATAATGGGTATATTTAAAGTCAGGATTAGTGCTAGAGTTAAGGTTAGGATTAAGGCTAGGTTTAGGGTTATATTGAGGGGTAGGTGTAGTTTTATATTTAGGGTAAGGGTTAGGTTTTGAGCCAGGGTTAGGATTAAGGCAAAGGTTAGGGTAGGGTTAGGGCTATGGTTTGTGTTAGGGTTACGCCTAAGGCCATGTTAAGGCCTAGGATAAGATCTAGGTTTTGTGTTAGATTTAGGCCTAGGGTTAGGGCTATGGGTAACATAAGAGCTAGGGTTATGATTAGGGCTAGTATTAGGGTTAGAGTTATGGCTAGGTCTAGTGTTAGGTTTAGATGTTGGTTAGGCTAAGGTTTAGAGATAGCTTTACTGTTAAAGGCAAGTCAGTGTTCAGGTTAGAGTTAGGGTTAGGGTGAAAGCCAGAATTAGGACAAGGTTAGGTTTAGGTGTAGGGTTAGTGTTTGTTTTAGGTTAAGGGTTATTGTTAGGGCTAGGACTAAGTTTTGTTTTGGTCTAGGGCTAGAGTTATTGCTAGATTTAGGATTTGGTTTAGGTTTAAGGCTAATGTTAGGGTGAGGTTTAGATATGAGGTTACTATAAGGCTTGTTTCAGGGTTCCGTTTAGGGTTAGGTTCAGGTTTAGACCTATAATTAGTGTTAGAGTCAGAATAAGGGTGAAGGTTAGGGTTAGGTTTGGGGTGAGAATTAGAGTTATAATGAGTGCTTGTGTTAGGACTAGAAATAGGTTTAGGCTAAGGATTAGGATTTTGGACTAGGGTTAGCATTATGGATAGGGTTTGGCTTAGGGTAAGAGATATGTTTAGGGCTAGAGTTAGGGTTAGGATTAGAACTAGGGTTAGGGTTAGGGTTAAATCTAGTGTTAGGGCTCAGATTAGGGCTATTTTTGTGTTAGGGTTAATGCTAGAGTTAGTGCTAAGGCCAATGAATCAACTATGTTTACGATTAGGGTTAGTTTTAGGGATGGGAATTGGGCTGGTCAAGTGTCAGCATTAGCTTTAGGGTTAGGGTGATATTTAGAGCTATGGTTTTTTTTTTAGGCCTAGGACTTGAATTAGAGCTAGGGTTATGGCTAGTTGTAGGATTAGGGTTAGGTTTAGGTTAAGTTTCATTGTTAGAGCAATGGCTCGGTTTTGTTTTAAAGCTAGGACTAGGGTTAGGGCTAGTTTTAGTATTAGCATTGGTATTAGGGCTAGTGGTAGGGTGAGGTTTAGGCTTAAGTTTAGGGTTAGATTTAGAGTTATGGAAAGATCTCAGGTGAGGGCTATGGCTACAATGAGGGCTAAGGTTAGGGCTAAGGTAATGGATAAAGGTAGAAATAAAAATAGGGCTAGGGTGAGAGTGAGTTAATCTTAGGACTAGGGTTAGGGGTAGGGTTAGGGTTAGGGCTAAATTAGGGCTAGGATTAGCGCTAGAGTTAGTGTTAGTGTTAGGCCTATGGTTAAGGCTAGGGTTAGGATTTGTGTAATTGTTAGGGTTAGGGTTAGTTTTAGGGGATGTGATGGGCTTATAGTTAGGTACAGGGCATGGTCAAGGGTTAAAATTAGGGATAGAGCCAGGGTGAGGTTTTGGATTAAGATTAAGGCTATGTTTATGGCTAAGATGAGGGCTAGGTTTTGTATTAGGATAAGGGCTAGAATCAGGTCTAGGACTAATGTGAGGTCTAGGGTTATGGTTAGGGTTAGGCTTTTTCTAGGTCTAGTGTAAGGGTTAGGTTTAGGGTAAAGGTCAGTTTTAGAGCTGAGTTTATTATTGGGGTCAACTTCCACGTTAGGGTTTACTCTAGGTTAATGTTTAGGTTTAGGGCTCAAATTAGCATTAGGGTTAGGGTTAGAGTAATGAATAGGATTAGCTTCAGGGTTCAGGTTAGTTATAGAGTAATGTATAGGGTTAGTTTTAGGAATAATGCTAGGTTTGGGCCTAGGGTTAGCATTTAGGTTAGGCTTAAGTATAGGGTAATGGATAGAGTTAGTGGTAGTGTTAGGGATTGGGTTAAAGTTAGGATTAGGACTAGGGATAGCGTTAGGCCTAGGGTTAGTGTTAGGGTTAGGTTTAGTTAATTTTTATGGGTAGGGCTAGGGCGAGTTTTAGGGTTACAGTCAGGGCTATGGTTAGAATTAGGGTTAGAGTTAGGGCTATGGTTGGCATTAGTGTTAGGGTTATATTTAAGTTAATGGATAGAATTTAAGGTAGGATTTGTGCTATGGTTAGAGTTAGGATTAGGGTAAGGTTTAGGTTTAGGGTTAGGGTTAAATTTAGTGTAAGAGTTAGAGTTTGAGCTAAGGTTAGGGATAGGCAAGTGTGAGGATTAGGGCTAAGGCTAAGATTAGGATTGGGTTTAAAGCAAGTTTTAGTGCTACATTTAGGGCTAAGTTTTGGAGGGAGGTTTACGTCTAGTGTTAGGACTATGGGTAACTTAAGAACTAGGATTATGGTTATGGCTAGTTTTAAGGTAAGGATTATGGATAGGTCTAGTGTTAGGGTATGTTTAGTGTTAGGATAAGGTTTAGAGCTAGTGTTTGCATTAGAGTAAGGGTCAGTGTTCAGGTTAGCATTGGATTTATGGTTAGGAGCACAATTTTACTAGGATTAGTTCTAGGTGTATTGTTAGTCGTTGTGTTAGACTAATGGTTACTGTTAGTGCGGGAGCTAGGTTTTTGTTTAGGGCTATGGCTAGAGTTATGGCTATATTTAGGATTAAGTTTAGGTCTAGTGTTAATGTTATGGTTAGGTTTAGGTATAGGTTTACCCATAGGGCTAGTGTTAGTGTTTGGTTTAGTGTCAGGCTTAGACTTAGGGTTAGTGTTAGGTAGATAATAAGGTCAGGGATAGGCTTAGGGTTTGGGTTAGGGTTAGAGATAGAATAAGGCCTAGGGTTAAAACTAGTTATAGAGTTAGGTTTTGGGGTAGGCTAAGGATTAGGGTTAAGACTAGAATAGCATTAGGGTGAAGGTTGGCATAGGGTAAGGGATAGTGTTAGAGCTAGGGTTAGGGTTAGTGTTAGTGTTAGCATTAGGGTTAGGGTTCAGATTAAGGCTAGGTTTTGTGTTAGTGTTAGGGCTATTGCTAATGTAAGATGTGGCATTATGATTAAGGCTAGTTTTAGGATTAGGTTTAGGGCTAGGTTTAGTGTTTAGTGTTCGATTTAGGTTTAGTGTTAGGGTGATGTTTAGAGCTAAGGTTAGTTTTAGGATCAGAGTCAGGGTCATTATTAGTTGTAAGGTTAGGTTTAGGACTCAAATTAGGGCTAGGGTAAGGGCTAGGCATAGTGTTAGGGTTTGGTTTAGGTTAAGGTTTTATGATTAGAGCTGTAGCTCAGTTTTGCTTGAGTTCTATGGCTATGGTGAGGGATAGTTTTCAAATTAGCATTAGGATTAGGGCTACTTTCACAAGGAACAAACCTGAGAGTTCCCACAGAGAACTGATTTAATGTTTGAAGTTTCAAGCAGCTAGCACCATCCCGGTTTGATTTCAACCTCCAATTTCATTTACCTATATAGGTCAATATGAAGTGAAACCTTAAAATACAGAGTGTCCCTGTTAGTGAACCATTTGAAATGAGAATGCTAAATCTGAGGAGCATATTAAGGCTAGATAAAAGATGACTCCTTCCAAGTATCAAATAAATTTGTGCAAAATATCCTCTCACCCTAACACTGCATCTAATACTAGCCCTAAACCTAAACCTAACACTAACCCTAACCTGATTAGAGAAGCATTGATTCTAGAAGTCCCACACTTGGAGAGCTTTGTGGGGCAAGTTAAATAATGAATCCTACTCAGTAGCAAACAAATCTGACAAAATAATTATGGGGGGAATTTCAGTGCATGCATATTCCCTGCTTTCTCATAAAGGACTCTTAGATAAAGTTGTTTTTGCATGCTTCAGCTTAGGCCTACACTCACAAGGAACATACCAGATTGTCCCCACAGAGAGTTGAGGGTGTGTGTGCAGTTTCAAGCAGCTAGCATAAACCCATTTGATTTCCAGGTCCATTTACATTTACTCATACAGGTCAAAATGAAGTAAAATGAAAATGTTAACCATAACCCTAATGCTAACCCTAGTCATGAACCCTAATCTTAATCCAATCTATTACCCTGAACCTAACCTGAAACTAAACCTAACCCTAAAATTACCCTAACCCTAACACTAACACTAATTCAAGCCCTACCTTTAAACCTTAACCTATACAAAACCCTATCCCTGACCTTGACCCTAATAAAATCCCTAGACCTAAACTTGAACATAACCCCATACCTAACCCTTAACCTAGACTTATCCATAATCCTAACCCTAAAATTATCTTTATCCATAATTCTGGACGTGAAATTACCCCTAGCCCTAATCCTGGTCCTAAACCTAAAACAAACCCTAGCCCTCATCCTAGCTCTAAACCTAGCTTTAATCATAACCCTAACCTAACACTACCCCAACCCAAATTGTAACCCTCACTACCTCTAACCCTAGCTATAATGCCATCTCTTACCCTAAACTTAATCTTAACCCTAACACAAAATCTAAGCTTAAGCCAAACAATGAACATAGCCCTAATCCTAGCACTTGTTTAGACCTATCTCTAACCCTAACACTAACCTTAGCCATAAGACTCACTCTAACTCTTGCACTATACCTATCCCTAGTTCTAACCCTATTCCTTACCATAACCCTATCCCTAGACCTAACTCTTGCCCTCTCCTTAGTCCCAGCCCTAACCCTAGATCTAAACCTAATTTCAAATCTAACCCTAAACTAAGCCTAAGATTAACACTTACACTATCCTTAAACATAACCCTAGGACTAAACCAAAACCAAGCAATAACCCTAACCCTAAAAATTAACTTAACCCAAACCCTAACACTAAACCTAGACCTATCACTAGCCGCAATTAGAGTTCTAACACTAACATTAAAACTAACACTGACACTGACTCATATCCAAACACTCAACCTAACTCTAAACACTGCCCTCACCTTAAACCAAATGCTAAGAATAATCCTAACAATAATTTGAGTCCTATCCCTGACCCTAAAACGAACCCTGACCTGACTCTTATCCTAACACAAACCCTAGCTATAAATATCACCCTAAACTTAAACCTAACTGTAAAACTAAACCTACTTAAACCTACCCCTAACACTAAACCTAACCATAATACTAAAACTAACCTAAATTTAACACTAGTTCTTACATTAGCCATGGCCTTAATCCTATTCCTAAGCCTAACAGAAACACTAGCCCTGATTCAAGCCCTAAACCTAAATTTAACCCTCAATCTAACCCTAACCATAACCCTGAACCTAGCTCTAAACCAATCCCATACCCTAAGCAAAACCCTAAACCTAAAGGTAACCCTAGACCTATCCCTAATTCTTAGGCTAACCAAATCCTAACTCTATTAATAGCCCTAACTTTGCTTTCATTCTAGCTCTAACCCTTTCCCAAATTCTAACCCTAACCTTATACTGACTCTACCACTAATCCTAAGTCTAACTATAATACTAACTCTAACCCCAAACATATGGTAATCGTATCCCTAGACCTAACCCTGAAGCTAACTCCCAGCCTAGTTCTAACCATAGCTCAGAAACTAAACCTTATGCTAAACATAGCCCTAAACCTAATCCTAGTTGTAACCCTCACCCTAATTCTAACTCATGACTTAATCCTAACTATAATCCTAGCCATAACCTTAACTCTCACTGTATCCATTACTCTAAACATTACCCTTATGCTAATGTAACCCTAGGCCTAACCCTAACCCTATCACTATCCCCCAATCTGTCAATTACCCTAAACCTAACCTTAACCCTAAATCTAACCTTATCATTACCCAAATGCTAACCCTACTGCTAATTTGAGTCCTAACCCTAAACTCAAATCTAAACCAAAGTCCAACACTGACCCAGACATTAATAATTCCCCTAGCTCTAAACCTGACTATTACCCTATACCTAACCCTTACACAAGACTTAGCCATAAACCTAACCCTAAAACTATCCCTAACCATAACTCTAGACCTGACTTTAGCCCTAGTCTTAAACCTAGCCCTAAACCTATCACAAACCCTAGTCCTTAACCTAGCTCTAAACATAGTCTTAATTATAACCCTAACCTAACTTTAGGCCTAACCCTAACAATAGCAATAGACCTAATCTTAGCCCTAATATAGCCCTATCACTAACCCTAAACCTAACCCTAGCCCAAAGACTAACACTAACTCTCACCCTAGCCCTAACTCTAGTTCTAACCCTATACTTTACTGGAAGCCTAATCCTAGCCTGAACCTTAGGTCTAACCCTTGCCCTATTCATATCCCTGGCCATAACCCTAGATCTAACACTAACTCTAAATCTAACTCTAACAATAAGCTTAAGCCTAAACCTAAACCTAGCCCTAAACCTAAGGCTAATCCGAAATCTATCCCTAACCCTAGCCCTACCTCTAAAATTAAACCAAGCCATAGACCTTATCCTAATACTTAACATAAACCAAGCCCTAATCCTACACCTATCCCTAACCCTAGCAATAATTTGAGTCTTAAGCCGAACCCTAATACTAACCCTCACCATGACTCTGACCTTAACAGTAAACCTAGGTCTAAATATCAACCTAACCCAAAACCTAAACCTAACACTAGACCTAGTCCTAACCCCTAACACTAAAATTAGCCCTAATCATAACCCTAGTACTCGCATTAGTTGTAATCCTAACCCTAGCCCTAACTTAACCCAAATTCCTAGCCCTATTCCGATCCCTAACACTAGGGGTTAGACCGATGGTTCAGGCTAGCATTAGGCTTCCATTAAAGTATAGGGTTAGAACTAAAGTTAGGGCTAAAATGAGAGTTAGAGTTAGTCTTTGGGCTAGGTTTAGGTTTCGGGTTAGGGATAGGGCTAAATTAGGGCTAAGATTAGCGCTATGGTTAGTGTTAGGTTTAGGCCTAGGGTTAGGGTTAGTTATAATTAAGGCTATGTTTAGGGCTAGGATAAGGACTAGGGTTTGTGTTAGGTTTAGGATAATGGCTAGGCCTAAAGTCAGGTAAACCCTAAACCTAACTCTAACCTTATCACTATTTGTTACCATAACGCTAGCTGTAACCCTATCTCTAACCCTATCCATTATCCTAAACATAACCCTAACCTTAATGCTAACCCTAGGCCTAAACCTAAACCTATCCCTAATCTTATCCCTATCCATTACCCTAAATCTAACCTGAAACCTAAATCTAACCCTATCATTATGCTGATCCAAACCTTAATGCTAATTCGAGTCCTAAATTTAAACTTTAACCTATCCAAAACACTAATCATGACCATGACCCTAATAATACCCTTAGCTCTACACTTGACTCTAACTCTAAACCTAATGCTTACACAAGGTGTAGCCATAAACCTAACTTTAAACTATCTTTAACCATAAATCTAGACCTGAAATTAGCCTAAACATAATCCTAGCCCTAAACCTAGCCTTAATCCTAACCTGAACCATAACTCAAGCCCTAACCCTAATTCTAAATCTCACCCTATCCCTAAATCTACCTATAACCCCATCACTTACCATAAACCTAAACATAACCCTAAACCTAAACATATATTCCGCCATAACCTTAGGCCTAATACTAACACTAAGCCTAGCACTTATCTTAGCCCTAATTTAATCCTATCCTAACCCTGACCCTAGCCCTAGACTAACTATAACTCTTGCCCTAGCCCTAGCCCTAGCCCTAGCCCTAGTTCTATCCTTAGCTCTATCCTAAATTTGGTTATAAACCTAACTCTAAATCTAAACCTAATTCTAAATTTAACTGTAATCATAAGTGAAACCAAACACTAACACTACCCCAAACCATAATGCTGTTCCTAAAACTTGCCCTAACCCTGGCCCTAGCCATAAAACAAAACCAAGCCATATTGCTAACCCAAACCCTTAACCTAAACCAAACCCAAACCTTACAACTAGCCCTAACCCTAACTCTAATATTACTCTGACCCTGAAGCTGACCCTAACACTAATCCTAGCTCTATTCATCACCCTAAATTAAATTAACTCTAACACTAGAATTAGCCTGAACCATAACCCTAAAACTACCCTTAATTGTAACCCTAGTTCATACATTAGTCATTGTCATAACCCTAACCCTAACACAAATCCTACCCCTAATTCTAGTCCTAACCCTAGCTTAAACCCTAATCTTAACCCTAATACTAGACTAAACCTAGTTCTAACCCTATCCCTTACCCCAAGCCAAACCCTAACCCAAATGCTAACCCTAGTCCTAACTCTAATCCTTAGCCAATCTTAAACACTAACAGTATTACTAGTCCTAACCCTAGCCCTCATTCTAGTTCTAACCCTAATCCTGACCCTCATTTGACCCTAAAAATAACCCTAGGTGTAAACCTGACCCTAAACCTAAACCAAAACCTAACACTAGACCTACCGGTAACCCTATATGTATACCTAAGCCTAACACTAGTCATAGACACAAAGCTAATCCTAAATATATCTATAACTGTAGCCCTAGACCTAAACAAAATCCTAGCTCTAGCCCTAACAATAAACCTTAACCTAAACCAAACACTTACCCTATACCTAGACCTAACCCTAGTCCTAATTCTGGCTCTAACCCTAAACCTAAAACTATCCTGAAAACTGACCCTGATCCTAACACTTAAACTAGCTTTAAACCTGACACTAACCCTAAACTTGGACCTAACACTAGACCTAGCCATGACCGTAAACCTAAAACTAGCCCTAAACATAACCCTAGCTTGTAGATTACCCATAGTCCTAATCCTAGCCCTAAACCTAACACAAAACCTAGAGCTAATCTTATGCCTAAACTTATCTCTAAGCACAAACCTAAGCCTAACCCTAACCCTAACCTAACCCTCTCCTTAGGTCTAACCCTAGCTCAAAGCCTAACACTTACACTACACATAATGCTAGACCTATCCTAAATCATAATCCTAAACCTAGCCCAAATCCTAACCTTAACCCTAGCCCAAATTTTAGCTCTAAATGTATCCATTACCCTAACCCTAACCCTAACCCTAATTATAACCCTAACCCTATCTCTAAACCTAATTCTAACTATAATCTTGAACTCAGAAGTAAACCTAAACACAACCCTCACACTAGCCCTAACCCTAGCTCAAACATTAACCCTTATCCTAATCTAACCATAACCTTAAACCTAAACTAACACTTACCCTAACACTAACACTTACCCTAAACCAGACCCTAGCCCTATCCCTAAACCTAATCTTCATCCTAGACTTAATCAAAACTATAACCTAGCTATAACCCTAGCTCTAAAACTATCCATTACACTAAACATAACCCTAACCCTAATGCTAGCCCTAACCCGCTCGCTGAAACCTAACCCATCCATTACCTTAAAACTTATCTAAAGCCTAAAGTAAACCCTCCATTACCTTAACACTAAACCTAACTCTAAAGCTAATTCGAGCCCTAACGTAAACCAAATGCTAACGCTGACCCTGACCATGACACAAATAATAATTCTAGCTCTAAAGCTGACCTTTAACATAAACCTAACCCTTTCTCTAGACCTAGCCCTAACCTAACCTTAAAATTATCCTTAAACATAACCCTAGACCTGATATTATCCCTAGCCCGAGTCATAGACCTAACCCTATCAGAAAACCTACCCCTCATCCTAGCCCTAATCCTAGCCTTAACCCTAAACTGGATGATAGCCCTAGGCCTAATCCTAATTCTAACCCTCACCCTAGCTCTAAACCTATCTATAACTCCACCCATCCCTCTAAACTTAACCCTAACCCCAGTGCTAACCCTAACCCTAGCCCAACCCCTAGGCTTAAACCTACAAATAACCCTAGAACCAATCCTAGCACTAATTTAGTTCTAACCTTAACACTCACCCTAAGCCTACTCCTAAAGATTACTCTAATTCTCACCCTAGACGTATCCCTAGTTCTTACCATATTCCTTACCAAAACCCTATACCTAGCCCTAACCCTAGCATGAGCCCTAACTCTATCAACCTTAATTCTAAGTCTAACCCTAACCCTAAGCCTAAACTTCACTCTAACACTAGCTCTAATGCGGATGCCAATCCAGAATAAAACTCAAAATTTAACTCTAAATCTAACCCTAACCCTAGCCCTAAAACAAAACTGAGCCATCACCCTAACCATAACCCTTAACTTAAACCAAAACCTAACCTTACACCTAGCAGTAACTTTAGCCCTAATTTGAGTCCTAAAGCTAACACTAAAACTCACCCTGACCCTGAGACTGACCCTAAATATAACCCTTGCTCTAAACATCACCCTAACCCTAACCTTAAAACTGGCACATTTGTAACACTAGTTCATATATTAGTGATAGCCCTAACCCTAGCCTTAACCAAACCCAAAACCTAGCCCTTATTTAAGAATTAACCCTAGGTTTAAACCTAATAATAATCCTAAACCTTACCCTAACCCAAGCCAGAATCTTAACCATAACACTAGCCTTATGACTAGCTCTAACCCTATCCATTACCATAACCATAACCATAACCCTAATGGTAACCATAGGCCTAACCCTAAACTTATCACTAACTCTAACCTTATTCTTAACCTAAACCTAACCTAAACCCTAAACCTAACCCTATCATTACCCTAACCCTAACCATAATTCTAATTTAAGCCCTAATCCTAAACTTAACCTAAGCCAAACCCTAACTCTGGCCTTTCCCTTAATAATATACTTAGCTCTAACCCTGACCCTACCCCTAAACCTAACCCTTATACTAGACCTAGTCATAATCCTAACCCTAAAACTATTCCTGACCTAACCATAAACCTGACATTTGTCCTAGCTGTAATCCTAGCCCTAACCTTAACACAAACCATAAACCTAACCCTAACCCTAACCCTAAACCTACCCTAATCCTATCCATAACCCTAGCCCTAAACTTAGCTCTAACCCTATGAATTACCCTAAACAGCCCTAATTCTAATGCTAACCCTAGGCCTAAATCTAACCCTAGGACTAACTGTAACCCTATCCCTTATGCTAAACCTAATCTGAACCCTAAACCTAACACTATCAGTACCCTAAACCAAAACCTAATGTTAATTTGAGCCCTAATCCTAAACCCTAATCTAAATAAAACCCTAAACATGACACTGACCTTAATAATACCCCTAGCTCTAAATTTGACCCTTACCCTAAATCTAACCCTTACACTATACATAACCATAAACCTAACCCTAAAACTATCCCTAACCGTAACCCTAGAACTGACATTCGCCCAAACACTAATCCTAGCCCTAACCCTAACACAAACCCTAGCTCTGATCCTAGCCCTTAACCTAGCCTTAATCATAACTTAAAGGAAACCCTAGCCCTAACCCTAATTCTAAATTCCTCCTAGCCCTAAACCTAGCTCTAACCCCATTATTTACACTAAACATAACCCTAAGCCCAAAACAAACCCTAGGCCTAAACATAAACATAAACCTAGCTCTATTCCTAGCCCTAATTAAGCCCTATACCTATCCAAACCCTAAGCGTAGCCCTAAGACTTAATCTCACTCTCGCCCTAGGCCTATCCCTAGTTCTAACCCTATTTTTATCATAACCCTAAACCTAGCTAAA
This sequence comes from Marmota flaviventris, assembly GCF_047511675.1. Lineage (NCBI taxonomy): Eukaryota > Metazoa > Chordata > Mammalia > Rodentia > Sciuridae > Marmota > Marmota flaviventris. Next base: position 95,585,494 of record NC_092507.1, read on the forward strand.
AACCTAGAACTAATGCAAGCCATACCTTTAGCCCTAGACATAACCTTAGATATAATCCTAACTCTAAACCCAACTCTAAACCTAAGACTAGTGGTAGGGTTAGGTTTAGGAATAGATTTATTTCTAGTACTAGTCTTAGGATTAGAGTTAGATTTAGAGTTAGGATTACTACACTAGTCCTAAAACTAATGCTAATCTTAAAGTTAGCCCTTACCATAGCCCTAGCCCTAAAACAAAACCAAGCCATAGCCCTAACTTTAAAGCTTAGCCTAAACTAAAACCTAACTCTACACCTAGCCCTAACCCTAGCCCTAATTCGAGTCCAAACCCTAATCCTAAAACTACAACTGATCTTAATTTTGACCCTAATACTAACCATACCTCTATACATTACCATAATGTTAAACCTAACCCCAACACTAGATCTAGTCTTAACCCCAATTGTATAACTAGCCCAAATTATAACTCTACTGCAAACATTGGCTGTAATTCTAAACCTAGCCCTAACTCTAACCAAAATTTAGCCCTAAACTGAAACCTAACCCTAGCTTTAATGCTAAACTTAATCCGAACACTAGCCCTAACCCTACCCTAAATGTTGCCCTAACCCTAGGTCTAACCCTATCCCTTACCCTAAGCCAAAACTAACCCTAATGCTAACCCTAGTCCTAACCCTAATCCTATTACTAGTCCTAACACTAGCCCTCATTCTAACTCTAACCATAACTCAAACCTGACACTTATTCTGACCCTAATGGTAACTGTAGGTCTAAACCTGACCCTAACCCTATACTGAACCCTAACACTAGCGCTAGAAATAAATCTATTCCTAAACCTAACCCTAAATCTAGCCCTTGACCTAACCCTAATCCTAAATCCAGCCATATCTCTAGCCCTAGACATAAACCAAACCCTATCCTAGCCCTAAAAATAAGCCTTAACCTAACACAAACACTAATCCTACCCCTAGACCTAACCCTAGTGATAATTCTGGCTTTAACCCTAAAGCTAACTCTAACCTGAACACTGACCCTGACACTAATTCTAGCTCTAAACATCACGCTAACAATAACCCTAACCCTAACACTTTACCTAGCCATAACACTAACCCCAAAACTGGCCCTAATCATAACCCTAGTTCGTACATTAGCTGTAGCCCTAACACTAGCCCTAACCTAACAGAAAATCTGGCCCTAATCTAAGCGCTAACCCTAGGTTTAACCTTAACACTAACTCTAGCCATAAGCCAGTCCCTAACCCTTCCCAAACCCTAGCTCTTATCCTATTTGTTAACTTAAGCCAAACCATAAACCTAATGCTAACCCTAGTCCTAACCCTAATCCATAGCCTAACCCAAATCCTAACCCTATTACTAGTCCTAACCCTAGCCCTCATTCTAGCTCTAACCATAACCCAAACCCTAATCCTAAACCTGAAACATACTGAAACTAACACTAACTATAGGTCTAAACCTGACCCTAACCTGAACCAGAACCCTAACATTAGCCCTACTGGTAATCTTATACCTAAACCTAAACTTAACACTAGTCCTAGACCTAAACCTAAGCCTAAATCTAGCCATAACTCTGGACCTAGAGCTGAAAAACAACCTTGCCCTAGCCCTAACAATCATCCTTAACATAAACCAAACACAAACCCTACTTCTAGACCTAACCCTAGTCCTAATTCCCGACACTAACCCCAACACTCACTAACTTGAACACTCACCCTGACTCTAACATAAACCTAGATTCAAAGCTCACCCTAACTCAAAACCTAATCCTAACACTACTCCTAGCAATAACCCTAACCCTAAAACTAGCACTAATCATAACCCTAGCTCTTAACGACCCATGGACCTAACCCTAGGCCTAAAATAACAAAAAACCTAGCCCTACTCTTAGGCCTGAAGCTAGCCCTAAGTGTAATCCTAAACTAACCATAGCCCTATCCCTAACCCTAATCTTCCCCTTAGACCTAACCCTAGCTCAAAGCCTAAACTTTACCCTAAACATAACCTTAGTCCTATCCAAAACCCTAACCTAACCCTAGCCCTAATCCTACCATTAACCATAGCACTAACCATAGCTCTAATTCTACACACTACCCTAAACCTAGCCCTAAGCCTAACCATAACCCTAGCCCTAACCCTAGCTCTAATTGAATCCATTACCCTAAACATAATCCTAACACTAATTCTAACCCTAGGCTTAACACTAACACTATCACAATCTCTAAACCAATCCATTACCCGAAAACTAACCTATCCCTTACCTAAGCCTATTCATTACCCTTACCCTAACACTAACCATAATGCTAATTAAAGCCCGAAACCTAAACCTTAACCTAAACTGAACCGAAAGCCATACCCTGACCTTAATAATACATCTAGCTCTAAACTTGTCCCTTACCCTAAATCTAACCCTTACACTAGACCTAACCATAAACATAAACCTAAATCTATCCCTAACAGTAACCCTAGACTTAATACTAGCCAATTACCCTAACATAAACCCTAGCTCTAAACCGTATTCTAACTAAAAATCTATTCCTAACACTAGACAAACCCTAAATCTACTCATAATCATAACCCTAGCTCTTACATTTACCCATACACCTAACACTATCCCTAAAACTCAAACACAACCTAGACCTAATCCTAGCCCTAAACCTAGACCTAAGTGTAACCCTAACCCTATCTCTAACACTAAACTTAACCCTACAACTGGCCCTGGCCCTAACCCTACTCAAACTCTAATTCTTATCCTAAACATAACAATAGCCCTAATGCTCAGCCTAACCCTAAACCTAGACCTAATCCTAACTGTAACCATTGCACAAATCCTAGCACAAGCTCTATCCATTACCTTAAACATAAACCTAACCCTAATGCTAACCCAAGCCATAACCCTAACCCTAACCCTAACTGTAGCCCTGATTCTAATTCTTACCCTCACCCAGCCCTAACCCTAGCTCAAACGCTAACACTTCTGCTAAACCTAACACTGACACTAACCCTAGGCCTATCTCTAAAACTAGCCAAAATCCTACATTAACACAAGCCCTAACAATAGCACTAACCCTATCATTTACCCTAAACATAAACCTAACCCAAATGCTAATCCTAGCCTTAACCCTAATCCTATCACTAACACTAACCCTATTAATCTAAACATAATCTGAACCCTAAAACTAACACTATCCATTACTTTAACCCTAACCCTAATGCTAATTTGAGCCCTAACCCTAAACCTTATCCTAAACCAAACACTAAACCGGACTCCGAACATAATAATATACCTAGCTCTAAACCTGACCTTTACCCTAAACAAAACTTTCCATTTGATCTAGCCATAAACCTAAGGTTAACATTATTTCCAACCATAACCCTAGACCTGATATTAGCCCTAGCACTAATCCTAGCTCTAAAACTAACACAAACTCTAGCCCTCATCCTAGCCCTAAACCTAGACTTTATTTTAACCAGAACAGTTACCCTATTCCTATACCTAATTTTAACCCTCAACCTAGCCCTGAACCTAGCCATAATCTCATCCCTTCCCCTAAAACTAACCATAACCCTAACACTAACCCTAATTCTAGCCCTAACCAAAGGCTTAACCCAAATACTAAACCTAGCACTAATCTAGCCCGAATTTAGCCCTAAACCTAAGCAAATCCCTAACTCTAGCCCTAAGAATAACTCTCAACATATCCCTATTTCTATTTCTAAACCTGTCCATTACCGTAACCCTAACACTAGCCCTAACCCTAGATCTAACCATAACTCTAAATTATGGATATAAACTCTAAATCTAACCCTAACCTTAGGCCTAAACCTCACCCTACCACTAGCTGAACACTATCGCTAATCATAAAACTAGCAGTAACCCTAGAACTAGCCCTAAAACAAAACTGAGTCATTAACCTAAACCTAAACCTAACTTAAACCAAAACATAACCCTACAGCTAGCCATAACACTAGCTCAAATTCGAGTTCTAGGACTAAAACTAACCCTTACCCTGACTCATATTCAAAAACTAACCCTAGCTCTATATATCATCCTAACCATAAAGCAAATGCTAACTCCATTCCTAGCCCAAACCCTAACCCTAAAACTAACCCTAATATTAACCCTAGTTCTTACATTGGCCATAGTTCTAACCCTAGCCCTAACCCAAAAACAAAAATAGCCCTAATCTGAGCCCTAAAACTAGATTTAACCCTAACACTAACCCTAACCATACCCCTAAACCTAACCCTAACACTAGCTCTAAGCCTAGATCTAACCCTATCCCTTATCCTAAGCCAAACCCTAGCCATAATGTTAACCCTAGTCTTAATTGTAATCCTTAGCCTAAATCAAACACTAACCCTATTAGTAGTCCAAACACTAGCCCTCATTTTAGCTCTAAACCTAACCCAAAACCTAATTCTAACCTTTACCCTTATTCTGAGCATAAAACTAATTATAAGTCTAAACCTGACCCTAGCCCTAAACTGAACCCTGAAACTAGCCCTAACAGTGAAATTTTACCTAAACTTAACCCTAACACTAACTCTAGACCTAAACCTAATCCTAAATCTAGCAATAACTCTAGCCCTAGACGTAAACGAAAACTTATTCCTAGCCCTAACACTAACCCTTAACCTAAACCAAACAATAACACTACCTCCAGAACTAACTCTACTCCTGATTCTGGCTTTCACCCTAACTCTAATCTGAATACTGACCCTGACACTAACACTAAACTTAGCTCTAAAATGACTCTAAACCACAATCTAAATGTAACATGAGAACTAGCCATAACCCTAACCCTAAAACTAGCCCTAATTGGACCCCTAGATGTTACATTACCCATAGCACTAAAATTAGACCTAAACCAAACACAAAACCTAGCCCTAATTCATGGCCTAAACCTACCATAAGCATAACCCTAACCCTAATCCTAGCCCTAACCCTAAGCCTAACCCTCACCTTATACCTAACCATAGCTCAAAGCCTAACCTTTGGCCTAAACATAAGCCTGGCCTTATCCCTAACAATAATCCTAACCCTAGCCCTAAACCTAATCCTAACCCTAACCCTATACATTACCCTTATGATAAACCTATTCCTGATGCTAACCCTAGGCCTAATCCTAAACCTATCGCAAACCCTAAATCTCTCCATTACCCTAAATTTACATGAACCCTAAACCTAACGCTATTCATTACACTAATCCTAAGTCTAACCCTAATGCTCATTTGAGCCCTATCCCTAAATCTTCACCTAATACAAACAATAACCCTAACCCTGAACTTAAAAATACCTCTAGCTCTAAAACTGACACTTACCTTTAAGTTAACACTTACACTAGACTACGACATAGACCTAATCCTTAATCTACTCCTAACTGTAACACTAGACCTGATATTATACCTAGCCCTAATTCTAGACCTAACCCTATAACAAACCCTAGCCCTCATCCTAGCCCTAAACCTAGCCTTAATCATAACCCCTACCCTAACCCTAGCCCTAATCCTAATTCTAACCCTCACTCTACCTGTAAACCTAGCTATAACACATCCCTTACCCTAAACTTAACCCTAAACCTAGCCCTAATGCTAAGCCTAAGCTGAAAACTAACCCTAGTTCTAATCCTTGCCCTGATTTAGCCCTATCCCTAAAACTAACCATAACCCTAGCCCTAAGACTAACTCTAACTCTCACCCTAGCCTTTTAGCTAGTTCTATCCCTATCATTTACCATAACCCTAAACCTAGCACTAAGCCTTGCCCTATCCTTAGACTTAGCCCTAACCCTAGATCTAAACCTAACTCCAAGTCTTAACCTAACCCTAAGTCTAAGCCTAACACAAACACTAGCCCTAATCCTAATGCTAATCATATATGCTAGGACTAAAACAAAACTGAGCAATAGGGGCTGAGGAAGTGGCTCAAGCGGTAGTGCATTTGCTTGGCGTGCAGGAGGTGCTGGGTTCGATCTTCAGCAACAATAAAAATATAATTTAAAAAAAAGATGTTGTGTCCACCAAAAACTAAAAAAATATATAATAAAAAATTCTCTCTCTCTCTCAAAAAAAAAAAAAAAAAAACTGAGCAAAAGTCCTAATGTTGAACCTAAACTTAAACCAAACCCTAACACTACACCTAGACCTATCCCTAGCCCTAATTTGAGTCCTAATCATAGCCTTAAACTAACCCTGACCCGAAATCATATCCTAACACACTACACTAGGTCTAAACACCACCCTAAACTTAAACCGAACCCTAAGAGTAACCCTAGCTGTAATTCGAGTCATAACCCTAACCTTAAAACTAACCCAGACGCTGATTCATATCCTAACAATCACCCTACCTCTAAAGACAGCCCTTTCATTAAACTGAATTCTAAAAGTAATCCTAGCCCTTATTTCAGTCCTAACCCTAACCCTAAAAAAACACTGTCTCTGAATTATATCCTAATACTAACCTAGCTATAAATATCACCCTAATATTAAACCTAACCCTAACAATAGACCTACCCCTACCCAAACCCTAATTGTAACCTAGTTTTCACATTATCCATTGTCATAACATTAGCCCTAACCATAACACAAAAATTAGCTCTAAACTGAGCCCTAAACCTATATTTAACCCTAAACCTAAACCTAACTCTAGCCCTAACCCTAGCTCTAAGCCTATCCTTTACCCAAAACAAAACCCTAACCCTAATGGTAATCCTAGACCTATCCCTAATCCTTAAGCTAACCAAAGCCCTAACCCTATTAATAGTCATAACCCTACCCTCACTCTAGCTCTAACCCTATTCCAAACCCTAATGTTAACCTGACCATTATTTTGACCCTAACGCTAACCCTAGGTCTAAGACTGTCCTTAATCCTAGAGCAAACCATAACACTATACCTAGACCTAAGCCAAATCCATCCTAAATCTAGCCTTAACTCTAGCCCTAGACCTAAACAAAAACCTATCTCTAGCCCTTAAAGTAATGTTTAACCTAACACAAACACTAACCCTACCCCTAGACCTAAACCTAGTTCTAATTCTGGCTGTAACCCTAACTCTAACTCGAACCCAAACACTGACCCTGCCTTTATGAGTAACCTACATCTAAACCTGACCCTAACCAAAAATCTAAACCTAACACTAGACCTAGCCAAAATCCTAACTTGCAAACTAGCCCTAATCATAACCCTAGCTATTACATTACTCACTGCCACAGTCTGGCTGGGCACAAATGCTGCAGTCTGGCTGGGCACACAATCACGAGCCACCACACAGCTTGTAGATTCAAACAGCAACTCTTTATTCCAGAACTCACATCAGCCATCTACAATCACATTCTGGGGAAATCCACGTTCTCTGCCCAAATCCACCTCCACTGGGCTTCTGTCTCCCAAAAAACACTGTCTGAATCCTGTGAGAACTCAAGGGGAACTCAGGCAGCAGGATACGCCCTATTCCCAGCAGGAATAATCTTAAACCTGGAGCGCCCTAAACCCGATTATCCTAAACCAGGAACACCCTAATCCTGGATCCACCCTGGTCCTTGAGCAAGGTCACCAAACTGCAATGTCACTGCAAAATGTCCTATTTCCACGAGTCCTTCCACTAAGCAACATGGGGTACACTGGCAAGGAAATTGTCATACCTATTTGGTTAATGGCTCCCAGCCACCCACAGCCCTATCCCTAGGCCTAAACCTAACACAAAACCTAGATCTAATTCTAGGTCTAAGCATAACCCTAACCCTAACCCTAACCTAATACTTGATTAGTCATAACCCTAGCTCAAAGCCTAATCGTTATCCTAAACATAAACCTACACCTATACCTGTATATACCCCTAAAACTAGCCCTAATCCTAAAATTAACCCTAGCCCTAAACCTAGCTCTAAACCTACCCATTAACCTAAAACTAACACTAATCCTAAACCTAACACTAAACCTAACTAGAAAACTAATACTAGACCTAACCCTAAACCTCACATTCGCCATAGGCCTAACTCTGGCTCAAAACCTAACACTTAATATAAACCTAAACATAACCATAGCCCAAAACCTAAACCTAAACCTCAATCTAACACAAACCATAACCCTATGCATACATCTAGCCATATACATTACTCTAACCTTAACCCTACACCTAATGATGATGCTAGCCCTAATCCAATCCTAACACTAACCACACTCTAATCTTATCCCTAGACCTAAATCTAAAGCTAACCCTCGCCCTAGCCCTAACCCTAGCTCAAAACCTAACCCTTATGCTAAACATAACCCTAAAACTCACCCTAGTTCTAACTGTAACCCTAACCCTAACTCAAGACCTATTCCTAATCATAACCCTAGCCCTAACCTTAGCTCTAATCCTATCCATTATACTAACTATTACCCTTACCCTAATGCTAACTCTCGGCTTAACACAAACCCTATCGCTAAACCTAACCCTATCAATTACCGTAAACCTAACCTGAACGCTAAACGAAACCTATCATTACCCAAACCCTGAGCTTAATGCTTATTTGAGCCCTAACCCTAAACCCAATCCTCAACCAAACTCTAACCTCATCCTCACCCTAATAATTCCCCTAGCTCTAAACCTGAAACTTAAGCCTAAACCTCACCTTTAAACTAGACCTAGCGATTAACCTAATCCTAAAACTGTCTTCTCCTCAACTGTAACCACCTCACCTGAAATTAGCCCTAGCCCTAATCCTAGCCCTAACGCTAACAAAAACCCAACCCCTTATCTTAGCCCTAAACTTAGATTAATCCTAACCCTAACCCTAACCCTAGCTCTAATCCCAATACTAACTCTAGCCCTAATCTTAGCCCTAATTTCACCTTATATTTAAACCTAACCATAACCCTAGACCTAAGAATAAATCTAACTCTCACACTAGTCCTATCACTAGTTCTAACCCTATCCCTTAATGTAAACCTAACCCTAGCCATAAACTTAGTCCTAACCTTTGTCCTATCCATAGCCCAAGCACTAACCTTAAATCATAATCTATCTCTAAATGTAACCCTAACCATACACCTACCACTAACCCTAGCCCTAATTCGAGTTTTAAGCTGAACCCTAAAAGTAACCATGACCCTGACTCTGACATTAACACTAATCCTAGCTCTAAACAGCACCCTAATCCTAACACTAACTCTAACACTAAACCTAAGCCCAAAATAAGCCCAAATTGTAACACTTCTACTTACATTAGCCATAATCCTAACCCTAGAACTAATTTACCACAAATCCTAGCCCTAATCCGACCCCTAATCCAAGTTTTAACCCTAACCCTAAACCTAAACTTAGCCCTAGCCCTAATCATAAAGATAACCCTAGCCCTAATTCTATACATTACCATAACAATAACCCTAACCTTAATGGTAACCCTTGGCCTAAATCTAACCCTATCTCTAATCTTATCCCTATTCATTTCCCTAAACCAAACATGAATCCTAATTCTAAGCCTATCATTACCAAAACCCTTACCCTAATGCTAATTCAATCCCTAACTTTAAGCCTTAACCTATTCCAAACCCTAACCTAGACCTTCACCTTAATAATACCCCTAGCCCTAAACCTGACCCTAACCCTAAACCTAAACTTTACACTAGACATACCCATAATCCTAACCCTAAAACTATCTTTAAACATAATTCTATACTTGAAATTAGCCATACTCCTAATTCCAGCCCTAACCCTAAAACAAACACTAGCCCTCATCCTAGCCCTAAAACTAGCCTTAATCATAACACTAATCCTAACCCTTATAGTAAACATCACTCTACCTCTAAAACTAACCTGGCTTACCCTAAACTAAATCCTAAATCTAACCCTAATTCTATACTTAAACTGAACACTAACCATAGACCTAATCCTAGCCCTAATTTAACCCTATCCCGAAACCTAAACCTAACCTTAGCCCTAAGACTAACAATAATTCCCACACGAGCCCTATCACTTATTCTAATCCAAGTCCTTACCATAAACCTAACCCTAGCACTAACCCTTGCCCAATCCTTAGTCCTAGCCCTAACCCTAAGCCTAAGACTCACACTAACACTAAATCTGATTCTAATGCTAATCATAAAACTATCCCTAACCCTAAAAGTAGCAGTAAAACAAAACCGAGCAATAGCCCTAACCATAAATCTAACTTAAAACAAACCCTAACACTACACCTAGAGCTAATCATAGCCTTAATTCGAGTCCTAACCCTAACCTTAAAAGTATACCAGACGCTGATTCATATGCTAAACTTACCCTAGCTCAAAACACCATCCTAAACTTAAAACAAAACTTAACAGTAACCTTAGCCTTTATGTGAGTCCTAACCCTAACCCTGATGCTGACTCATATCCTAAAACTAACCCTAGCTCTAAATATCACCCTAAACTTAAACTTAACCCTAAAATAAAACTAACCCTACCCTTAACTCTAACCCTAAAACTAACCCTAATTGTAACCCTAGTTCTTATATAAGTGATTGTCCTATCCCTAGTCCTTACCCTAACACAAAACTAGCCCTAATCTGAACCCTAAATCTAATTTTAACCCTAACCCTACCATAACTCTAGCCCTAATCCTAGCTCTAACTCGCTCCTTTATCCTAAGTGAAACCCTAACCCTACTGGTAAACCTAGACCTATCCCTAATCCTTAGGCTAATCAAAATCCAAACCCTATTAAAAGTCCTGACCGTAGCCCTCATAGTAGCTATAATCCTATCCCAAATCCTTGACGCTGACCTTGACCCGTATCAGTCATAGCCCTAACCCTATATCTAACCCTAACTCGAAATCTAACCCTAACCCTAAACCTAAGCCTAACATAAAACTAGCCCTAACCCTAATGCTAATCGTAAAACTAGCCCTAACCCTAACCCTAGCAGTAAAACAAACTGAGCAATAGCACTAACCGTATACCTTAACTTAAACCAAAACCTAACACTACACCTAGACCTAACCAGAGCCTTTATTTGAACCCTAACACTAACCTTAAATCTAACCCTGACCCTGACTCATATCCTTCCTCTCACCCTAGCTCTAAACACCTCCTAACCTTAAACTAAAACCTAAATGTGAACCTAATCTTAATTCGAATCCTAACACTAACCCTGACCCTGACTCATATTTTAACACTAAACCTAGCTCTAACTATCATCCTAACCTTAAAACTAACCCTAATACTAGAATTATTCCTAACCCGAACCCTAAATCTAACCCTCATTGTAACCCAAGTTTTTACATTAGCCATTGATCTATCATTAGCCCTAACCCTAACCCCAAAACTAGCCCTAATCCAAGCCCTAAACCTAGAATTAACCATATCCCTAACTCTCGCCCTAACCCTATCTCTAAGGCTATCTTTTACCCTATGAATAACCCTGACCATAATGGTGGCCCTAAACCTATGCCTAATCCTTAGGCTAACCAAAATCCTAACCTTATTAATAGTCCTGACCCTAGCCCTCATTCTAGCTTTAATCCTTCCCAAATCTGAACACTAACCCTGACCCTTATCCTGACCCTAACACAAAACCTAGTTCTAAACCTGACCCTAACACTAGACTAAAACCTAACACTAGCCCTGGACCTAAACCTAATTCTAAATCTAGCCTTATCTCTAGCCCTAGACCTTAACCAAAACCTAAACCTAGGCCTAACAATAACTCTTATCCTAACACAAACACTAACCCTACCCCTAGACCTAAATCTACTCCTAATTCTGGCTGTAACCCTAACTTGAACTCTAATCCAACACTGACTCTGCCTTTAACAGTAAACCTACTTCTAAACCTGACCATAACTGAAAATCTAAACCTAACACTAGATTGTGGCATAACCCTAACCCTAAAACTAGCCCTAATCATAATGCTAGCTCTTACATTCTCCTCAGCTTTAACCCTAAGACTAAAGCTAACACAAAACCTAGAACTAATCCTAGGTCTTAACCTAGCCTTAAGCATAACCCTAAACCTAACTCTAGCCCTAACCCAAACCTAAACCTCACCTTAGTTCTAACCCTAGCTCAAAACCTAACCCTTACTGTAAACATAAACCTAGAACTATCCCTGAATCTAACCCTAAACCTAGTTCTAATCCTAAACTTAACACAAGACCAACCCTAGCTCTAAACTTACCCATTACCCTCAACCTAACCCTAACCCTAATTGTAACCCTAGCCTTAACCCTAACCATAATCCTAACCCTAAAAAGTAAACTAACCCTAGACCTAACACTCAACTAATATTGGCTATAGCCCTATCATAAATCAAACCCTAACCCTTACCATAAACCAAAACATAACCATAGACCTAACCCTAACCCTAAACTTAAATCTAGTCCTGTCCCTAACCCTAAACCTACATTGAATCTTATTATTACCCTAACACAAAACCTAAACTTAATTATAATCATTCCCCTAACCCTAACCCTAAACTTACCGTAATCCTGTCTCTAAACATAACCCTGAACCTATCCCTCGCTCTAACCCTAATCATAGCACAGAACCTAACTCTTACACCAAACATAATACTAACACTAACCCTAGTTCTAACCCATACCTTAACACTAACTCAAGACCTAATCCTAAGCATAAGTCTAGCTATAAACTTACCACTAACTGTATCCATTACCCTAATCATAACACATACCCTAATGCTAATGCTAGGCCTAACCCTATCTCAAGACCTAATCATAACCATAACCCAAGTCCTAACCTTAACTCTAACTATATCCATTACCCTAAACATAACCCTTTCATTAATACTTACCCTAGGCCTAACCCTAAACCTATCACTAACCCCAAACCTATCAATTACCCTAAACCTAACGTGAACCCTAAATCTAACACTATCATTACCCTAACCATAACCCTAAAGCTAATTTAAGCCTTAACCCTAAACTCAAACCTAAAAGAAACCCTAACCATGACCCTGACTCTAATAATTCCCCTAAGTCTAACCTGACCCTACCCTAAACCTAATCTTTACATTAGACATAGCCAAAACCTACCCTAAAACTATCTATTGCCATAACCGTAGACCTTACATTAGCCCTAGATATAATCCTAGCCCTAACCCAAACAAAAACCCTAGCCCATGTTAGCAATAAGCATAGCCTTAATCATAACCCTAACTTTAATCTTAGGCCTAACATAAAACCAACCCTATCCCTAATCTTAGACCTAACTTAGCCCTATCCCTAACCCTAACCCTATCCCTAGCCCTCAAACTAAGTCTAACTCTCTCCCTAGCCCTAAAACTAGTTCTAAACTTAACCCTTACTGGAACTGTAAACCTAGCCCTAACCCTACGCCTAAGCCTAGCCGTTTCCTTAGCCCTAGCCCTAACCCTAGATCTAACCTTAACTCTAAATCTAACCCTAATGCAAAGCCTAAGACTAAACCTAACATTAAACCTAACCCTAACAATAACGCTACTCCTAAAACTAGCCCTAAATCTAGCCATAGCCCTAATACAAAACCGAGCCATAATCCTAAACCTAAACCTTAACCTAAATCAAACCCTAACCCTACACCTTGTCCTTACTATAGCCCTAATTCTAGTTTTAAGCAGAAATCTAAAACTAAACCTAACCCTGATTCTGACGCTAACACTAACCCTAGTTTTAAACATCACCCTAAACATAACCCTAAACATAACACTAGACCTAGCCCTAACCCTAACCCTAACCCTAAATCGAGCCCTATTTGTAACCCTAGTACTTACATTAGCCATATCCCTAAACCTAGCCCTAACTTAACCCAAAACCTTGCCTAATCTGTGCCCTAAACTGAGCCTTAACCCTAACTCTAACTGTAACCCTAAATCTAGCACTAATAATAACCATAACCTTAGCTCTAAACCAACTCTAACCCTATCCATTACCCTAACCATAATCCTAACACTAATTCTAACCCTAGGCCTAAACCTTACCATATCCCTATTCCTAACCCTATACATTACCATAAACCTAACTTGAAACCTAAACCTAACTATATCATTACACTAATCCTAAACCTATGTCAATTTGAGCACTACATTAAAACCTTAACCTATCCCAAACACTAATCATGACCCTGACCCAAACAATACCCTTAGCTCTAAACCTGACCCTAACCCTAAACCTAAACCTTACACTACATCAAACCTAACCCTAAATTCTCTTTAACTGTAAAGCTGAACCTGAAATTAGCCCTAGCCCTAATAGTATCCTTAAACATAGCCTTAATTCTAACCCGAAATATAACCCGAGGTTTAACCCAAATTCTAACCCTCCCCCTAGCCCTAAACCTAGCTATAACCTCATCCCTTACCCTAAACCTAACATAAGCCTAAACCTAACCATAATCTTAAACCTAACCATAACCCTTGCCCTAGCCATAGTCCTAACCCTAACTCTAAGCCTAGAACTACTCCTAATATAGTCCTATTCTAACCCTAAACCTAGCCTTAAGGCTAACTCTAACTCTTGCACTAGCACTATCCCTAGGTGTATCCTTAGCCTTAGCCCAACACTGGATCTACTCTTAACTCTAAATTTAAACCTAACTCTGAATTTAACCATAACCATAATCCTAAACCAAACCCTAACACTCGCCCTAAGAATAATGCTAATTCTAAAACTTGCCTTAACCCTAGCCCTAGCCTTAAAACAAAACAAAGCCATATCCCTAACTCTAACTCTTAACCTAAACCAAACCATAAACCTACATCTCGTCCTAACCCTAACTCTAAAAATAAACCTGACCCTTACACTGATTTTAACACTAATCCTAGCTCTAAACATCACCCTAACCTTAAATAAACCCTAACACCAGAACTAGCTTTAACCCTAACCCTAAAACTAGCCCTAATTGTAACCCTAGTTCATACATTAGTCATTGTCATAACCCTAGCCCTAAACCTAACACAAATCCTACCCCTAATTCTACCTCTAATCCTAGCTTAAACCCTAATCTTAACCCTAACACTAGCCCTAACCCTAACCCTAACCCGAGCCCTAACGTAGCTGTAACCCAATCACTTACCCTAAGCCAAACCCTAAACCAAATGCTAACCCTAGGCCTAACCATGATCCTTAGCCTAACTTAAACACTAACAGTATTACTTGTCCTAACCCTAGTCCTCATTCTAGTTCTAATTCTAACCCTGACCCTTATTCTGATCCTAACCGTAACCCTAGGTCTAAATCTGACCCTAATCCTAAACCAAACCCTAACACTAGCCCTACTGGTAAGCCTATACATATACCTAACCCTAACATAGATCTAGACTCAAAACTAATCCTAAATATAGCTATAATTCTAGCTCTAGACCTAAACAAAATCCTAGCTCTAGCCGTAAAAATAACCCTTAACCAAAACTAAATTCTTACCCTACCCATAGACCTAACACAAGTCTTAATCTTGTTGTAACCCAAACCCTAATCCTATCCGGAAAACTGACCGTGACCCTAACATTAACCTATCTCTAAACCTGACCCTAACCCAAAATCTAGTCCTAACACTAGACCTAGCCATAACCCTAACCCTAATACTAGCCCTAAATATAACCCTAGCCCTAAACCTATTTTAACCCTGATCTTAACCCTAATAGTAGCCCTAACCGTAACTATAGTCCCAACCCTAGCCCTAAACCTAACAAAAAATCTATCAATAATCCTAGGCCTAAACTTAGACCTAAGCATAACCCGAACTCTTACCCTAGCCTAACACTAACCCTAACACTAACACTTGCCTTAGATCTAACCCTAGCTCAAAGCCAAACCATTACACTAAACATTACCCTAGACATATCCTAAACCATAATTCTAGCTCTTATCCTAACCTTAATCATAGCTCAAACTTTAGTTCTAACCCTATCAATTACCCTAATTATAACCAAATCCCTAACACTAAAACTAATTTTAACCATAAACGTATCCCAGGACATAACCATAAACCTAAACCTCACCATAGCCCTAACCTTAGCGGAAATATTAAGCCATAGATTAAACCTAATCCTAAAACTAGGCATATTCCGAAACCTAACCCTAACCCTAACCCTAAAAATAAATCTAAGATTATCCATTACCCTAAACTAATCCCTAACTGTAATGAAATCTCTAGCCATAATCTGAACCCTAAACCAAACCCTAACCATAAAAATATCACAAGACCTGAAAGTAAACCTAAACCTCACCCTAGCCACTACGCTAGCTCAGACAGTAACCCTTACCCTAACCTAACCATAAACCTAGCCCTAAACCTAACACTTACCTTAAAACCAAACACTAGCCCTATCCCTAAACCTATCTCTAATTTTAAACTTAATCCAAACCATAACCTTGCCCTAACCCTAGCGCTAAATCTATCCATTATACTAAACATAATCCTAACCTAATGCTAACCTTAACTGATCTGAACCTGAAATTAGCCCTAACCCTAATAGTAAACCTAACCCATCCATTACCCTAAACCTTAAATGAAACCTAAACATAACCCTATCCATTACCCTAAACTTCAACTTTGACCAAAACCAAATGCTAACCCTGACCCTAAACCTAAGAGTACCCCTAACTTTAAACCTGACTCTTACCCTAAACATAGTTCTGAAACTATACCTAGCCATAACCTAACCCTAAATCTATCCTTAATCATAACCCTAGGCTTGACATTAGCCCTAGCCCTAGTTCTAGCCCTGAATATAACAGAAACCCTAGCCCTAAACCTATCATTAATCCTAATATAAACACTAACCCTTGTTCTAATCCTTATTCTAACCCTCTCCCTAATGTAGGTCAAAATGAAGTGAATCCATAAAATATAAACTGTTCCTGTCAGCAAAAAATTGAACTGAGAAGGCCAAATCTTGGGAACATAGTAAGGCTAGGTAAAAATGTATCCTGCCCAGTATCAAAGAAATTTGAACAAGACAAACTCTAACCCTAAACCTAGACCTAACTCTATCCTAACCTGTTCAGAGAATCTTTGGTCATAGAAGTCTCGAATTTTAGGAGCCTAGTGGGGAAAGCTAACAGATTAATCTTGCACAGTATCAAAGAAATCTGACCAAATGATTGGGGGAGGTAGTTCAGTACATGCATATTTTCCTGTTATCTCCTAAAATGCTCTCACATAGTGTTGTTTTTGCATGCTTCATCTTTGGGATAATTTCAAATGGATAAAACCAGAGTGTCCTCACAGAGAACTGATTGAGTGTGTGAAGTTTTAAGCAGCTAGCAAAAACCCTGTTTGATTTCCAGCTCCATTTCCATTTACCCATATAGGTCAAAATGAAGTGAAACCTTAAAATAAAAAGTGAAATACTGACAGCAAACCAGTGAACCTAGAACACCCAAACCTGAGTAACATAGTAAGGCTAGGTAAAAGATAAATCCTGCCTAGTATCAAAGAAATTTGAACCAAACTACTGTAAACCTAACACTAGATCTATTTTTAATCCTAACCCTAAAGCTCACCCTAGCCTGTTTAGAGAACTTTTGATCATAGAAGTCCCTAAATAAGGGAGCATAGTGAGGCAAGCTAACATATGAATCCTGCACAGTATCAAAAAATCTGAGCAAATAATTGGGGGAAGAGTTTCAGTACATGCATATTTCCTTGATTTCTCCAAAAGTGCTCTGGGATAAAGTTGCTTTGCATGTTTCAGCTGACGGCAACATTCACAAGGAAAAAAAAAAAACAGAGAGTGCCCACAGAAGACTGATTGAGTGTGTGCAGTTTCAAGCAGCTAGCACCAAACCTGTTTGATTTTGTGCTCCATTTCTCTTCAACCAATTAGTTCAAAATAAAGTGATACCTTAAAATACACACTGTACCTGACAGTGAACCATTGAACCAAGAAGGCCCAAACCAGGGGACATTCTGAGGCTAGATAAAAGTTGAATCCTGCCCAGTATCAAAGATACATGAACAAAACTGACTCTAACCCTAACACTAGATTTAAACCTAGCCCTTACTCTAACCCTCATCTGTTTAGAGGACCTTTTATTATAGAAGCCAAAAATTGATGGAGCTTAGTGGGGAAAGCTAACAGATGAATCCTGTGCAGTATCAAAGAAATCTGACCAAATAATTGAGGAGGTATTTCAGTACAAGTATATTTCCCTGTTTTCTGGATAAAGATGTTTTTGCATGCTTCATCTTTGGGAAACTTTCACAAGGGAAAAAAAACAGAGTGCCCACATAGAACTGATAGAGTGTGTGCAGTTTTAAGCAGTGAGCACCAACCCTGTGTGATTTCAAGTTCCATTTGCATTTACCCATATAGGTCAAAATGAAGGAAACCTTAAAGTACAAACTGTTCCTGACAGCAAACCATTGAAGTTACAAGGCCCAAATCTGGGGAAAATAGTAAGGATAGACAAAAGACAAATTATGCCAAGTATCACATGAATTTGAACAAAACTCACTCTAACTCTAACACTAGATCTAACCCAACCCTAACCTAATTCTAACCTGTTTAGAGTACCTATGGTCATAGAAGTCCCAAACTTGGGGAGCCTAGTAGCACAACTTAACAGATGAATCTTGTGCCGTATCAAAGAAATTTGATGAAAAATTGGGGGAGGTATTGTAGTACATTCATATTTCACTGTTTGTTTTCTTAAAGTGCACATGAATAAATTGTTTTTATGCTTCAGCTTAAGGTACTTTCAGAAAGGAAAACCAAAGAGCACCCACTGAAAGCTGATTGAGTGTGTGAAGTTTCATTCAGCTAGCAGCAACCCTGTTTGAATTCCAGCTCCATTGCATTCACACATATCCCATAATGAAGTGAAACTTAAAATTTAAAACTGTCCCTGACACTGAACCATTGAACCTTGAAGGACCAAACTTGGGGAGCCTACTAAGGCTAGGTCAAGGATGAAACCTGTACAGTATCAAATTAATCCAACCAAAAAAAAAATGAAGCTCTTTTAGTATATGGGCATTCTGCTTGTTCTTAAAGCACTCAGAGATAAAGCTGTTACTTTCTACTTCATGTTAGGGCTACTTCCACGGCAAACACCAGATTGTGCTCACTGAAAATTGATGGAGTCTGTGAAGTTTCAAGCAGCTAGCCCAAACCCTGTTTGATTTCCAGCTTCATTTCCATTCACCCCTGCAGGGCAAAAATAAGATAAACATGAAAATTGAAACTGTTCCTTAAGACAAACCCGTTATGTAGGATCCCCCAAATTTTGGAGTATAGCCAAAATAAAATGAAGAGGAATCCTGCACAGTATCATATAAATTTGAGAAGAAAACTAACTCTTACCTTAACACAAGTCTAATCCTAGTCATAACACTAACCCTAACACTAATCTTAACCTGCTTAGAGTCCCTTTGATCCTAGAAGTCCCACACTTGGGGAGCCAAATTGTGTGGGCTAACAGATGAATCTTTCACAATATCAAAGAAATATGACCAAATAATTGGGGAGGTAGTTCAGTACATGCATATTTCCCTGTATTCTCGTAATGTGCTCCCACATAAAGTTGCTTTGCATGCTTCAGCTCAAGGCTACTTTTATAAGGAATAAACAAAAGAATGCCCATAGAAAACTGATTGAGTGTGTGAGGTTTGAAGTAGCTAGCACCAACGCTGTTGGTTTTCCAGCTCCATTTCCATTTACACACATAGGATAAGGGATAGGTCTAGAGTTACCATTAAAGTTAGGGTTTTGCTTAGGGTTAGGGAAAGGGTTAGAACTAGTGTTAGGGGTAGGTTAGGGTTAGGGTTAAAGCTAGGTGTAGGGCTCAGATTAGGGCTAGCTTTTGTGTTAGTGTTAGGGCTAGGGCTAGGGCAACAGGTAATGTAAGAACCTGTTGGGTTACAATTAGGGTTAGCTTTAGGGTTAGGGTTAGGGGTAGTTCTAGTGTTAAAAAAAGGTGATATTTAGAGCTAGAGTTATTTTTAGGATAGGAGTCAGAGTCAGGGTTAGTTTTAGGGTTTGAGTTAGGACTCAAATTAGGGCTAGATTTACTGTTAGGTTCCGGTTTGAAGTTAGTCTCATGTTTAGAGCTAGGGTGAGTGTTAGGATATGAGTCAGGTTTGGTTTTCATTGAGGTTTAGGGCTAGGGCTATTGTTATGTTTTGTTTTACTGCAAGGGTTAGTTTTAGGGCTAGTTTATGATTAGTGTTAGGGCTAGGGCTAGTGTTAATGTTATGCTTAGGCTTAGGGTTAGGGTTAGATTTAGAGTTAGGGTTAGATCTAGGGTTAGGACTTGGAATAAAGATTAGGCAATGGTTTTGGCTAAGTTTAGAGCTACGGTTAGGATAGGTTTAGAAGTAGGGATAGGGCTAGTGTGAGAGTTAGAGTTAGTCTTAGGGCTAGAGTTTGGTTTAGGGTTAAAGATATGTTTAAATTAGGGCTAGAATTAGGGCTAGGGTTATGTTCACCTTAGGCCTAGCTTTAGGTTTAGGGTTAGGGTTAGGGTTAAGTTTAGGGTAAGGAATGGTGTTGTAGCTAGGTTTGTAGAAAGGGTGAGGGTTAGAATTAGGGTTAGGGCTATGGTTAGGGTTAGGGTTATGATTAAGGCTAGGTTTGGGGCTAGGATGAGGACTATGGTTTATTTTAGTTTTAGGGTTAGGATTAGGGCTAGGGCTAATATCAGATCTAGGGTTATGGCTAAAGATAGTTTTAGGCTTAGGTTTATGGCTACATATAATGTAAGGGTTAGGTTTACAGTTAGGGTCAGGTTTAGAGCTAGAGGTATTATTAGGTCAAGGTCTGGGTTAAAAGTTTGGGATAGGTAAAGGTTTAAAGTTAGGGCTCAATTTAGCATTATGGTTAGTGTTAGTGTAATGATAGGGTGATGTTTAGGGTTTCGGTTTGGTTTAGAATGATGCATAGGTTTAGGATTAGGGATAGGGTTAGGTTTAGGCCTACGGTTATGGTTACAGCAAGAGATAGGGTTAGAGCTAGCGTTAGGGCTAGGGTTGTGGGTTTTTTAGGGCTAGGTTTAGGATTAGGGTTAGGGTTAAAATTCAAGTTAGGGCATGGATTAGGGCTAGGTTTTGGGTTAAGTTAGTTCTAGGGTTAGGGGTAAGCCTAATGTAAGTACCAGGGTAACAATTAGGATTAAATTTAGAGTTAGGGTTAGTGGTAGGTCTAGTGTTAGGTTTAGGGTAATGTTTAGACTAGGGTTAGTATTATGGTCAGAGTCAGGGTCAGTGTTAATTCTAATTTTCAGCTTAAATCTAGAATTAGAGCTAAATTTAGGGTTGGGGTTTGGTTTAAATTAAGGGTTAGGATTAGGGCTATGGCTCAGTTTTGTTTTAGGGCTAGGGTTAAAGTTAGATTTAGATTTAGGATTAGGGTTAGTGTTAGTCTTAGGGTTAAAGTTTAATTTAGAGTTAAAATTAGATCTAGGTTAGGGCTAGATCTAATGATAATGTTAGGGTTAGGGCTAGGGTTAGTGCTAGGATTAGAGTTCTGGTAAAGAATAGGATTAGGACTAGGGATAATGATAGGGTAAGAGTTAGAGTTAGTCTTAGGGCTAGGGTTAGGGATAGGGTTAGGAATGGGACTAAATTAGGGCTAAGATTAGGGCTAGGGTTACTTTTTGGGTTAAGCCTAAAGTTAGGTTTAGGGTTAGGATTAAGGCTAGGTTTAGGGCTAGGATAAGGGCTGGGGTTTGTGTTAGGTTTAGGGCTAGGATTAGGGCTATGGCTAATGCCAAGTCTAAGCTTACGATTGGGGATAGTTTTAGGATTAGAATTATGGATAGGTCTAGTGTAATGGTTAGGTTTAGTGATAAAATCAGCTTTAGAGATACGAGATTTATTAGAGTAAGGGTCAGTGTTCGAGTTTGTTTGAGGTTAGAGTTTAGGGTTAGGGCTTGAATTAGCACTAGGGTGTGGGTTAAGGTAATGATAGGGTTTTGTTTAGAGTTCACATTAGGTTTAGGGTAATTGATAGGGTTAGGGTTAGTGATAGGGTTAAGGTTAGGTCTAGGGTTTGCATTAGGTTAAGGGTTATGGTTAGTATAATGGATAAGATTAGAGCTAAGTTTGGGGCTAAGTTTATGGTTAGAAATAGGTCTTGAATTAAGGTTAGGTTTAGGAATAAAACTAGGGTTAGGCTTAGGTCTTTGTTTAGCATAAGGGTTAGGATTTGAGCTAGGGTTAGGACTAGGATGAGGGTTAGGTTTAGGGTTACTTCTAGGGATAATATTATAGTACTCATAGGGTTACGGTTAGGATTAGGCCTAGTGACATCATAGGGATAGGGTTAGGGTTAGGGTAATGTATACGATTAGATGTAGATTTAGGGCTATGTTTAATGTTAGATTTAGGCTTAGGCTTAGAGTTAGGGCTATGGATATGTTTATCTTTATGGTAGGGTTAGGGTTTGAGATAGGGTTAGGTCTATGGCAAGTGTGAGGTTTAAGGTTAGGTGTAGGGTTCGTTTTCCAGTTAGGTTTAGGTTTAGCATTAAGCCTAGGATTATCAATAATGTTAGGTTTAGGTTTAGAGTAATGGGTAGGTTTAGAGCTAGGGTTAGGGCTAAAGTTAAAGTTGGGATTAGGGCTAGTGTTAGGTTTAGATTGAGGGATAGGTGTATGTTTATGTTTACAGTAATGTTTAGGCTTTAAGCTAGGATTAGGACTAAGGAAAGGTTAGATTAGGGTTAGGGCTAGGTTTAGGGTTAGGGTTATGCTTAAGGCTTGATTTAGGCCTATGATTAGCTCTAGGTTTTGTGTTAGGTTTAGGCTTAGGGTTAGGGCTATGGGTAATGCACGAGCTAGGGTTATATTGAGGGCTATTTGTAGGGTTATGGATATGGCTAGTTCTAGTGTTAGGTTTAGACTTTCGGGTAGGGTCAGATTTAGAAATAGAGTTAGTGTTAGGTTTACAGCCAGAAATCCGACTATGTTTAGGGATAGGGGTAGTGTTTGAGTTATGTTAAGGATTATTGTTAGGCCTAGGGCTATGTTTATGTTTAGGTCTAGGGCAAGAGTTAATACTAGATTTAGGATTTTGTTTAGGTCTAGGCCTAGTGTTAGGGTTTGGTCTAGGGTTAGGGTCAGTTTTAGACCTAGGGCTAGTGTTAGGGTGAGAGTAAGGGTCAGGGATAGCATTAGGGTTTGGGATAGGGTTAGAGCTAGAATGAGGGCTAGGGCTAGGATTATTAATAGGGTTAGCGTTTTGGTTAGCCTAAGGATTAAGGATAGGTCTAGGGTTACCATTAGGTTAAGGTTTTTTTTTTTCTTTCTTTCTTTTTTTTTTTTTTTTTTTTTTGGTTAAGGGATAGCAGTAGAACTAGGGTTAATGCTAGAATTATGGTTAGAGTTAGGATTAAATATAGGTTTAGAGCTCGGATTAGGGTTAGTTTTTGTGTTAGGGTTAAGGTTAGATTTGGGCATTGGCTAATGTAAGAGCCAGGGTTACAATTAAGGTTAGTTTTAGGGTTAGGGTTAGGGGTAGGTCTAGTGTTAGGTTTAGGTTTTAGGTTAGGGTAATATTTAGAGCTAGGGTTATTGTTAGGATATGAGTCAACATCAGGGTTAGTTTTAGGGTTAGGTTTAGGACTCACATAAGGGCTAGGGTTACTGTTAGTGTTCGGTTTAAGGTGAGGGCTGTGTTTAGAGCTAGGGTGACTGTTAGGATATCAGTAAGGGTCAGGGTTAGATTTAAGGTTAGGGTTATGACTTGAATTAGGGCTAGGGTTACTGTTAGGGTTTGGTTTAGGTTTAGGGTGGTCTTTAGAGCTAGGGTCAGCATTAAGTTTTTGGTTAGGATTAAGGATAGGGTTATAATAGGGTAAGCGTTAGAGTTAGGTTAATGGCTAGGGTTAGAGCTAGCATTAGGTCTATGGTTAACGTTAGGATTAGAGCTACAGTTAGGTTTATGCTTCGGGATAGTGCCAGGGTTATTTTTAGGCTAAGAGTTAGGCTTTGAGCTAGGGTTAGGACTAAGGTGAGGGTTAGGGTTATGACCAGGGTTAGGGTTAGGACCAGGGTTAGGGTTAGTGTTAGGGTGAGGGTTATGCTTTGGGTAGGTTTAGGCCTTGATTAAGGTTAGGGTTATTTAAGGTTTGTGTTAGGTTTAGGCCTACGGTTAGTGCTATGTGTAATGTAAGATCTAGGGTTCTGATTAGAGCTAGTTTTAGAATTAGGGTTATGGCTAGGTCTAGTGTTAGGTTTAGCTGTTGGTTTGGGTCAGGTTTAGAGCTTGGTTTAATATCAGTGTAAGGGCCAGTGCTCAGGTTAAAGTTAGGGTTAGGATGAAAGCCAGAATAGGACTAGGGTTAGGTCTATTGGTAAGGTTAGTGTTTGGTTTAGGTTAAGGGTTATTGTTAGGGCTAGCACTAAGTTTTTGTTTAGATCAAGGGCTAGAGTAATAGCTATATTTAGGATTAGGTTTAGGTCTGTGGCTAGTGTTAGGGCAAGGTTTTGATATAAGTTTACTGGTAGAGCTAGTTTCAGGTTTCAGTTTAGGTTTAGGGTCAGGTTTAGACCTATAATTAGTTTAGGGTCAGGTTAGGGTGAGGTTTTGTTTTAGGTCTAGATCTAGAATGAGGGCTAGTGTTAGGACTAGTAATAGGGTTATTGTTTGGGTTTGGCTAAGGATTAGGATTAGGACTACAGTTAGAATTATGAATAGGATTTGGCTTAGGGTAATGGATAGGGTTAGACCTAGGGTTAGGGCCAGGATTATGGTTAGGGTTAGGTCTAGTTTTAGAGTTAGGATTTGGGTTAAATCTAGTGTTAGGGCTCGGATTAGGGCTATTTTTGTGTTAGAGTTAGGGGTAGGATTTGTCTAAGGCCAATGTAAGAACTAGGGTTATGATTAGGATTAGTTTTAGGGTTGGGGTTTTGGCTAGGTCTAGTGTTAGCATTAGTTTTAGGGTTAGGGTGATATTTAGAGCTAGGGTTTGTGTTTGGATATGAGCAGGTTGAGGGTTAGTTTTTGGCCTAGGATTCAAATTACGGCTCGGGTTATGGCTAGTTATTGGTTATGGTTTGGTTTATGTTAAGGTTTAGTGTTAGAGCAATGGCTAGATTTTGTTTTAGGGCTAGGGTTTGGATTAGGGCTAGTTTTAGGATTATCAACATTGTTAGAGCTCGTTGTTGAATGAGGTTTAGGCTTAAGATTAGTGTTAGATTTAGAGTTATGGTTAGATCTAAGGTTAGGGCTATGGCTAGGGTTAGGGCCCAGGTTAGGGTTACTGTGAGCGTTATGGTAATGAATAGGGTTATACATAGATATAGGTCTATGGTGTGAGTTAGAGTTAGTCTTAGGGCTAGGTTTAGGGATAGGGTTAAGTTTATGGTTCATATAGGGCTAGGATTAGAGCTATGATTAAAGTAAGGGTTAGGCCTATGGTTAGGGCTAGTGTTAGGGTTAGTTTTAGGGGAAGGGATGGGGTTATATAGCTAGGTTTAGTGCTAGGGCGAGACTTATATTTAGGTATAGGGCTAGGGTTCGGGTTCAGGTCAGGATTAAATCTAGGATTTGGGCTACGATGAGGGCTAGGGTTTGTGTTAGGTTTAGGGCTAGGATTAGGGCTAGGGATAATGTCAGGTCTAGGGTTATGTTTATGGATAGTGTTAGGGATAGGTTTATGCCTAGGTCTAGGGTTAGGTTTAATGTAGGGGTCAGGTATAGAGCTAGGTTATTACTAGGGTCAGAGTATGGGTTAGGGTTTGGTTTGTGTTAAGGTTTAAGGATCTTTGCTCAAATTAGCATTAGGGTTATGTTTAGGGTCAGAGTAATGGATAGAGTTAGGTTTACAGTTCAGGGTAGGTTTAGAGTAATGTATACAATTAGTGTTATGGATAGGGTTAGGGTTAGGCCTTGGGTTAGCATTTGGTTTAGGCTTATGTTTAGAGTAATGATTTGGTTTAATGCTAGTGTTAAGGTTTGGTTAAGGTTAGGATTAGGGCTAGGATTTGGGTTACTCCTAGGGTTAGTGTTCGGGTTCGGTTTAGGGTAAGTGTTAGGGATTGAGCTAGGGTTAGAGTTAGGGCAAGGGTTAGTGTTAGAATCAGGGCTATAGGTTTAGAGTCAGGGTTAGGGTTAGGGTTAGGGCTAGTGTTAGAATTAGGGTTAGGGTTATGTTAAGGTAATGGATAAGTTAGAGCTAGGATTTGGACTAAGGTTACACTTAGGATTAAGGATAGGTTTAGGGTTAAGGTTCGAGCTACGGTTATGTTTAGAGTAAGGGTTAGAGTTTGAGCTAGGGAAAGGGCTAGTGAAAGCATTAGGTTTAGGGTTTTTGCTAGGGTTAGGGTTACGGTTATGCTTAGGTCTAGGTTTAGGGCTTGTATTATGGTTAGGTTTTGTGTGAGGTTTATGGCTAGTGTTAGGACTATGGGTAATGTAAGACCTAGGGTTATGGTTATGGCTTGATTTTGTGTTAGGGTTATAGATATGTCTAGTATTAGGTTTAAGTTTAGGGTTAGGATAAGGTTTAGAGCTAGGGTTTGTTTTAGGGTAAGCGTCAGTGTTCGGGTTAGCATTGGGTTTATGGTTAGGGACAGAATTAGAACTATGGTTAGGTCTAGTGCTAGGGTTAGCCTTTGTGTTAGGTTAATGGTTAATTTAGGGGTAGGACTAGGTTTTTTGTTTAGGACTAGGGCTAGAGTTATGGCTATATTTAGGATTAAGTTTAGGTCTAGTGCTATTGTTATGGTTAGTTTAAGGTATAGGTTTACTGGTAGGGCTAGTGTAAGGGTTCAGTTTAGGGTAAGGGTCAGGTTTAGAGATAGGGGTATTATTAAGGTTAGAATTAGGTTTCAGGTTTCTTTTAGGTTAGGGTTTAGGTCTAGAGCTTGAATTAGCATTAGGGTTTGATTAGGGTAATGATAGGTTTGGGTTTAGGGTTTATGTGAGGTGTAGGGTAATTGTTAGGGTTATAGTTAGCAAAAGGGTTAGGGATAGGCCTAGGGTTAGCCTTAGGGTTATGGTTGTGCTTAGGATAATGGATAGGGTTAGGGTTAGAGTTATGGTTTGTATTAGGGCTAGATTTAGGGTTAGGCCTAGGGTTAGGATTAGGTTCAGGATTAGATTATGGTTTAAAGTTTGAGCTAGGGTTAGTGCTAGGGCAAGGGTTAGGTTTAGGGTAGGTCTAGGTTATATATACGGTTAGGGTCAAGGTTAGTGTTAAGGTTAGGGCTAGAGTTATCATTAGATTTAGAGTATTGGATAGGGTTTGATTTTGTGTTAGGTTTAGGGTTAGGGTTAGGTTTTGGCTTAAGGTTATAATTAGGGATAGGCTTAGGGTTAGGTTTAGGGTAATTTATAGGGTTTGAGCAAGGGTTATCTCTATGGAAAGGGTTAGGTTTATGGTTATAGGGTTAGGGTTAGGGTAGATTTAGGGTAAAGGGTAGGGTTATCATCAGGGTGGTGTTAGGGTTAGGGTAAAGGTTAGGGTTAGAGCTAGGGTTATGGCTAAGGTTATCATTAAGGTTAGGGTTAGAGTTAAGATAATATGTAGGCATAGAGCTAGGGTTAGGTATAGGGTTAAGGTTAGGATTAGGGCTAGGGTTAAGTTTAAGTTTAGGTTTTGGCCAGGGGTTAGTGTTAGCGTTAGGTTAAGTTTAAGGGTTAGGATTGAGCTAGTGTTTGGACTAGGATGAGGATTAGGGTTAGAGTCTGTGTGATGGTTAGGGCTGGGTTTAGCATTAGGGTTACGGTTAGGATTAGGGTTAGGGTAATGGATAGAGTTAGAGGTAGGTTTTGGCCTATCATGGTGGCTAGTTTCAGGGTTAGTAATATGGCTAGGTCTAGTGTTAGGGTTATGTTTTTTGTTAGCATAAGGTTTAGAGCTAGAGATTGTGTTAGGCTGAGGGTCAGCGTTTTGTTTAGGGTTAGGTTTATTATTAGGGCCAGCATTAGGACTAGGGTTTGGTCTAGGGGTAGGGTTAGTGTTTGGGTTAGGTTAAGGGTTATTATTAGGGCTAGGACTAAGATTTTGTTTAGGGCTAGGCCTAGAGTTATCACTAAATATAGGATTAAGTGTAGGTCTAGGTCTAGGGTTATGGTAAGTTTTAGTTATAGGGTTAGAGGTAGTGCCAATGTTAGGGGTCGGTTTAGGGTTAGGGTCAGGTTTAGACCTATGGTTAGTTTTAGGGTCAGAATAAGGGTCAGGGTTAGGGTTAAGGTTTGGGATAGTGATAGAGCTAGATTGAGGATTAGGGTTAGGACTAGTAATAGAGTTATATTTTTGGTTAGGGTAAGAATTAGGTTTAGGACAAGGGTAGCTTTAGGGTTAGAGTTTGACTTAGGGAAAGGGATAGGGTTAGCGCTAATGTTAGGGCTATGGTTAGGGTTAGGGTAGGGCTAGGGTTAGGTTTATGGTTAGGGTTAAAGCAAGGGTTAGAGCTTGGATTAGGGCTAGGCTAGGATTTGTGTTAGCTTTAGGGCTACGGCTAATGTAAGAACGAGGGTTACATTTAGGGCTAGTTTTAGGGTTAGTATTACGTCTAGGTTTAGTGTTTGGTTAGGTTTTGGATTAGGTTATGTTTAGGGTAATGGATAGGTTAAAGTTAGTGAATGTGTTAGGGTTAGGCTGAGGGTTAGCATTAGGGTTAGGAGTAGGGTTACGGTTAGTGTTAGAGTAATGGATAGGGTTAGAGCTAGGCTTAGGGCTAGGGTTATGGTTAGTTTTAGTGTTAGGTTTAGTGTTAGGTTTAGGGTTATTGCAAGGATTAAAGTTAGGTTAAGTTAGGGTAAAGATTAGGACTTGGTTTAGGTTTAGATTTAGGGTTAAAGCTAGGGTTGGAGCTTGCCTTAGGGATAGATTTTGGGTTACATTAGGGCTAGTGTTAGGGATACAGCTAATGTAAGAACTAGGGTTATAATTAGGGCTAATTTTAGGGTTACTGTTAGGGCTAAGTCTAGTTTTCTTCTTAGGTTAATTTCAGGGTGATGTTTTTAGCTAGAGTTAGTTTTAGGTTCAGATTCAGGGTCAGGGTTAGTTTTAGGGTTGGGGATAGGAGTCGAGTTAGAGGTAGGCTTAGGGCTAGATGTCGGTTAATATTTGGTTTAGGTTAAGGGTTAGGGTTAGTGCTATGGTTCATTATGTTTTATGGCTAAGGCTAAAGTTAAGCATAGTTTTATGATTAATGTTAGTCATGTTCCTAGTGATAGGCTGATTTTAGGTTTAGGGGAACATTTAGAGTTATGGTTAATTCTAGGGTTAGGGCTATGGCTAGGGTTAGGGCTAAGGTTAAGTCTAGTGTTTACTGTAAGGGATAGGGTTAGAACTAGGTATAGAGCTAGGGCGATACAGCTAGTCTTAAGGCTAAAGTTAGGGATAAGTTTAGGGCTAAAATAGGGCTAGAAGTATGTCTAGGATTGGTGTTAGGGTTAGGCCTCGAATTAGGGCTATGCTTAGGATTAGGCTTATGGTTAGGTTTAGGGGAATAGATGGGGTTATATCTAGGTTTATGGCTAGGGCAATGATTAGAATTTGATTTAGACCTAGGGTTAGGTTTTTGTTAGGATTAAAGCTAGATTTGGTGTTAGGATGAGGGCTAGGGTTTGTGTTAGTGTTCGAGCAAGTTTTAGGGATAGGAATAATGTCAGGTTTAGGATTACAGCTAGGGATAGTTATATGGTTAGGTTTGTGCCTAAGTCTAATGTTAGGTTTAGGGTAAGGTGTATTTTTATGGTCAGGGTCAGGTTTTGGTTTTGTGTTTGGTTTATTATTAGGGTTAGGGCTCAAATTAGCTTTAGGGTTAGAATTAGGGTTAGGTTATTGGATTGGTTTAGGTTTAGGATTCAGGTTAAATTAGGGTAATTGGTAGGGTTAGGGTTAGTGATAGGGTTAGGGTTAGGATTAGGATTATCATTTGGGTTAGGGTTATTGTTAGGTTAATGAATATAATTAGAGGTAGGGTTAGGGCTAAGGTTTTGGATAGGATTAGGGCTAGAGTAAGGGTTATGGTTAGGACTAAGCCTAGGATTAGGGTTTGGGTTACGTTTAGGGTACAGGTTAGGTTTTGATCTAGGGTTAGAGCTAGGGTGAGGGTTGGGTTTAAGATTATGTCTAGGGTTAGATTTATGGTTAAGGTTAGGGTTAGTGTTAGGGTTAGGGCTAAGGTTTTTTTTAGAGTTAGATTGATGGATAGGGTTTGATGTTGGGTTAGGGTTAGGGGTAGTTTTAGGTTTAGGGTTAGTGTCAGATTAAGGGTTAGGCTTTTATCTAGTGTTAAGGCTACGATGAGGGTTAGGTTTAGGTTTCGGTCTAGGATTAGGATTACATTAGGATTAGAGCTAGAGTTATCATTAGGGTTAAATTTCAGTTTAGGGTAATGGATAATTTTAGAGATAGTATTAGGGCTAGTGTTAACATTATGATTAAGCCTAGGATTAGGATTAGGTTGAGGGATAGGTCTAGGGTTATATTTAGGGTTCAGTTTTGGGTTTCATCTAGGGTTAGTTCTAATGCGAGGGTTAGGGTTAATGTGAGGTTTATGTTTAGGGTAAGGGATCAGGTTAGGTTAGGGTTAGGGTTACGCTTTGGGCTAGATTTAGGCCTAGGATTAGGGCTATGTTTTGTGTTATGTTTAGAGCTAGTTTTACTGCTATGGTAATGTAAGGGTCATGTTTACAGTCTAGTGTTAGGTTTAGGTTTAGTTTTCACTTAGGGTCAGTTTTATACCAAGGGTTAGTTTCAGTGTCAAGGTCTGTGTTTGGATTAGGGTTAGGATTAGGGTTAGAGCCGGAATTAGGATTGGTTAGGTCTAGAGGTAAGGTTAGTATTTGGCTTCGGTTAAGGGTTATTATAAAGCTAGGACTAGGTTTTTGTTTAGTTCTTCGTTAACGATATGCCTAGATTTAGGATTAGGTTTAATCTAGGGCTAGTGTTAAGGTTAGGTTTAGATATAGGGTTATGGGTGGGGCTAGTGTTAGGATTTGGTTTAGGTTCAGGGTCAGAATAAGGGTCAGGGTTAGGGTTAGTGTTTGGGTTATGGTTATAATAAGAATGAGGGCTATGTTTAGGACTAGTAATAGGATTAGGGTTTGGGTTAGACTAAGGATTAGTTTTTGGACTAGGGTTAGCATTATGTTTGGAGTTTGGCTAGAGTAAAGGTTAAGGATAGAGCTAGGATTAGAAATAGGGTTTGGGTTAGGGTTAGGTCTAGTGTTTGGGTTATGGTTAAGTGTAAATCTAGGTTTATGTCTCAGATTTGGGCTAGGTTTTGGATAGCATTAGGTTTAAGGTTACAGCTAATTTATGATCTAGGGTTATGATTAGAATTAGGGTTAGGACTAGTTCTAGTGATAGGTTACGGTTTAGGTTTAGGGTGATGTTTAGAGGTAGGTTTATTGTTAATGTCATAGACAGGATTAGGGTTAGTTTTAGGGTTAAGATTAGGACTCGAATTAGGGCTAGGCTTAGGGTTAGATGTAAGGTTATAGTTTGGTTGATATAAAAGTTTAGAGTTACTGTTATGGCTCAGTTTTGTTTTAGGGCTAAACCTATGGTTAGGGCTAAATTTAGGATTAGATTTAGGGTTAGGGATAGTATTAGGGTTAGGTTTAGGTGTAGAATTAGGTTTAGATTTAGAGTTAGGTTTAGATCTATGGTTTGGACAAGGTGTAAGGTTAGGTTTAGGGTTATTCCAGGCTTAGGGCTAGGAATAAGGTTAAGGTAAGTGATAGGGTTAAAATTAGGGCTAGGGATAGGGCGAGAGTTATAGTTAGTCTTAAAGCTAGGGTTAAAATTAGGTTAGGATTAGGGCTAGGGTTAGTGTTAGAGTTAGTCCTAGGGTTAAGGTTAGGGCTAGGGTTACTGTTAGTGTTAGGGTTAGGATTTGAGTTTGGTTTAGGGTAATCAATGGGTTATAACTAGGTTTAGGGCTAGGGTAAGGGTTATAATTAGGGTTAGGTTATGATTAAGGCTATGTTTTGGGCTAGAATGAGAGCTAGTGTTCGTATTAGCGTTAGGGCTAGGATTAGGACTAGGGCTAATGTCAGGTCTAGGGTTTCAGTTAGGAATAGGTTTCGGGTTATGTTTATGGTTAGGTCTTAGGGTGTGGTTTAAGTTAAGGTTTAGGTTTAGGGCTTGAATTAGCATTAGGGTTAGAGTTAGGGTTAGGGTAACAAATAGGCTTAGGAATAGGGTTCAGGTTAGTTTTAGGGTAATCGATAGGTTTAGAGATTGTGATAGGGTTAGGGTTAAGCCTAGGGTTAGCATTAGGTTTAGGATTATGGTTAGGGTAATGGATAGAATTAGAACTAGGTTTAGGGCTAGGGTTAAGGTTAGGATTAGTGCTAGTTTTATGTTATGGTTTGGGATAGGGCTAGGGTTACATTAAGGGTAAATGTTACGCTTTGAGATAGGGTTTGGTCTAAAGCAAGGCTTAGGGTTAGTGTTAGGGCTAGGGTTAGTTTTAGGGTTACACTTAGGGCTATGTTCAGGCCTAGAATTAGGGTTAGGTTTTGTGTTAATTTAGGCCTAAGTTTTGAGCCATGGGTAATGTAAGAGCTAGGGTTATGATTAGGGCTAGTTTTAGGTTTAGGGTTATGGCTAGGTCTATTATTAGGATTAGGTTTTGGTTTAGGGTGAGCTTTGGAGCTAGGATTATGTTAGGGTCAGGGCCAGTGTTCAGGTTAGTGTTAGTGTTGGTTTTAGTGCCAGAATTAGGACTAGTGTTAGGTCTAGGGGTAGGGTTAGTGTTTGGGTTAGGTTAAGGGTTATTGTTAGGGCTAGGGCTAGAATGTTGTTAAGGTCTAGGTCTAGAGATATGGTTATCTTTAGGATTAGGTTTAGGTCTAGGGCTAGTTTTAGGTTCAGTATTAAGTATAGGATTACCGGTTTAGGTTTAAGTATAGGATTAGTGTTCGGTTTTGTGTTAGGGTTAGGTTTAGACCTTCAGTTTGTGTCAGGGATAGGATTTGGGTTTGGGTTAGGGTTAGAGCTAGAATAAAGTTTAGAGTTAGGACTAGTAATAGGGTTAGTGTTTTGGTTAGGCTCTGGATTAGTGTTAAGACTAGGGTTAGCATTAATTTTAGGGTTTCTGTTAGGGTTAGGGCTAGGATTAGTGTTAGGGTGAATGTCAGATCTAGGGTAACGGTTAGGAATAGTTTTAGGGTTAGGTTTATCGCTATGTTTAGGTAAGGGTTAGGTTTTTAAGGGTCAAGTTTAGAGCAAGGGGTATTATTAAGGTCAGGGTAAGGTTTACTGTTTTGTTTAGGTTAGGGTTTAGGATTAGGGCTCGAATTAGCATTAGGGTTTGGGTTACGGTAATTATAGAGTTTGGTTTAGCATTCAGGTTAAATTTACTATAATGGTTAGGGTTACAGTTAGGAATAGGGTTAGATTTAGGCCTAAAGTTAGCATTATAATTAGCATTATGTTTATGGTAATTGATAGGATTAGAGCTAAATTTGGGGCTAGGTTTATTGATAGGATTAGGGCTAGGTTTAGGGTTAGGGTATGGGTTTGGTTTGTGTTAAGGTTAGGGCTAGAATTACGGCTAGGGCAAATGTCAGGTCTAGGGTTATGGTTAGGGTTAGTTTTAGGGTTAGATTTATGGCTAGGTCTAGTATAATTTTAGGTTTGGGGTAGGGTCAACTTTAGAGCTAGGTATATTATCATGAGAAGGGTGAGAGTTAGGGTTTGGGTTAGGTTAAGGTTTAGGGTTAGGGCTCAAATTAGCATTAGGGTTAGGGTTGGGGTTAGGGTTAGTGTTCAGATTAGGTTTAGGTTAATGAAATAGGTTAGGGTTAGGGATAAGTATAGGGTTAGGCCTAGGGTTACCATTAGAGTTATGGTTATGGTTAGAGTAATGGATAGGTTTAGAGCTAGTGATAGGGATAGGGTAATGGTTAGATTCAGGCTAGTGTTAGGTTAAGGTTTAGGGCTAGGTTCTGGGTTAGGTTTAAGTTTAAGGTTTGGTTAAAGCTAGGTTTAAGGCTTGGATTAGGGCTTAGTTTGGGGTTTCGTTAGGGTTAGGGTTAGGGCTATGGATAATGTATGAACTAGTGTTACAATTAGTGGTAGTTTTAGGGTTAGGGTTAGGTTTAGGGTTAGGGCTGGTCTAGTGTTGTGATTAAGTTTAGGGGTAGAGTGATGTTTTGAGCAAGGATTATTGTTAGGGTCACTGTTAGAGTCAAGGTTAGTTTTAGGGTTAGGGTTAGAAAGCGAATTATGGCTAAAGTTGGTACTAGGTGTACAGTTATAGCTTGATTTACGTTAATCGTTAGCAATATAAGTTGGTTTTGCAT
Organism: Marmota flaviventris; assembly: GCF_047511675.1. NCBI lineage: Eukaryota > Metazoa > Chordata > Mammalia > Rodentia > Sciuridae > Marmota > Marmota flaviventris. The sequence goes on from NC_092507.1 coordinate 95,619,688, forward strand.
TAGGTCTAGGGCTACAATTATGGCTAGATTATGGATTAGCATTACGGTTAGGGCTAGTGTGAGGTTGAGGTTTAGGCTTAGAGTTAGGTTTAAATTTAGAGTTATGGTTAGATCTAGGGTTAACACTAGGACTAGGGCTAGATTTAGGGTGAGGTGTAGGGTTATGGAAACTAACATGATTAGAACTAGGTATACGGCTAGGGTGAGAATTAGAGTTACTCTTAGTAGTAGTCTTAGGGTTAGGGTTAGGTTAAGGGCTTAATTAAGGCTAGGATTAGGGCTAGGGTTTCATCTAAATTAGGGCTAGGATTAGGGCTAGGGTTAGTGATAGGTTTAGGTTAAAGTTCAGCTTTAGGAATAGGGCTATTATTAGGGTCAGGGTCAGTGTCAGGATCAGCATTTCAATTAAGTCTAGGATTACGGCTAGGTTTAGGGATAGGTCTAGGGTGTGATTTGGGGTAAGTTTTAGGGTTACGGTAAGTATTAGGTTTAGGGCTAGGGTATTGGTTAGGTTAAGGTTAGGGTTAGTGTTTGAGCTAGGCTTAAGGCTAGGGTGAGAGTTAGGTTTAGGTTTAGGTCTAGTTTTACATTTATGGTTAGAGTTAGGTTTAGTGTTAGGGATAGAGTTTTAACTAGGGTTAGTGTTAGGGTAATGGATATGGTTAGAGCTAAAGTTCAGGCTAGGTTTAATGTTAGGATTGGGTTAGGTTTAGGATTAGGGTTTAGGATAGAGCTAGGGTTATGTTTAGTGAAAAGTTTAGGCTTTGAGCTAGGGTTAGGTCTAAGGTGAGGCTTAGGTTAGGGCTAGGTTTAGGGCTAGGGTTAAGCTGAGGGTTATGCTTAGAGCTAATTTTAAGCCTAGGTTTTGTGTTAGATTTTGTGTTAGGTTTAGGACAATGCATACTGTAAGAACTAGGCTATGTTTAGGGGTAGTTTTAGGGTTAGGATTATGGCTAGGTCTAGTGTTAGGTCTAGGTTTTGGGTCAGTGTGAGGTTTAAAGCTAGATTCAGTGTTAGAATCAGGGTCAGTTTTGCGGATAGGGTTAGGGTTAGATCAAGAATTAGGACTAGGTTTAGGTCTAGGGGTAGGGTAAGTGTTCTTTTTAGGTAAAGGGTTATTGTTAGGGCTAGTGCTAGGTTTTTGTTTAGGTCTAGGGCTAGAGTTATAGCTATATTTAGGATTAGCTTTGGGTCTTGGTCTAGTGTTAGGCTTAGGTATAGGTAAAGGTCTACCAGTAGGGCTAGTGTTAGGAATTCATTTAGGGTTAGGCTCACGTTTATACCTAGGGTTAATGTTAGGGTCAAATGAGGGTCGGAGTTAGGATTAGAGGTAGAATTAGGGCTAGGGTTAAGCCTACTATTATGGTTAGAATTTAAGTTAGGCTAAGGTTTAGGATTAGAACTAGGGTTAACATTTGGGTTAGAGTTTGTGTTAGTGTAAGTAATAGGGTTAGAGTTAGGGTTAGGGTTAGTGTTAGGGTTAGGGTTAGGGCTAGTATTAGGGTTAGAGCTAGGGTTAGGGCTCAGATTAAGGGTAGAATTTGTTTTAGGGTTAGGGCTATAGTTAGGACAATGACTAAAGTACAAACTAGGGTTATGATTAAGGCTACTTTTCAGGTTAGGTTAAGGCTAGATATAGTGTTAGTGTTAATTTAAGGTTAGGGTGATTTTTAGAGCTAGGATTAGTGTTAAGGTAAGTTTTAGAGTCAGGGTTAGTTTTAGGGCTAGTTGTAGGCTTAGGGTTTAATTTATGTTTAGGGTTAAGATTAGGGCTATGGCATGGTTTTGGTTTATGGCTAGGGCTAGGGATAGGGCAAGTTTTAAGATTAGCATTATGATTAGGTGTAGTGTTAGAGTTTGGTTTAGGTTTATTTTCAGTTAAATTTAGAGTTAGTTTTATATTTAGACTTAGGCTTAGATCAAGGATTAGGATTAAGGCTAAGGATAGAATTAGGGCTAGGGCAAGAGTTAGAGTTAGTGTTATGGCTAGGTTTAGGGTTAAGATAGGATTAAATAAAGGCTAGGATTAGCAGTAGGCTTTGTGTTAGGCCTAGGTTTAGGGTGAGGGTTAGGTTTAGGTTTAGGGTTATGGTTAATTTTGGGGTACAGGATGAGGTTATAGGTAGATTTAGGGCTAGGGCAAAGAATAGTATTAGGGATTGGGCTCGGGTTATGATTTGGGCTAGGATTAAGCCTAGGTTTAGGGCTAGGATTGTAGCTAGGGCTAATATCAGGTCTAGTGTTATGGTTAAAATAATTTTAGAGTTAGGTTTATGGCTATTTCTAGTGTAAGGGTTATGTGTAGGGTTAAGGTCAGGTTTAGAGCTAAGGGTACTATTAGGGTCAGGGTAGCGATTCCTATTTTGGATATGTTAATGATTAATATTAGGGCTCAAATTAGCATTAGAGTTAGGATTAGGGTAACGATAGTGTTAGGTTTAGGTTTCAGGTTAGGTTTAGAATAATGGATAGGGTTAGGATTAAGGATACAGTTAGATTTAGGCAAAGGTTTAGCATTATGGTTAGGGTTAGGGTTAGGGTAATTGGTAGGGTTAGAGATAGGGGTACAGCTAGGGTCAATGTTATGATTATTGATAGGGTTATGCTTAGGGTTAGTGTTAGGGTTAAATCTAGAGTTACGGCTATGATTATAGTTAGAATTAGTGATAGGGTTAGGATTAGGGGTAAATCTATTGATAGTGCTCAGAAGAAGGCTAGGTTTTCATTTAAGTTAAGGCTAGGTTTAGGGTTACGGCTAATTTAAGTATCAGGGTTGTGATTAAATCTAATTTTATGGTTAGGGTTAGGGTTAGGGCTAGGTTTATTGTTAGGTTTAGGTATAGGGTTAGATTGAAGTTTAGAGCTAGGGTTAGTGTTAAGGTCAGAATTAGGGTCAAGGTTAGTTTTAGGGTTTGGCTTAAAACTCCAATTAGGGCTAGAGTTATGTCTAAGTTTAGGGTTAGGGCTTAGATTATATTAAGGGTTAGGGTTAGGTCTATGTGTTGGTTTTGTTTTAGGGCTAAAGTTAGTGCTACTTTTAGGATTAGCCTTAGGGTTAGGGATAATGTTAGGTTTAGGTTTAGGCTAAAGTTTAGGGTTAGATTTAGAGTTACGGTTAGATCTAGGGTTGTTGCTAGGGCTATGAATAGGGCTAGTGTTAGACCTATGGTTTGGGCTAGGATTAGGGTTCCAGTAAATTATAGGGTTAGAACTAGGTTTAGGACTAAGGTGAGAGTTAGGTTAATATTTGGACTAGGGTTAGGGTTAAGGTTATTGTTAGGGATAAATTAGATCTAGTATTAGGGCTAGGGTTAGTGTTCGGTTTAGGCCTAGGTTTGTGGTTAATGTTATAATTAAGGCTATGTTTAGGGCTAGGATATGGGCTAGGGTTTGTGTTAGGGTAAGGGCTAGTATCATGACTAGGGCTAATATAAGATCTAGCATTATGCTTAAGGATAGTTTTATAGGTTAGTTTTATGGCTAGGTATAGTGTAAGGGTTAGGTATACTGTAAGATTGACTTTTAGATATAGGAGAATTATTAGGGTCAGTGTCAGTATTAGGGTTTGGTTTAGGTTTGAGTTTAGAGTTAGGGCTCGAATTAGCATTAGGTTTAAGGTTAGAGTAATGATGGAATAGGTCTAGGGTTCAGCGTAGGTTTAGGGTAATTGATAAGTTTGGGGATAGTGATATGTTTAGGGTTAGACCTAGGGTTAGTATTAGGGTAAGTGTTATGTTTAGGATAATGATACAGTTAGACTTAAGGTTAGGGCTAGGTTTATGGTTAGGATTAGGACTTGAATTAGGGTTAGGGTGAGAGTTAGAACTATGGTTAGGTTAGGGTTATGTTTAGTGTAAGATTTAGGTTCTGAACTATGGTTTGAGATTGGCTGAGAGTTAGGTTCAAGATTAGGTCTAGGGATATGATTATGGTATATTTTGGGTTAGGGTTATGGTTAGAATAAGACCAAGGATTAGTGGCAGTGTCAAAAAAAGGGTAAGGGTTACTGTTAAGTTTTTGTATAGGGTTAGATCTAGAATGCGCTCAAGGGTAAGGGCTATTAATAGGGTTAGTGTTTTGGTTAGCCTAAGTATTAGGGATAGGTCTGTGGTTACCCTTAGGTTTAGGGTTTTTCTTAGGTAAGAGATTGGTTTAGAGCTAGGGTAATGGCTACAGTTATGGTTAAAATTAGGGTTAAAGCTAGGTTTAGGGCTCGGATTAGGCCTAGGTCTTGTGTTAGGTTTAGGGCTAGTGTTAGGACAATGGCAAATGTAAGAACTAGTGTTGCCAGTAGGGTTAGTTTTAGTGTTAGGGCATGTGTTAGGTTTAGTGTTAGAATTAGCTTTAAGTTTAGGGTGATATGTATAGCTAGGGCTCATGTTAGGATAGGAGTCAGGGTCAGGATAGGGCAATTGTGACAAAAAGGGTTAGGGTTAGAGTTAGGGTTACCTTATGGTAAGGGATGAGGTTTTGGCTAGTTTTAGGGCTAGGTCAAGTGTTAGTATTAGGGTTAGGGCTTAGTTAGGCTTAGGGTTATAATTAAGGCTAGGTTTATGGCTAGTTTTAGTTTTAGGCTTAGAGGTAGGACTCAAATTAGGGCTAGGGTTACTGTTAGGGTTCAGTTTAGGGCGAGGGAGGTGTTTAGAGCTAGGGTGAGTGTTAGGATATTTGTCAGGGTCAGGGTTGTTTTTAAGGTTAGGGTTAGGACTCGAATTAGGGCTAGGGTTAGGTCTAGTTGTAGTGTTAGGATTTGGTTTATGTTAAGGTTTAGGGTTGGGGATCATACTCAGTTTTGTTTTAGTTCTAGGGTTAGGGTTAGTGCTATTATTAGTTTTAGGCTTAGGCTTAGGGTTAGGGTTATATTTGGAATTAGGTTTAGATCTTGGGTTAGGGCTAGAACTAAGGATATGGCAAGGATTATGGCTAGGTTTAGGGTTACGGTAAAGGATAGAGTTAGAACTAGAGATAGGGCTAGGGTGAGATTTAGTCTTAGGGCTAGGGTTAGGGTTACGGTTTGAGACAGAGGCTAAATTAGTGCTAGGATTAGGGCTAGGTTTAGTGTTTAGTTTAAGACTAGGTTGAGGGTTAGGGTTAGAGTTATGGTTAGGGTTAGGGTGAGGGTTATAGTTTAGAGTTAGAGTTTAGAGCTTAGGTTTAGAGTTAGGGCAAAATTTGGGGTAAGGGATAGCTTTATAGTTAGGTTTAGAGGTAGGGTGAGGGTTAGAATTAGGGTTAGAGCTGTGGTTAGGGTTAGGGTTATGATTAAGGCTAGGTTGAGGTCTAGGATGAGGGCTAGTATTAGTGATAGGGCTAATTTCAGGTTCAGAATTATGGTTAAATATAGTTTTAGAGTTAGGATTATGGGTATGTCTAGTGTAAGGGTTAGGTTTAGGGTTAGTGTCAGGTTTAGAGCTAGGGGTATTATTAGGGTCAAGTTCTGGGTTAGGGTTTTGGCCAGTTAAGGTTTAAATGTAGAGTTTGAATTAGCATTAGGGTTATGGTTATGGTTATGGTAATGGTTAGATTTAGAAATCAGTTTACGACTTGGGTTCTGGTTATGATTAGGGATAGGTTTGGGTTAAGTTATTGTAGGGTTAGTGTTAAGGCTAATGTAACTACTAGCGTTATGATTACAGCTAATTTTATTGTTTTGGGGCTAGGTTTACTGTTAGGTTTAGATTTAGGGTTAGGGTGATGTTTTGACCTCGAGTTAGTGTTATGGTCAGATTTAGAGTCATGGTTAGTTTTAGGGTTTGGCTTAAAAGTTGAATTAGGGCTGGGGTTAGGGCTAGGTGTAGGGTTAGGGCTTGGTTTAGGTTAAGGGTTAGGGTTAGAGCTTTGGCTAGGTTTGGTTTTAGGGCTAGGGTTAGGGTTAGTGAAATTTTTAGGATTAGTGTTAGGGTTAGGGGTAGTCTTAGATTTAGGCTTAGGCTTCAGTTTAGGGATAAATTTAAAGTTAGGTTTTTATCTAAGGTTAGTGCTAGGACTAAGGATAGGGCAAGGGTTAGGACTAGGATTTTGGATAGGTTTAGGTTTATGGGAAGGGATAGAATTAGAATGAGTGATATGGCCAGTGTGAGAGTTAGAGTTATTCTTAGGGCTTGGATTAGGGTTAGGGTTAGAGATAGGGCTAAATTATGGCTAGGATTAGTGTTAGGGCTAGTTTTAGAATTAGCATCAGGTTTAGGGCTAGTTTTAGGCTTAAGCACTGAGTTAGAGTTAGATTTTAAGTTAGGTTTAGATCTAGTGTTAAAGATAGGGCTAAGGATAGGGCAATTGTGACAAAAAGGGTTAGGGTTAGAGTTAGAGTTACGTTATGGTAAGGGATGAGGTTTTGGCTAGGTTTAGGGCTAGGGCAAGTGTTAGTATTAGGGTTAGGGCTTAGTTAGGCTTAGGATTATGATTAAGGCTAGGTTTATGGCTAGGAATTTGTTTAGGGTTTGTGTTAGGGTTAGCAATACTATTAGGGCTAGGGCTAATGTGAGGTGTAGGGTTATCATTTGAGCTAGTTATGGTATTAGGTTTATGGCTTGTTCCATTGTAAGAATTATGTTTATGGTAAGATTTAGGTTTATATCTAGGGTTATATTTAGGGTCAGGTTCAGGGTTATGATTTGGGTTAGGTTAGGATTTAGGTTTAGGGTAATGACAGGATCAATATTAGGTTTTAGGTTTGGTTTAGTGTAATGGATAGGGTTAGGGTTAGGCCTAGTGTTAGCTTAAGGGTTAGGGTTATTGTTAGAGTAATGGATAGGTTTAGACTTAAGGTTAGGGCTAGGGTTATGTATAGGATAAGGGCTAGTTTTGGGTTAGGGTTAGGTTTAAGTTTAGGGTTAAAGCTAGGTTTACTACTCGGATTAAGCCTAGGTTTGGGGTTAGGTAGGGCTAGGATTAAGGCTATGGCTAATGTATGAAGTAGGGTTATTATTAGTGCTAGTTATAGGATTAGAGTTAGGGATAGATCTAGTGTTATGTTGAAGAATATGGTGATGATGATTTTTAGAACCAGGGTTAGTTTTAGGGTCAGAGTCAGAGTCAGGTTAGTTTTCAGTTTAGTTTTAGGTCTAGAATTAGGGATATATTTAGTGCTAGCTGTAGGGTTAGGGTTTGGTTTAGGTTAAGGGTTAGGGTTACGGATATGGCTCGGTTTTGGTTTAGGGCTAGAGATAGTGTTAGAGCTAGTTTTAGGATTAGCGTTAGTGTTAGGGCTAGTGTTAGGTTTAGGTTTAGGCTTAGTTTTAGGGTTGGGTTTATAGTTAGGGTTAGAGCTAGGATTATGGCCAGGGTTATGAATCAGGCTAAGATTGCACCAATGGTTAGGACTAGGATTAGTGTTCTACTAAATGATAGAGTTAGAACAAGAGTTAGGGTTAGGGTGAGAGTTAGAGTTAGTCTTTGTCTAGAGTTTGGGATAGGGTTAGTGATAGGGCTAAATTAGGGCTAAGATTAGGACAAGGATTAGTGTTAGGTTTAGGCTAATGGTTTGGGTTAGGGATAAAATTAAGGCTATGTTTAGGGCTAGGATAAGGGCTAGGAGTTGTGTTAGGGTTAGCGCTAGGATTAAGGCTAGGTTTAATATCAGGTCTAGGGTTAAGGTTAGGAATAGTTTTAGCGTTAGGTTTAAGGCTAGGTCTTGTGTAAGTGTTAGGTAGGGTAAGAGGCAGGTTTATAGCTAGGGGAATTATTAGAGTCATGGTCAGTGTTAGGGTTTGGTTTAGGTTTGAGGTTAGGTTAGGGCTCGAATTAGCATTAGGGTTAGCGTAATGATTGGCTTAGGTTTAGGGTTCAGGGTAGGTTTAGGGTAATTGATAGGTTAGGGGAAAGAGATAGGGTTAGGGTTAAGCCTAGGGTTAGCATTATGGTAAGCATTATTTATAGGGTAATTGATACAGTTAGAGTTAAGTTTAGGGATAGGGTTATGGTTAGGATTAAGTCTTGTGTTAGGGTTAAGGTGAGGGTTAGAACTAGGATTAGGTTTGGGGTTATGTTTAGCATAAGGGTTAGGTTCTGAGGTATGTTTAGAGCTAGGCTGAGAGTTAGGTTTAGAGTTGTCTAGGGATAGGATTATGGTAAATTTTGGGTTAGGGTTGGGGTTAGGGTTAGACCTAGGTTTAGTGTTAGGGTCAGAATAAGGGTCAGGGTTAGGGTTAGGGTTTTCGATAGTGTTAGAGCTAAAATGAACGCTCCAGTTAGGATTATTAATAGGGTTAGGGTTTTGGTTAGTCTAAGGACTAGGGATAGGTCTTGGGTTACTCTTACGTTTAGGGTTTCACATAGGTTAAGGGATTGATTTAGATCTAGGTTTAGGGCTATGGTTAGGGTTAGAATTAGAATTAAAGCTAGGTTTAGGGCTCAGTTTAGGACTAGTTTTTGTGTTAGGTTTAGGGCTAGGATTGGGTAATGGCTAATGTAAGAACTAGGGTTACCTTTAGGGTTTGTTTTAGGGTTACGGTTAGGGGTAGGTTGAGGGGTCGGGTTAGGTTTAAGGTTAGGGTAATATTTATAGCTACGGTTCTTGTTAGGATAGGAGTCACGATCAGGGTTAGTTTTATGGTTAACATTAAGTCTCAAATTAGTGCTATTGTTAATGTTAGTGTTTTGTTTGAGTTTAGGGCAGTGTTTAGAGCTATGGTGAGTGGTCGGATATGAGTCAGGGTGAGGATTAGTTTTAAGGTGAGGCTTAAGACACAAATTAGGGCTAGGTTTAGGTCGAGGTGTAGTATTAGTGTTTGGTTTAAGTTAAGGTTTATTGTTAAGGCTATTGTTCAGTTTTGGTTTACTGCTAGGATTAGGGTCAGGGCTAGTTTTACGATTAGCATTAGGGTTGTGGCTAGTGTTAGTTTCGGCTTAGGCTTAGGTTTAAGAATAGATTTAGAGTTAGAGTTAGGGCTGGGACCAACTTTATGGCAAGTGTTAAGGCTAATGTTAGGTTTACAGTAGTGGATAGGGATAGAACTAGGGATAGGGCTAGGACAAGAGTTAGAGTTAGTCTTAGGGTAGCTAAATTAGGGCTAGGATTAGGGCTAGGTTTTGTGTTTAGCTTATGCCTAGGTTTAGGGTAAGGATTAGGTTTAAATGTAAGGTAAAGAATGTCATTATAACTAGGTTTAGAGCTACGGTGAAGGTTAGAATTAGGGTTAGGTGTAGGGCTAGAGTTAGGGTTATGATTAAGGCTAGGTTTAGGGCTAGGATTAGGGCTAGGTGTGTTTTTAGGGTTAGGGCTAGGATTAGAGCTAGGGCTAATTTCAGGCCCAGAATTATGGTTAAAGATAGATTTAGGATTAGGTTTATGGCTACGTCTGGGCTAAGGGTTAGGTGGTGGGTTATGGTCAAGTTTAGAGCTAGGGGTATTATTAGGGTCAAGGTCTGGGTTAGGGTTTGGGATAGGTTAAGGTTGCAAGTGTGGGCTTGAATTAGTTTTAGGATTAGGGTTAGGGTAATGATAGTGTTAGGTTTAGGATTTAGGTTAGGTTTAGGATAATGGAAGTGTTAGGATTCAGGATAGGGTTAGGTTTATGCCTAGGGTTATCAATATAGTTAGGGTTCAGGTTATGGTAATGGATAGAGTTAGAGATCATTTTAAGGCTAGAGTTGTGGTTACAATTATGGATAGTGTTAGGGTTAGGTTAGGTTTAACCTAGGGTTAGGTCTTGGATTAGGGCTAGGTTTGGGGTTATGTTAGGCCTAGGGTTAGGTTTACAGCTAATATATGTATTAGATTTACAATTAGGGCTAGTTTTAGGGTTTTAGTGCTAGGTTTAGTGTTAGGGTTAGGTTTAGGGTTAGGGTGATGTTTAGAGCTAGAAGTGTTAGGGTCAGTGTCAGGTTCAAAGTTAGTTTTAGGGTTCAGCTTCCAACTCAGATTAGAGCTAGGTTTAGGACTATGTGTAAGGTTAGGGTTTGGTTTAGGTTAATGGTTAAGGTTAGAGCTTTGGCTCGGTTTTGTTATAGGGCTAGGGCAAAGGTTAGGGCTCATTTTAGGATTAGTGTTGTGGTTTGGGCTAGTGTTAGGGGTAGGCTTAAGCTTTGGTTTAGGGCTGTATTTAGAGTTACGTTTTGCCTAAGGTTAGTTTTAGGGATAAGGATAGGGCAAGGGCTTGTTCTAGGGTTAGGGCTAGGTTTAGGGTTATGGTAAGGGAGGGGTTAGAACGAGTGATAGGGCTTTTGGGAGAGTTAGAGTTAGTCTTAGGGCTAGGGTTAATGTTAGGTTTAGGGATAGGGCTAAATTATGGCTAGGGTTATGTTAGGGCTACGGTTAGGGCTAGTTTTAGGATTAGGATTAGGCATCGAGTTAGGGTTAGATTTAGAGTTACTTTTAGATCTAGGGTTAGTGCTAGGCCTACGAATAATGCAAGGGTTATCATTAGGGTTACATTTAGAGTTAGGTTTTAGTTTAGGCTAAGGATATGGTTATAGCTAGGTTTAGGGCAAGGGTGAAGGTTAGTATAGGGTTAGAACTAGGCTTAGGGTTAGGGTTATGATTAAGGCTATGTTTCGTGCTATGATGAGGACTAGGATTTGGTTTAGGGTTAGGAATAATATTAGGGCTATGGCTAATGTCAGGTCTAGGGTTACAGTTAGGGATAGATTTAGTGTTAGGTTTATGGCTTAGTCCAGTGTAAGGTTTAGGTTTTTGGTTAGGGTCAGGTTTAGATCTAGGGTTATTTTTATAATCAGGGTCATGATTAGGGTTTGGGTTAAGTTAGTGTTTAGATGCATGGTTCGAATTAGTGTTAGATTTAGGGTTAGGGTAATGACAGTGTTAGGTTTAGGGTTTAGGTTTGGTTTAGTGAAATGTATAGGATTAGGGTTAGGTCTAGTGGTATCAGAAAGGTTAGCATTATCGTTAGGGTAATGGATAGGGTTAGCCCTAAGTTTAGGTCTAGGGTTATGTATAGGATTAAAGCTAGTGTTTGGGTTAGTGTTAGGTTTTAGTTTAGGGTTAATGTGAGATTTAGGACTTGGGATAAGCTAGGTTTTGGGTTAGTTTAGAGCTAGGGTTTAGGCTACCACTAATGTATAAAGTAGGTTTATGATTACAGTTAGTTATAGAGTTAGAGTTAGGTGTAGGTCTAGTGTTAAGGTTAGGTTTACAGTGATGATGCTGTTTAGAGCCAGGGTTAGTGTTAGGATCAGAGTTAGGGTCAGGGTTTATTTTCGGCTTAGGGTTAGACTATATTTAGGGATAAGGTTAGGACTAGGTGTAGGGTTAGGGTTGGGTTAAGGATTAGGGTTAAGGTTATGGCTATGACTTGGTTTTGTTTTAGCGCTAGGGGTAGGGTTAGGGCTAGTTTTAAGATTAGTCTTAGGATTAGGGCTAATGTAAGTGTGAGATTTAGGCTTAGATTAAGGATTAGGGATAAGAGTAGAGTTATGGTTAGATTTAGTCTTAGGGTTAGGGTTAAATTTAGAGTTAGGTTTATATCTAGGTTTCGAGATATGGCTAAGTTTTGGGCTAGGGTTGGGCTACATTTAGGGCTAGGTATATGGTGATGGTAAGGGATAGAGTTCGAAGTAGGTATTGAGCTAGTGTGAGAGTTAGAGTTAGTCTTAGGCCTAGGGTTAGTGTTAGGGATAGGGTTAAATTTGGGCTTGGATTAAGGCTAGGTTAGTGTGAGGGTTAGGCCTAGGGTTAGAGCTAGGATTAGTGTTAGGTTTAGGGCTAGGGTTAAGTTTAGGGTAAGGGATGGGAATATAGCTAGTTTTAGGACTAGGGTGAGAATTAGGATTAAGGTTAGGGCTAACGTTAGGGTTAAGGTTATGATTAAGGCGAGGTTCATTGTAGGATGTGGGCTAAATTTTGTATTAGGGTTAGTGCTAGGATTAGAGATAGAGCTAATATCAGGTCTAGGGTATGGTTTTGGATAGTTTTAGGGTTAGGTTTATGGCTAGGTCTATTGTAAATTTTAGGTTTCTTGTTAGGGTCAGGTTTAAGGCTATGGGTATTATTAGAGTCAGAGTCAAGGTTAGAGTTTGTGTTAGGTTAAGGTTTAGGTTTAGGGCTCAATTTAGTCTTATGTTTATGCATTGGGTAATGACACAGTTAGGTTTAGGGTTCAGGTTAGGTGTAGGTTAATGGACAGGATTAAGGATAGTGCTAGGAATAGGGTCCGCTTAGGGTTAGCAAAAGGATTATAGTTATCTTAGGGTAATGAATAGGGTTAGAGCTAGGTTTAGGGCTAGGGCTATGGTAAGGATTAGGTCTAGGTTTAGGCTTAGGGTTATGCTTAGGTCTAGGGTTATTTTAGGGTTATCTTTAGTGTTAAAGCTAAGGTAGGGCTTGGATTAGGGGTAGCTTTGGTGATAGGTTAGGGCTATGGCTAATGTAAGAACTAGTGTAATGATTAGGACAAGTTTTATGGTTAATATTAGGGCTAGGTGTAGTTTTGGGGTTGGTTTTAGGGGTAGGGTGAAGTTTAGAGCTAGGGTTAGTGTTAGTGTCAGGAACAGTGTTCGGGTACTGTAATGGTTAGAGTTAAAGCCAGAATTAGGACTAGGGTTAGGTCTCGAGGTAGGGTTAGAGTTTGGGTTAGGTTAAGGGTTATTTTTACGGCTATGTCTAGTTTGTCTTTAGGTCTAGAGCTGTAGTTATGGCTAGAATTAGGATTAGGTTTAGGTCTAGGTCTAGTATTAGGGTTGTTTAGGTATAAGGTTACCAGTAGGGCTAGTGTTTGGTTTCGGTTTAGGGTTAGGTTTAGATTTAGACCTAAGATTAGTGTTATGATCAGAATAATGGTCAGGGATAGGGTTAGGGTTTGGGTTATGGTTAGATCTATATTGAAGGCTATGGTTAGGACTCGTTATAGAGTTATGATTTTGGTTAGGTTAAGGATTAGTGCTAAGAATATGGTTAGCATTAGGGTTAGGTTTTGGCTTAGGGTAAGGGATAAGGTTAGAGCTAGGGTTAGCACCAGGGTTATGGTTAGGTTTAGGGTTAAAGGTCGTGTTAGGGCTTGGATTAAAGCTAGTTTTGTATTAGGGTTAGGGCTAGAGTTATGGTTACAGCTATTGTAAGTACTAGTGTTAAAATCAGGGTTAGTTTTAGGGTTAGGTTTAGGGCTAGGTCTAATGTTAGGGTTAGGTTTTAGGTTAAGGTGATATTTAGAGCTCGGTTTAGTGTTTAGATATGAGTCAGGGTCATGGCTATATTTAGGGTTAGTGTTAGGTTTCAAATTACCGATAGGGATAGGGCTGGTGTAGGGTTAGAGTTTGGTCTAGGATAAGGGTTAGTGTTAGGGGTATGGCTCCGTGTTGTTTTAGGGCTAGGGCTAGGGTTTCAGCTAATTTTAGGATTAGCATTAGGGTTAGAGCTAGTTTGATGGTTAGGCTGAGGCATCGGGCTAGGGTTAGTTTTAGAGATAAGTTTCAATCTAGACTTAGTACTAGAGCTAAGTATAGTGCAAGGGTTATGACTAGGTTTAGAGCTTGGGTTAGGTATACGGTAAGAGATAGGGTTAGAAGTAGGGATAGATCTTGTGTGAGAATTATTTTTAGTCTTAATTCTAGGGTTAGTGTTAGTGTTTGGAATAGGGCTAAATTAGGGCTAGGATAAGGGCAAGGTTTAGTGTTAGGGTTAGGGCTAGAGTTAGTGTTATGGTTAGGGCTAGGGCTAGTTTTAGGATTAGGGTAAGGGTTAGGAATTAAGCTATGGTTAGAGCTAGGTTGAGGCTCGGTTTATGGCTAATTTTAGGATTGCAATAGTGTTAGGTCAACTGGTGGGTTGAGTATTAGGCTTAGGGTTAGTGTCACATGTAGAGTTATGGTAAGATCTAGGGTAGGGTCTAGGGCTAGGTTTAGGGCTAAGGTTATGGCTTGTATTAGGTTTATTGTAATGGAAAGGGTTAGAACTAGAAATAGGGCTGGGAGAATTAGAGTTAGTCTTAGGCCAAGGTTAGGGGTAGCATTATGGTTAGGGCTAATTTAAGGCTAGAATTAGTGCTAGGGCTAGTGTTAGGGTTAGGCGTATGGTTAGGGTTAGAGATATGGTTTTTATTAGGGTTAACGTTAGTGATAGGGTTAGGGGAAAGAATGGGGTTATACCTAAGTTTAGGTCTAGGGCGAGAGTTAAAATTAGATATAGGTCTACAGTTAGGGTTTGGGTTAGGTTTAAGGGTAGGTATAGGCTAAGATGAGAACTAGTTTTTGTGTCAGGGTTAGGGCTAGGATTAGGGCTGGGACTAAAGTCGTGTCTGGGTTTATGATTATTTTTAGTTTTAGGGTTAGGTTATGGCTAAGTCTAGTGTAAGTTTTAGGTTTAGGTTAAGGATCAGGTTTAAAGCTAGATGTATTATTAGGGTCAGGGTTTGAGTAGGGTTTGGTTTAGGTTAAGTTTTAGGGTAAAAGCTTGAATAAGCTTCAGGGATAGGGTTATAGTCTGGGTTAGGGTAACTGATAGGGTTAGGTTTAGGGTTCAGGTTAGGTTTAGAGTAATAAATAGGGTTAATGTTAGCAATAGTGTTAGCTTTAGGCCTAGGGTTAGCATTTGGGTTAGGCTTATCTTTAGGTTAATGGATAGGGTTAGAGCTAAGTTTAGGCCTAGGGTTAAGGTTAGAATTAGGACTAGGGTTAGGGTCAAGGTTAGGGTAATTGATAGGGTTAGGTTTAGGGTTCAGTTTAGGTTTAGAGTAATAAATAGGGTTAGTGTTAGCAATAGGTTAGCATTAGGCCTAGGGCTAGCATTTGGGTTAGGCTTATTTTTAGGTTAATAGATAGTGTTATAGCTAAGGTTAGGGCTTAGTTTATGGTTAGAATTATGACTAGGTTTAGGGTTAGCTTAGGGTTCATGTCAGGGTTAGGTTTGGGGTAAGTGTTAGCTTTTGAGCTAAGATTAGGGATAGCGTGAGGGTTAGTGTTAGAGTGAGGGCTAATATTAGGTTTAGGGTTAGGGTTATGTTTAGATTAAGGTTAGAGTTTGAGCTAGAATTAGGGTTAGGGCAAGGTTTAGGGTTAGGGTTAGGTCTAGGCTTATGGTTAGGTTACAATAAGGGCTAGGTTTAGGACTAGGATAAGGGCTGTTTTGTGTGAGATTTATGGCTAGCATTAGGGCTATGGGTAATGTAAAAGCTAGGGATATGGTCATGGCTTGTTTTATGGATAGGGTTATGGATAAGTCTAGTGTTCTAGTTAGGTTTTTGGTTAGGATAAGATTTAGAGCTAGTGTTTGTTTTAGGGTAACTGTCATTGTCAGGTTAGGGTTAGGTTTAGGGTGAGGGCCAGATTTAGGACTAGCGTTGGGTCTAGGGATAGAGTTAGTCTTTACATTAGGTTAATGGTTATTGTTAGGGTTATTGCTATGTTTTTGTTTAGTGCTAAGGCTAGATTAGGATTAAGTTTAATCTAGTGCTAGTGTTACTGTTAGGTTTAGGTATAGGTTTACCAGTAGGGGTAGGGTTTGCGTTTGCTTTAAGGTGTCAGGTTTAGACCTAGGTTTAGTGTTACTGTCAGAATAAGGGTCAGGGTTAGAGTTAGGGATAGAGCTAGAATGAGGGCTAGGGTTAGGACTAATAATAGAGATAGGGTTTGAGGTAGGCTAAGGATTATGGTTAGGACTAGGGAAGCATTGGTGTGAGGGTTTGGCTTAGGGTAAGGGATAGGCTTAGAGGTAGAGTTAGGCTTATGGTTAGGGTTAGGTTTACAGTTAAATCTAGGTGTAGGGCTCGGAATAGGGATAGGATTGTGTTAGCATTGTGGCTACAGCTAATGAAATAACTAGGATTCCAATTAGGGCTAGTTCTAGTGTTAGCATTAGGTCAATGTTTAGAACTAGGATTACTGTTAGGGTCTGAGTAAAGGTCAGGGTTACTTCTAGGGTTAGAGCTAGGATTCAAATTATGAGTACGTTTAGGGCTAGGCATAGGGTTAGGGTTTGGTTTAGGTTAAGAGTTAGGATTAGGGTTATGGCTCAGTTTTGTTTTAAGTCTAGGGTAATATTAGGGCTGGTTTTACAATTAGCATTTGGGTTAGAGCTAGTGTTAGAGCTTTAGTTTAAATGTTAGGGTTAGATCCAGGTTTAGTGCTTGGGTAAAGGTTGGGGCTAGGGTTGAGGCTAGGGATATGCATAGGTTTTGGGTTATGGTAACGGAAATGTTTAGAACTAGGGATAGGTTAGAGCAAGTGTTAGAATTAGTCTTAGGGCTAGGGATAGTGTTAACTTTAGGGTTAGGGCTAAATTAGAGCTAGATTAGAGCTATGGTTAGTGGTAGGTTTTAGGCCTATGTTTAGGACTAGGGTTAGGGTTATCATTAGGGTTAGGGTAAGGTATGATATTACAGCTACATTTTGGGCTAGGACATGGGATAAAATTTGGATTAGGGCTCTGGTTAAGGTTAGGATTAGTATTAAGGCTAGTTTTAGGACTAGGATTAGGGGTAGGGTTTTTGCTAGGGTTAGGGCTAGGATTAGGTTTATGGCTAATGTCAGTTCTAGGGTTAGGGATCATTTTAGGTTTAGATTTATGACCAGGTCGTTTGTAAGGGTTACATTGAAGGTTAGGGTCTTGTTTACAGCTAGGGGTATTATGAGGGTCAGATGCAGTGTTAGGGTATGGCTTAAGTTAAGGTTTAGGGTTAGGGCTAAAATTAGCTCTAGGGTTAGGGTAATGGATATGATTAGGTTTCAGGTTCAGGTTAGGTTTAGTATAATGGACAGGGTTAGGGTAAGGCATACGGTTAGATTTAGGCCTAGGGATAGAAATTGTTTAATGATATGGTTCAGGTAATGGATAGGATTAGAGCTACAGTTAGGACTAGCGTTATGGTTAGGTGAGGGCTATGGTTAGGGCTAGACTTAGGGTTAGAATTTGCTTAGGGTTATGGTTAGGGTAATGGATAAAATTATATCTAGGTTGAGGACTAGTGTTATGGTTAGAAATAGGGCTATGTTTCGGTTTAGGTTTCAGGTTAGGACACGGTGTAGGTTTAGGGTTAGGTTTAGGTTTAGTGTTAGGCCTAAGGATAGGGTTAGGGGTATGATTAAAACTAGATTAGGGCTTGGATTAGGTGTAGGTTTTGAGTTAGGTTGGTTCTAGTGTAGGACTATGGCTAATGTAAGAACTAGGGTTATGATTAGAGATAACATTAGGTCTAGGTCAAGTTCTAGTGTTTAAATTAGGTTTAGGTTTAGGGAAATGATTAGAGATAGGGTTAGTGTTTGGGTCAGAGTCAGGATTAGTGTTACTGATCAGGGTTAAGGACACGACTAGAGTTAGGGCTAGGATTAAGCCTACGTGTAGGGTTAGGTTCTGTGTTAGGGTTAGGGTAAGAATTAGGAATTGGGCTTATGTCAGGTATAGCGTTACCATTAGTCTAGGATTAGGTTAAGGCTATGTCTCAGTTTTGTTTTTGAGCTAGGGCTAGGATTAGCACTAGTTTTAGGAGTAGAGATAGTGTTAGGGCTAGTGGTAGGATGAGGTTTATGCTCAGATTTATTGTTATCGTTAGATTTAGGTTTAGGGCTGGGGTCTGCATTAGGTTTAACCTTAGGGCTAGTGTTAGGGTTACGGTAACGAATGGGGTTAGAACTAAAAATAGGACTGGGGTCAATTAGAGTTATTATTTGGGCTAGGGTTAGGGGTAGGTTTAGGGTTAGGGCTAAATTAGGGCTAAGATTAGTGATAGCGTTAGTGTTAGGATTAGGCCTAGGGTTCGGGCTGGGGTTATGGTTAATGTTAGTATTAGGGTTAGATTTAGGGAAAGTGGATTATAGCTACATTTAGAGGTAGGGTTCGGGTTAGAATTTGATATAGGGTTAGGGTTAGAGAACAGGTTAGGATTAAGGCTAGGTTTAGTTCCAGGATGAGGGTATGTGTTAGGGCTAGGGCTAAGATTAGGGCTAGGGTAATGTCAGGTCAAGGTTCAAAGTAAGTGGTAATTTTATGGTTAGATTATGGCTAGGTTTATTGTAATGGTTAAGTTTATGGTAAGGGTCAGGTTTAGAGCAAGGTGTTTTATTAGGGTCAGTGTCGGGTATGGTTTGGTTTAGGTTAAGGTTTAGAGTTAAGGCTTGTATTAGCATTAGGGTTCGGTTTAGGATTCGCGTAATGGATGGGGTTCGGTTTAGGATTCCAGTTAGTTTTAGAGTAATCTATATGGTTATTGTTAGTGGTAGGGTCAATGTTAGGCCTAGGGTTAGCATTTGGTTTAGGCTTATGTTTAGGGTAATGGATAGGGTTAGAGCTAAGATTAGGGCTAAGGTTAAGGTTAAGTTTATGGCTAGGGTTAGAGTTAGGGCTAGGGTTAGTGTCAGGGTTAGATTTAGGGTAAGTATTACGGTTTGAGCTAGTGTTAGGTCTAGGGCAAGGGTTATGGTTAGAGGCAGGGCTAGGGTTAGGGTTAGGGTTAGTGTTATGATTAGGGAAAGCGTTAGAGATTGAGCTAGGTTTAGGACTAGGGCGAGGTTTAGGTTTAGGGTTAGGTCTAGTTTTTACGGTTAGGGATAAAATTAGGGCTAGGTTTAGGGCTAGATAAGGGCTAGGTTTGTGTGATGTTTATGGCTAGTGTTAGGGCTATGGGTAATATAAGAGCTCGGGTTATGTATATGGCTAGTTTTAAGGTTAGGGTTATGGATATGTCTAGTGTTAGGGTTAGTTTTTGTGTTAGGATAAGGTTTAGAGCTAGGTTGTGTGTTAGGGTAAGCGTCAGTGTTTGGGTTAGGTTAGGGCCAGAATTAGGAATAGTGTTGTGTCTAGATATAGGTTTAGTCTTTGTGTTAGGTTAAGGGTTATTGTTTAGGCCAGTTCAAGATTTATGACTCTATTTATGAATAGGTTTGGTCTATTTCTAACGGTACTGTTAGTTTTAGGTATAGGTTTACTAGTAGGGGAACAGTTAGAGTCCGGGTTAGGGTTAGTGTCAGGTTTCGATCTAAGGTTATGTTAGGGTCAGAATAAGGGTAAGTTCTTTGTTAAGGCTAGAGCTAGAATGGGGCCGAGGGTTAGGACTAGTAAAAGAGTTAGGGTTTGGGATAGGCTAAGGATTAGTGTTAGGACTATGGTAACATTAGGGTGAGGGTTTTTCTTAGGGTAATAGATAGGAACAGAGGCAGGGATAGGATTACAGATAGGGTTAGCATTAGGGTTAGGGTTACTGTGAAGGTTCGGTTTAGGGTTAGGATTGAGGTTTGAGTTAGTGTTAGGGTTAGAGTTATGGTTAGGGATAGCATTAGTGTTTGCATTAGGGATATAGTTAGGTTTAGGATTAGTGTTAGGTTTAGAGTTATGGTTAGTTTTAGGTTTAAGGTTAGGATTAGGTGAGTGTTAGGTTTAGGGTAAGAGTTAGGGTTAGGATTAGTGTTAGGATTAAGGTTAGGGTTAGAGACAGGGTTATGTTTAGGGATAGGGTTAGTGTTAGTGTTAGGGTTAGCATTAGGGTTAGAGTTAGTGTTAGGTTCAGTGTTAGTATTTGTGTTAGGGTTAGGGTTTGGGTTACGCTTAGGGTAACAGTTAAGATTAGGGTTACGCTTAGGGTTAGGGTTAGTATTAGGGTTAGGCATAGGGTTAGTGTTTGGGTTAGTGTTAGGGTTAGGGTTAGTCTTTGTGATAGGGTTAGTTTTAGGCCTAGGATTCTGGTTAGGGTTAGGGTTAGTTTTAGAGTTAAGGTTATGGTTGGCTTTAGGGGTAGTGTTAGGGTTAGTGTTAGGGTTAGTGTCTGTTAGGGTTAGGGTTTGTGTTAGGTTTAGGGTTAAGGTTATCATTAGGGTTATGGTTAAGATTAGAGTTAGAATTAGCATTAGGGTTATGGTTATGGTTATGGTTAGGGTTAGTGTTAGGTTTAGGTTTAAATTTAGTGTTAGTTATAGGGTTAGGTTTGGGGTTAGGGTTACTGTTAGTGTTAGAGTTAGGATTAGTGTTATGGTTGGGGTTAGTGTTATGGTTAGTTTTAAGATTAGGTTTAGGTAGGGTTTACGTTTAGGTTAGGGTTAGGGTTAGGGTTTGGTTAGGGTTTGTGTTAGGGTTAGCGTTAGGTTAATAGTTTGTCTTAAGTTTAGGGTTATGGTTACTGTTAGGGTTAGGGTTAGGATTAGGTTTAGGGTTTGGGTTAGAGTTAGGATTAGGTTTGGTGTTAGGGTTAGTTGTAGGTTTACAGTTAGTGTTAGGCATAGTATTACAGTTAGGTTTAGGTTTAGGGTTAGAATTACTCTTTGGGTTAGTGTTAGAGTTAGGTTGAGTGTTAGTGTTAGGGTTAAGTTTAGAGTAAGTGTTAGTGTTAGGGTTATATTTATGGGGGGGTTAATTGTTATTGTTAGGATTAGTGTTAGTGATAGGTTTAGGTTTAGGATTAAGATTAGTGTTAGAGTTAGGGTTAGGGTTAGGGTTAGGTTTAGTGCTAGGGTAAGGGTTAGGTTTACGATAGTTTTAGGATTAGGGTTAAGATTAGGATTAGGGTTAGTGTTAGGGTTAGTGTTCGTATTAGGTTTAGGCTTCCTTGTAGGGTTAAGGTTAGGGTTACTGTTAGGGTTAGGGTTACGGTTAGGATGAGTGTTAGGTTTATAGTTAGGGTAGTGTTAGTGTTAGTGTTAGGTTTAGGTTTAGTTTTAGGGTTAGTGTTAGAGTTAGTTTTAGGGTTAGGTTTAGAGATAGTGTTAGGGTTAGGGTTAGTTTCGTGTAAGGGTTATGGTTAGGGTTATTGTTAGGGTTAAATTACTGTTAGTGTTAAGGTTAGGGTTCATGTTAGGGATAGTGTTAGGATAGGGTTTAATTTTAGGGTTAGTTTTAGAGATAGGTTTAGGGATAGGTTTAGAGTTAGTCTTAGGGTAAGGGTTAGGGTTAGTGTTAGGTTTGGGCTTAGAGTTTCAGTTAGGTTTATGTTTAGAGATATGGTTAGGGTTAGGGTTAGGATTATGGTTTGGGTTAGGGTTAGGTTAAGGTTTAGGGTTAGGATTAGGTTTAGGGTTTGTGTTAAGGGTTAGGGTTACTGTAGGATTAGGTTCAGAGTTAGGGTTTGGGTAAGTGTAGAGTTAGTTTTCGTGTTAAGTGTAGGATTACGGTTAGTGTTAGGGTCAGTTTTAGGGTTACACTTAGGGTTAATATTAGGTATAGTGTTAGAATTATGGTTGGATTCTATGACAGGGTTAGGGTTTGGGTTAGTGTTAGTGTTAGGATTAGTGTTAGTGTTATGTAAAGGGTAGGGTTAGGGTTAGGTTAGATTTAGGTTTATCGTTTGGATTAGGGGTTTTTCAGTTTAGAAATTAGGTTAGGGATAAGTTTATGGTTATTGTTTGGATTAGTTTTAGTGTTAGGATTGGAGTTAGGGTTTATGTTAGAAAAAGGGTTAGGGTTAGGATTACTGTTTGGGTTAGGGTTAGAGATAGGTTCAGGGTTATTGTTAGGTTTAGGGTTAGTCTTAGTGTCAGGGTTAGTGGTAGGATTAGTTTAGTGTTAGGGTTAGGAATAGGTTAATGATATGGTTAATTTTAGGACTAGGGGTTAGTATTAGTGTTAGTTTTAATGTTAGTATTAAGGTTAAGTTTAGGTTAGGGGAATTGTTACGGTCAGGGGTCAGGGTTAGGGGCGTGTTAGGGTTAGATTTAGGGTTAGTGTTAGGTTTAGGTTTAGGCTTAAGTTAAGAATTAGGGATAGGGTTATGATTAGAGTTAGGATTTTTGATAGGTTAGGTTTATGGTTAGGGTAAGGTTGAGGATTAGTGTTAGGGTTAGTGTTAGGGTTATATTTAGGTTTCTGTTCAGGTTCAGGGTTAGGATTAGTGTTAGGGTTAGGGTGAGAGTTTCTGTTAGGTTTAGGGTTAGGGTTAGTGTTAGGGTTAGGGTTAAATTTAGGATTAGTGTTAGGGTTAGTATTAGTGTTTTGTTAGGGTTAGTGTTAGGGTTAGAGTTTCCATTAGGGTTAGTGTTAGGGTTAGTATTAGCATTTTGGTTAAATTTAGGTATAGGGTTAGTGTTAGTCTTAGGGTTAGGGTTAGTGTTAGTTTAGAATTACTGTTGCATTTAGAGTTAGTGTTAGGGTAGGGTGAGAAGTCCTGTTAGTATTAGGGTTAGGGTTAGTGTTAGGGTTAGGGTTAGCATTAGGATTAGTGTTAGAGATAGTATTAGTGTTTTGTTTAGGTTTAAGTTTAGGTTTAATATTAATTTAGGGTTAGGGTTAGTGTTAGTTTAGGGTAAGTGTTAGGGTTAGGGTTGTTGTTAGTGTTAGTGTTAGGGTTAGGGTAAAGTATAGGGCTAGGTTTAGGGTTATGAAAAAAGTTAGTGTTAGGTTTAGAATTTGGGTTAAGGTTAGTGTTATGGTTAGTATTAGCATTTTGATTAAATTTAGGGTTAGGGTTAGTGTTAGTGTTAGGGTTAGGGTTAGTGTTATGTTAGGATTATTGTTGTGGTTAGGGTTAGTGTTAGGTTTAGTGTGAGAGATCCTATTAGGGTTACAGTTAGGGTTAGTGTTAGTTATAGAGTTAGGGTTAGAGTTAGGTGAGCGTAAGAGTTTATTTAGTGTTAGTGTTAGGGTTAGGGTTAGGGTTTAGTTTTAGGGTTTGCGTTAGCGATAGTGTTAGGGTTAGTATTACTGTTTTGGTTAGGTTTAGGATTAGGGTTAGTGTTAGGGTTATTGTTAGTGTTTTTGTTAGGTTAGGATTACTGTTACAGTTAGGGTTAGTGTTAGGGTTAGGGTGAGAGGTCCTGTTAGGGATAGGGTTAATGTTGGGGTTTTGGTTAGCTTTAGGGTTAGTGTTAGAGTTAGTATTAATGTTTTGGTTAGGTTTAGGGTTAGGGTTAGTATTAGTTTTAGGGTTGGGGTAGTGTTAGGTTAGAGTAAGAGTTATGGTTAGGGTTAGAGTTAGGGTTACAGTTAGGATTATTGTTGGGGTTACAGTAAGATTTAGCCCTAGGTTTAGAGATATGAAAAGAGTTAGTGTTAGTGTTAGGGTCAATTTTTTGTTTAGGGCCGTGTTAGTGTTTATGTTATGGTTACAATTAGGTTTAAGTTTAGGGTTAGGTTTACAGTTAGTATTCGGGTTAAAGTTAAAGTCAGAGTTAAAATTAGGTTAGGTTTAGGGTTAGGATTAGGGTTAGGGTCAGTGTTAGACTTAGGGTTAGTGTTAGGATTAGTGTTAGAGTTAGTATTAGTGTTTTGGTTAAGTTTAGGGTTAGGATTAGTGTTAGTTTTGGGATTATGGTTAGTGTTAGATTAGGGTAAAGGTTAGGGTTAGTGTTAGGGTTAGGGGGTTAGTGTTAGTGTTTGGCTTAGGTTAGAGTAAGACTTAGGGTCAGGGTTAAAGTTAGTGTTAGGGTTTGTTATAGGGTTATATTTTCAGTAGGGTTGGGAATAGTGTACATTAAGGGTTAGGATTAGGGCTAGGTTAGGGTTAGGGTTAGGGTTAATTTTTTGGTTTAAGTTATGGTTAGTGTTAGGGTTAGGATTAGGGTTAGGATTAGGGTTAATGTTAGGTTTAGGGATAATGTTAGTTTTAGGGTTAGGGTCAGCGTTAGGGAAAGATTTAGGTTTAGGTTTAGAGTTACAATTAGAGTCAATGTTAGTGTTAGGGTTAGGGTTTTGGTTAGGATTAGGGTTAATGTTAGGTTTAGGGATAGTGTTAGTTTTAGGGTTAGGGTCAGCATTAGGGCAAGATTTAGGTTTAGGTTTAGAGTTACAATTAGAGTCAATGTTAGTGTTAGGGTTAGGGTTAGGGTGAATGTTAGGGTTAGGGTTAGAGTTAGTGTTAGGCTTAGGGTTAAGTTAGAATTAGGGTTACATTTAGGGTTAGGGTTATTGTTAGGGTTGGGGTTAGGTTTTGGTTTAGGGTTCATGTTAATGGTTGGGCTAGGGTTAGATTTTGGTTAGGGTTAGGGTTTGGCTTAGGTTCATGTTTTAGTTAGGTTTAAGGTTACTTTTAGGCTTATGATTTGGATTAGTGTTAGGGTTAGTGTTAGGTTTACAGTTAGGGTTAGCGTTAGTGTTTGGTTTAGCATTACAATTTGGTTTAGGTTTAGAGTTAGGGTTAGGATAAGGGTTAATTCAGGTTTAGAGTAGGTTTAGATTTTATGCAAGGATTAGGGTTAGGGATAGGGTTTTGGATAGGGTTAGTGTTAGTGTTAGGGTTAGGGTTCGGTTTCGGTTTTGCGTTAGGATTCGGGGTTATGTTATTGTTAGGGTTACTGTTAGAGTTAGATAAGGGTTAGGGTTAGGGTCAGGGTTAGTGTTATGGTTAAGGTTAGGTTTTGGTTTAGGGTTAGGGCTATGGTTAGGGTTAGGTTTCAGGTTAGAGTTAGGGTTAGGGTTATGGGTAGTGTTAGGGTTAGGTTTAGGGCTAGGTTTAAGTTTAGGCTTAGGGTTATGTTTAGTGTTCATGTTAGAGATAGTGTTAGGGTTAGTGTAAGGTTTAGGTTAGGGTTACGGTTAGTGTTAGTTTTAGACTTAGAGTTAGTTTTTTGGTTAGGTTTAGTTTTAGGGTTTGGTTAGAGTTAGGGTTGGTTTTAGGATTAGGGTTAGTGTTAGGTTAGTGGTAGGGTTAGGGTATATTCTGGGTTAGGGTTATGGTTAGGGATAAGGTTTATGTGTTAGAGTTAGTGTTAGGTTTAGGGTTAGGGTTAAGGTAAGGTTTAGGGTTAGGGATAGTGTTATGATTGAAGTTAGTGTTATGTTAGGGTTAGGGTTAGGGTGAGTGTTAGGGATAGGGTTAGGTTTAGGGTTAAGGTAAGGTTTAGTGTTAGGGATAGGGTTATGATTGAAGTTAGTGTTACATTAGGGTTAGGGTGAGTGTTAGGGATAGGGTTAGGGTTAGGGTTAAGGTTAGTGCTAGCTTTAGGGTTAGTGTTATGGTTAGGGTTAGTGTTATGATTATGATTAGGGTAAGGGTTAGTTTTAGGCTTAGGATTAGGTTCGGTTTAGTGTTAGTGTTAGTGTTAGGGTTAGGTTTGGGTTTAGGGTTCATGTTAGGGATAGGCTTAGGTTTAGGTTTACTTAGGATTAGGGTTAGGTTTATGGTTCATGTTAGGGTTATGGTAAGGGTTAATGTTGGGTTTAGGTGTATGTTTAGGGTTAGGCTTAGTGTTAGTTTTAGAGTTAGGGTTGGGGTTAGCGTTAGAGTTAAAGTTAGTGTTAACCTTAGGTTTAGGTTGAGTGTTCGTATTTGATTAGGGTTAAGGTAAGTTTTAGGGTTATATGTAGGGTTATGATTACAGTTAGTATTACTATTAGAGTTAGGGTTAATTTGAGTGTTAGGTTTAGAGTTAGGTTTAGCATTAAGTTTAGTGTTAGTTTTAGGGTTAGTATTATGGTTAGGGTTATGGTTATGATTAGGATTAGTGTTAAATTTATGTTTAGGGTTATGGTTACATTTAGGTTTTGGGGTAGTGTTAAGGTTAGGGTTAGAGTTAGGGTTACGGTTTGAATTAGGGTTAGGTTTAGGGTTAAGGTTCATGTAAGGGTAGGACTGGCATTAGTGTTAGGTTTAGGTTCAGGTTTAGAGTTAGGGTTAGTTATAGTTTTAGGGTAAGGGTTAGTGCTAGGGTTAGGGTTATGGTTAGGTTTAGGGTTAGTGTTAGCATTAGTGTTAGGGTTAGGTTTATCATTAGTGTTACTGTAAGGATTAGGATTCATGTTAGGATTAAGGTTAGGGTTAGTGTTAGACTTAGGGTTAGATTTAGGGTTAGGCTTATTGTTAGTGTTAGGTTTAGGGTTAGGAATAGTGTTAGGGTTAGGGATAGGTTTAGAGTTAGTGTTAGGGTTAGGGTTAAGATTAGGTTTAGTGTTATATTTAGGGTTAAGTTTAGGGTTAGTGTTATGGTTGGGTTATGTGTTAGGTTTAGTTTTAATATAAGGGTTAGTGTTAGGGTTAGGGTTATGGTTAAGGTTTGGGTTAGTGTTAGTGTTAGGGTTAGGGTTCGGGTTAGGGTCATGATTAGTGTTAGTGTTAGGGTTATAGCTTGTGTTAGTCTAAGGGTTAAGTTTCGGTTTTGTGTTAGGGTTAGGTTTAGGCTTAGTGTTACTGTTATTATTAGGGTTAGAGTTAGTGTTAGATTTAGGTTTATTTTTAGGGTTAATATTAGGGTTGATGTTAGTGTTAGGGTTAGGTTTAGGTTTAAGTTTAGTGTTAGTGTTAGGTTTAGTGTGAAGGTTAGTGTTAGATTTAGGGTTAGGTTTAACCTTAAGTTTAGAAATAGGGTTAGGGTTTGTGTTTGTGTTAGAATTAGTGTTAAGGTAAAGCTTAGGTTTAGGGTTAGCATTAGGTTTAGGGTTAGCTTTAGGGTACTGTTTGGATTACAGTTAGGGTTAATTTTAGGGATAGAATTAGGTTTAGGTTTAGTATTACTGTTAGGGTTACGGTTAGGATTAGGGTTAGTGTTAGGTTAGTGTTAGGTTTACTGTTAGTTTAAGGGTTAAGGTTAGGATTATGGTTATGGATAGGATTCGTGTTAGAGTTAGGGTTAGGGTTAGTGTTAGGGTTAGATTTAGGTTAGATTTTATGTTTAGTGGTAGTTGGGTTAGGGTAGGATTATTGTTAGGGTTATGTATAGGTTTAGGGTTAGTTTTAGGGTTGGGGTAGGGTCAGTGTTACGAATATTTTTAATGTTATGATTAGGGTTCGTGTTAGTTTTAGGGTTAGGGTTATGGTTATGGTTAGTTTTAGGGTTAGGTTATTGTTCGGGTTAGGGTTAGAGTCAAATTTAGAATTAGGCTTAGTGTTAGGGTTAGTGTTAGGATTAGTGTTAGGGTGAAGGTTATGATTTGTGTTAGGTAAGGGTTAGGGTTAGTGTTTGTGTTAGGTTTAATGATAGTGTATGCTTTATGGCTATGGTTAATATTAGGGTTAGAGTTAGGCTTAGGTTTAGGTTTGGGCTTAGGTTTAGGGTTACACATAGTTTGGGTTAGAGTTTGGGTTAGGGTTAGTGGTAGGGTTGGGGTTGGGGTAGGGGTTAGTTTTAGGATTGGGGTTAGGTTTGTGTTAGGGTTTTTGTTAGGGGTATGTTTTGGGTTAGGATTAGGTTTACATTAGGCTTAGGGTTAGGGTAATGTTTAGGTTTATTATTAGGGTTCTGGTTAGGTTTAGGGTTATTCTTAGTGATAGGGTTAGGTTTAGGCTTATGTTTTGTTTTAGAGTTAGGGTTATGGTTTATGTTCATGGTAGGGTTAGGGTTAGTGTTAGTGTTAGGTTTAGTTTTAATTTTAGGGTTAACTTTAGGTTTAGTGTTAGGATTACTTTTTGGTTTAGGATTTGGGTTCGTGTTAGGGTTGGGGTTAGGAATAGTGTTGGGTTTAAGGTTAAATTTATGGTTAGGCTTAGTGTTAGTGTAAGGTTTATGTTTAGAGTTAGATTTAGGAATAGTGTTAGCGTTATGGATAGGTTTTGGTTTAGTGTTTGGATTATGGGTAAAGATAGGCTTAGTGTTAAGTTTAGGATTAGGGTTAGGGTTAGCGTTACATTTAGTATTAGGGTTAGAATTAGTGTTAGGGTTAGGGTTAATTTTAGGTTTAGGGATAGTGTTAGGGTTAGGGTTAAGTTTAGGGTTAATATTAGTGTCGGGGATAGTTTTAAGTTTAGTGTTAGGTTTAGGCTTAGGGTTAAATATAGGGTTAGGTTTACGGTTAGTTTTAGTGTTAGGGTTAGGGTTAGGTAAGGGATATGGTTAGGATTACATTAGGTTTAGGTAAGGATTAGGGTTAGGGTTAGGTCAAAGTTAGTGTTAGGATAGGGTTACGGTTAGCTTTAGGGTTAGTGTTATGGTTAGATATAGGTTTAGTGTTAGGTTTAGTGTTATTTTAGGGATAGGGTTAGGGTTAGGTTTAGGATTAGTGTTAGGGAGAGGGTTATGATTAGTTTTAGATTTTGTGTTAGGTTTAGGATTAGGCTTTGTGTTAGGTTTATGATTATGGATAGAGCTAAGCTCAGTGTTATTGTTACAGATAGGGTTAGGTTTAAGTTTAGGATTAGTGTTTGGTTAAGGGTGAGAGTTAGTTTTAGGGTTAGTTTTAGTGTCATGGTTAGGTTTAGTGTTAGGGTTAGGTTTATTTTTAGGGTTATTTTTAAAGTTAGGATTATGGTTAGGGTTAGTTTTACGGTTATGGTAAGGATTAGGGTTTGGGATAGGGTTAGGTTTAGGATTAGTGATAGGTTAGGGTTAGGGTTCGGTTAGGGTTAGTTTTAGGTTAGGGTTGCTATTACTGTTAGTTTTTTTTTTATTAGGGTTAGGGTTATTTTTAGGTTAAGGTTAGGGATAGGGTTATGTTTAATGTTAGGTGATGGTTAGGGAAAATGTTAGGTTTAAATTAGGGTTAGGGTTAGAGTTACTGTTAGTTTTAGGATTAGAGTTAGGATGAGAGTTAGGGTTAGGGTTCAGGTTAAGGTAAGCATTATTTTTAGCATTAGGGTTAATGTTAGGCTTAGAGAAGGATTAGGTTTGGGGTCAGGGTTAGGGTTATGTTTGGGATTAGCCTTAGGTTTAGGATTAGAGTTAAGGTTAATTTTAGGTTTAGGGTTAGTGATAAGATTAGTTCAGGTTTAGGGTTATGGTTAGTGTGACGGTTAGGTTTAGGTTTAGAGTTAGGGTTAGGTATAGGATTAGGTTTAGGTTTGGGGTTAGTGTTAGTTTTTGGGTTAGGGTTAAGATTAGGTTTAGTGTGAGGTTTAGGTTTAGGTTTCGTGTAATGTGTTAGGGTTTTTGTTACTGTTAGTTTTAGGGATATGGTTAGGGTTAGTGTTAGTTTTAGGTTATGGTTAGGGTTAGGGTTAGTTTTAGGTTTATGGTTAGGGTTAGTGTTAGTTGTAGGGTTAGAGTCATGATTAGTTTTAGGGTCATGGTTAGTTTTAGGGTTAGTGTAATGGTTAATGTTAGGGTTAGTATTAGAGTTAGGGTTAGGGTTTGTGTTAGTGTTAAGGTTAGGGTTAGTGTTAGGTTTAGGTTTAAGTTTAGGGTTAGTGTTTATGTTGGGTTTAAAGGTAGGGATTGTGTTAATGTTAGGGACAGGTTTAGCATTAGTGTTAGGTTTAGACCAAGTGATAGGGTTAGGGTTAGTGTTAGGGGTATATTTAGGGTTAGTTTTAGGCTTAGGGATAGGGTTATGTTGACCTATAGGTTTAGTTTAAGGGTTAAGGTTAGGGTTATGGTTATTTTTAGTGTTAAGTATAGGGTTCGTGTTAGTGTTAGGGTTCTGGTAAGTGTTAGGGATAGGATTAGGTTTTTGAGTTAGATTTATTGTTAGTGTTAGGATTAGGATTAGGGATATTGTTTGGGTTAGGTATAGGTTTAGGGTTAGGACTAGGGTTAGGGTTAGGTTTAGTGTTATGATTAGGGTAAGGGATAGTGTTAGGGTTAGTTTTAGAGTTAGGATTATCATTATGGTTATGGTTAGTTTTAGTGTTAGGTTTAGGGTTAAACCTAACCATAACCTAGGGTTAGGGTGTGGGTTAGGTGTAGAGTTAGGTTTAGGGTTAGGGTTTGTGTTAATATTAGTGTTTGGTTCAGGGATATGTTTTGTGTTAGGGTAAGGGTTAGGTTTGGGGTTTCTGTTAGGGCTAGTAATAGGGTTTTGTATAGGCTTATGATTAGGATTAGACTTAGAATGAGGCTTAGAATTAGGTTTAAGGTTAGTTTTGGGTTACAGGTAGGATAGATAGGGTTAGTGTTAGTGTTAAGGTTATAGTTAGGGTCAGGGTTTTTTTTAGGGTTAGGGTTAGTGTGAGTGTTATGGTTAGGGTTAGGTTTAGTGTATGTGTTAGTATTAGCGTTAGGGTTAAATTTAGGGATAGTGTTAGGGTTAGGGATCTGTTTATGGTTACTTTTAGTGTTAGGCTTAGGGCTAGAATTAATGTTATGGTAAGTTGAGGGTTTAGTTAACGTTAGGGTTATGGTTAGGTTTGGGGTTTGGGTTAGGTTTAAGGTTAGTTATGGGGTTAGGTTTAGGGTCACTGTTCGGGTTAGGGTTAGGGTTAGTTTAGAATTAGCATTGATGTTAGTGTTATGGTTAGTGTTAGGGTAGTGTTAGGGTAAGAATTATGTTTGTGTTAGGGTAAGGTTTTTGTTTAGGTTTTCTGTAAGGGTTAGGGTGAAAAGATAGATGTAGTGTTAGGGTTAAGGTTAGTGGTACATTTAGGGTTATGGTTAGGTTTAGGATTAGTGTTTGGGTTAATGTTATACTTAGTTTTAGGGTTAGTGTTAGTGTTTAGTTAGGGTTAGTGTTACAGTTAGGGTTATCGTTAGGAAGAGGGTTAGAGTGAGGAGTAGGGTTAGGGTTAGTTTTTCAATTTTGGGTAGGATAGGTACAGTGTTAGGGTTAGTATTAATGTTAGTGTTAGGGTTAGGGTTAGGGTTAGGTTAGTGACAGGGTTAGTTTTGGGGTTAGGGTTAGTGTTAGGGATAGTGTCATGGTAGGGTTAATGTTAGTGTTAGGGTTAGTGTTTGTGTTAGGTTTAGGGTTACAGTTAGGTAAGGGTTAGGGTTGTGTTAGGTTATGGATAGGGTTATATTTTGCTATAGGGATTGTGTTAGGTTTATGGTTAGGGTTAGTGATAGGGTTAGGTTTAAGATTTGTCTTAGGGTTAAGGTTAGGATTATGTTTAAGATTCTAGTTATGGTTAGGATTAGGGTTAGGGATAGGGTTAGTGTTTGGTTAGAGTTAGGGTTCTAGATAGGGTTAGTGTTAGGCTTAGTGTTAGGGTTAGGTTTAGGGTTATGTTTAGGTTAAGGTTAGGGTTAGTATTAGGGTTAAGGTTAGGGTTAGTGTTAGCTTTAGGTTTAAAGTTAAGGATAGAGTTAGGGTTATAGTTAAGTTTAGGGTTAGTGTTAGGATTAGGGTTAGGTTTAGGGTTAGCTTATGGTTAGAATAAGGTTGACAGTTAGAGTTAGGCTTAGGATTAGGTTTATTTTTAGGGTTAGCAATAGGATTATGGTTAGGGATAATTTTAGATTTAGGGTTAGGTTTATGGGTTTTGTTAGGATTAGGGTTATGGTTAGGGTTACAGTTAGGTTTAGGGTAAAATTTTGGTTTATGTTGGGGTTAAGGTTAGAGTTAGTATTAGTTTTAGGGTTAGGGCTAGGGTTAGTGTTAGGGTTAGGGTTTAGGTTAGTGTTAGCTTTAGTGTTAGGATTTGTGTTGGGGTTACAATTAGGGTTATTGGTTAGAGTTATGATAAATGTTAGGATTAGGGTTAGAGTTAGGTTTTGGGTTAGGTTTATGTTAGTATTAGCATGAGGATTAGGGTTAATATTAGGGTTAGGGTAAGGTTTAGGGTAAAGATTAGTGTTAGGGTTAGGTTTAGTTTTTGGGTAAAATTAGAGTTAGAGTTAGATTTATGTTTCATGTTAGGATTAAGCTTAGGATTCGTGTTAGGTTTAGGGTTAGGGTTAGGGTTAGGGTTAGGGTTAGAGTTATATTTAGTGTTAGGGTTAGCGTTACAGTTAGAGGTAGGGTTAGGTTTAGGTTAGGGTTAGGGTTAGGATTAGGGTTAGTGTTATGGTTAGTGTAAGGTTTAGGGTTAAGATTAGTGTTAGGGTTAGTGTTAGGTTTTGGGTTAACTTAGTGTTAGAGTTAGATTTATGGTTCGTGTTAGGATTACTGTTGGGTTTTGTGTTAGGTTAAAGTTTAGGGTTAGGTTTTGGGTTAGGGTTAGTGTTTGGGTTTGTGTTATATAGTGTCAGTGTTAGGGTTAGGGTTAAGTTGAAACTTATAGTTAGTGTTAGGGTAGGGTTAGGGTTAGGGTTAGAGTTAGTGTTAGAGTTAGGTTTAAGTTTAGGTTTTGTGCTTTTGTTAGGATTAGAGTTACAGTTCCTGCTAGTGTTAGTTTTAGCAACACGGATAGGATTGTGTTTAGTGTTAGTGTTAGGGTTACAGTTAGTGTTAGGTATAGTTTTGGTTTAAGTATAGGTTTGGGGTTAATGTTAGGGTTAGAGTTAGGGTTATGTTTAGTGTTATGATTAGGATTAGGGTTAGGGTTAGGTTTTGTGTTAGAATTAGGGTTAGTTTTAGCTTTAGATTTATGACTAATGTTAGGGTTAGGGTTAGAATTTGGTAATGTTAGGGTTAGGGTTGTGTTAGGTTTCAGGATAAGGTTTGTGTTAGGGTTTGCATTAGGCTTAGATTTAGGGGTAGGGTTATGATTAAGAATAGAGTTAGGCTTAGTGTTATTGTTAGGGTTAGTGGTAGGGTTCAGATTAGATTTAGTGTTAGTGTTAGCATTAGCGTTAGGGTTAGGTTTAGGGTAAGTTTTAGGGTTAGTGTTAGGGTTAGGTTTAGTGTTAGTGTCAGTGATAGGGTAAGGGTAAGTTTTAGGATTAGGGTTAGGTCTAGGTTTAAGTTTAGGTTTAGTATTAAGCTTTGGGTTAGGGTTAGATTAGGGTTAGGTTAGCGTAAGTTTTAGGCTTAGTTTTAGGGTTTGTTTAGGTTAGGGTAAATATTGGGTTTAGGGTTACAGTTCGGATTAGGGTTAGGTTTAGGTATAGGGTTAGTGTTAGTGTTAGTGTTAGGGTTAGGGTTAGATTTAGGGTTATTGGTAGCATTGGTGTTACAGTCAGAGTGTTGGTAAGGTTTAGGTTTAAGATTAGTGTTATGGTTAGAAATAGGGTTATGGTTAGTGTTAGAAGTATGGTTACATTTCATGTTAGGGTTAGGGTTAAGGTGAGTGTTAGGTTTGGGTTTAGCGTTAGGTTTAGGATTAGGGTAAGTTTTAGTGCTTGGGTTAAAGTTAATGTTTGGTTTATGGATAGTGGTAGGGTTAAGGATAGATTTAGGTTTATTGTTAGGCTTAGGGTTAGGGTTAGTGTTACAGTTAGAGCTAGGGTTAGGTTTAGGGTTAGTGTTAGGGTTTGGTTAAGGGATATGGTTATTGTTAGGGTAAAAGTTAGGGTTAGGGTCAGTGTTAAGTTTATGTTTATTTTTAAGGTTAGTGTTGGTGTCACTGTTAGGTTAGTGTTAGGGTAAGTGTTAGTGAGAGTGATAGGTTTAGGGTTATCATTAGGGTTAGTGTTAGTGATAGGGTTAGGGTTGGGGTTATGTTTAGTGTTAGGTTAGGGTTAGGATTACTGTTAGGGTTAGTGTTAGTGTTAGGGATATGGTTAATTTTAGTGTTAAGGTTATTTATAGAATTAGGGGTCATGTTAGGGTTTGGGTTATTGTTAGGATTGGGATAATTGTTAGGGTTAGGGTTATGGTAATGGATATAGTTAGTGTTAGGGTTACGGTTAGGGTTAGTGTTTAGGGTCAGGGTTAGTGTTATGGTTAGTGTTAGGGTTAGTGTTAGGGTGAAGTTTAATGTTAGGGTGAGGCTAATGGTTAGAGCTACGGTTTGTGTTAGGGTTAAATTTAGGGTTAGGTATTGGAATTAGTGTTAGGGATATGGTTAAGGTTAGTGTTAAGGTTATTGTAAGATTTAGGGATCGTGTTAGGGTTAGGGTTAGGGTTAGGATTAGGGCAAGTGTTAGGGTTAGGGTTATGGTTAGTGTTAGGGTTAGTGTTAGGGTGAAGTTTAGGGTAAGGGTTAGGTTAATGGTTATGGTTAGGATTCAGGTTAGGTTTATGGTTAGGTTTAGGTTTGGGCTAGGGTTAGAGTTAAGGTTTGTGTTAGGGTTAAATTTAGGATTAGGTATTGGGATAGGGTAATTGTTAGTGTTATTTTTAGTTTTAGGCTTAAGGTTAGTTTTAGAGTTAGTGTTAGGATTATGGTTAGGATAAGGTTTAGGTTAGATTAGGGTTAGGTTATGTTTAGGGTTATGGTGAGCATTAAGGTTTGTGTTAGGGTTAGTGTTAGGGTTGGTGTTAGGGTTAGTATTAGTGTTAGGGTTAGGTTTAGGGTTATAGTTTTTGTTAGGGTTAGGGTTAGGGTTTGTATTAGGGATAGCGATAGGGTTAGAGTTACGATTAGGATTAGGGTTAGATTTAGTTTTAGGATTACATTTAGCTATAGTGTTAGGGTTAGGATTAGGGTTACTGTTTGTTTTAGGGTTTGGGTTAATATTAATGTTAGGGTTAGCATTAGGTCAGGGTTAGGGTGAGCATTATGGTTAGGGTTAGGGTGTAGGGTAGGGTTAGTGTTAGTTTTAAAATTAGGATTAAGGTTAGGATTAGCATTAAGTTTTGGATTAGCATTAAGTTTAGTTTTAGGTTTAGGGTAAGGGTTAGCATTAGTGTTAGGGTTGGGTTTGGGTTAGGGTAGTGTTAGGATTAGCATTATATTTATGTTTAGGTTTAGTGTTAGGTTTAGCATTAGGTTTAGGTTAGGGTTAGGGTTAGTGTTAGGTTTAGGGTTAGGGTTAGTGTTATTTTTAGGGTTTTGGTTATGATTAGGTTTAGGTTTAGTATTAGGGATAGTGTCAGCATTAGAATAATTTGTAGGGTTAGTTATTGGTTAGAGTTAAAGTTAGGATAGTATTAGGGTTAGTGTTTGTGTTAGAGTTAGGTTTATGGTTAGTTTTAGGGTTAGCATTAAGTTTATGGTTAGGGTTAGTGTTTGGTTTTGGTTAGGTTTAGGGTTAATGTAAGGGATGGGTTATGGTTAGATTAGTGTTACGTTAGCATTAGTGTTAGTTTTAGGGTTAGTTTAGTTTAGGGTTAGAATTAAGGTTAGGGTAAAAGATAGAGTTATTGTTAGTGTTAGGTTTAGGGTTAAAGTTAGGGTTTGGGATAGGGTTGTGGTTAAAGTTAGGTTTAGTGTTAGTGTTAGGGTTAGTGTTAATTTTAGGGTTACATTATATTTGGGGTAAGAATTAGGATTAGGTTTATGGTTAAGGTTAGGTTTAAGGTTAGTTTTAATTTTTTCGTTAGAGTTAGTGTTATGGTGAGGTTTAGGGTTAGGGTTAGGGTCAATATTATGGTTTGGGTTAGAGATAGGGTTAGTGTTAGTGTTAGTGTTATGCTTTGTGTTAAGATTAGGTGTAAGTTAAGTGTAAGGTTAAGTTTACAGGTAGGATTAAGGTTAGTGTTAGGATTAGGATTAGGGTTTTTTTAATGTTAGGTTTAAGGTAAATATAAGGTTAGGCTTACAGGTAGAATTAAGGTTAGTGTTAGGGTTAGTGTTAATTTTTGCATTAGAGTTAGTGTTAGGTTTAGTGTCAGTGTTAGGTTTAAAGTTAGGTTTAGGGTCAGTGTTAGGTTTAGGGTTAGGTTTAGTGTTAGTATTAGGTTTAGGGATAAGTATATGGTTTGTGTTAGGGTTAGGTTTAGTGTTAGGGTTAGTGTTGGGTTTAGGTTTAGGGTTTGTGTTAGGTTAGGGTTAGCATGATTGTTAGGATTAGGGTTACGTTGAGGTTTAGTGTTAGTTTTTGGTTTAGGGTTAAGGTGAGTTTTAAGGATAGTGTTAGGGTTAGGGATAGGTTTAGAGTTAGTGTTCGGGTTATTGTTATGGTTATGTTTAGTGTTATGTCTAGGTTTAGTGTTAGTGTTAGGGTTAGTGTTAAGCTAAGGATTAGGATTAGGGTTAGCATTAGGTATAGTGTTGGGGTTAGGATTAGGGATACTTTTAGAGTTAGGGTTTAAGTGAGGTTTAGGGTTAGTGTTAGGTTTAATGTTATTGTTAGGGTTAGAGTTTGTGGTAGCATTAGGTTTATTGTTAGGTTTTTTTTTTTTTTTTTAGGGTTAGCGTTAGGGTAAGTGTTAGGTATATGAATAGGATTGGGGTTAGATTTAGGGTTAGGTTTAGGTTTAGTGTTAGGGTTATGGTTATTCTTAGAGTTAGGGTTAGGTTTAGTGTTAGGGTTAGGTTTAGTATTATGTTTAAGGTTAGATTTAGTGATAGGGTTAGTGTTAGTGTTAGTGTTATGGTTAGAGTTAGCGTTAGGGTTAGTATTAGGTTTAGGGTTAGGGTTCATGTTAGGGTTAGGGTTAGGGTTATGGTTAGTATTAGGGTAGAGTTAGACTTTGATTTAGGCTTGGGCTTAGGGTTAGGGTTCATGTTAAAGTTAGGTTTATGGTTAGGGTTAATGTTAATTTTAGGGATAGTGTTAGAGTTAGGGTTAGGGTAAGGTTTACATTTAGTGTTAGGATTAGGTTTAGGGTTAGCATTAGTTTTTGTGTTAGGGTTAGGGTTAGATTTAGGGTTAGGTTTTGTGTTAGGTTTAAGGTTAGGTTAGGTTTAGGTTTATGATTAAAATTATGGTTAGGTTAAAGGTTACAGTTAGTTTTAGTTTTATATTTGGGTTAGGGTTAGTGTTTGTGTTAGGGTTTGGGTTAGAGTTAATATTATGTTTAAGGTTAGTTTTAAGTTTACGTTTCGTTTTAGTGGTATGTTAGTGTTAGCGTTTGTATCAGGGTTGTTTTTAGGGTTATGGTTGTGATTTTGGTTAGGATTAGATTTAGGGTTGGGTTTAAGGTTAAGGTTAGTGTTAGTGTTAGCTTTAAGGTTAGATTTAGGGTTAGTTTTAGGATTACCTATAGGGTTAAGTTTAGTGTTAAGGTTAGAGTTATGGTTAGGTTTAGGGTTAGTGTTAGGGTTAGGGTTAGAGTTATTATTAGTTTTATGTTTAGGGTTAGTATTTGTGTTAGGTTTATGGTTAGAGGAGAATTAGGGTTTGTGTGTTAGTTTTAGGGTTAGATTGAGGGTTAGGGTTGCAATTAGGATTTGGTTAGGCTTAGTGTTAGGGTTATTCTTAGGTTATGTGTTAGGGTTAAGATTAGGTTTAGTGTTAGGTTAGGTTTATGGGTAGGATTAGTTTTATGGTTAGGGTTAGTGTAAGTTTTTGTGTTTGTTTTCAGGTTAGTCTTAGAGTTAGGGTTAGTGTTTGTGTTAGGGTGAGGGTTAGGATTATTGTTATGTTTAGGGTTATGTTTAAGGATAGGGTTAGTGTTAGGGTTAGCATTAGGGTTAGGTTAAGGCTTAATGTTAAGGTTAGCATTAGGGTTAGTGTTCTGGTTAGTTTTAGGGTTAGTCTTATGCTTAGGGTTATAGTTTGTGTTAGGTTTATCTTTAGGGTTTGTTTGGTGGTAGTGTTCGTGTTATTTTTTGGGTTAGTGTTAGGTTTAATGTAAAGGTTAGGGTAAGTTTTAGGGTTCTGGTAAGGCTTAGGGTTAGGTTTACTGTTAAGTTTATGGTTAAGTTTAGGCTTAGGTTTAGGGTAAATGTTAGGGTTAGGGTTATGGTTAGGATTAGGGTTAGTTTCAGAGTTGGGTTCAGCTTAGGTTTAGCTTTTGTTTTAGAATTAGGTTTAGGTTTTCGGTTAGGGTTACAGATAGGATTAGGGTTAGAGTTTGTTTTAAAGTTAGTGCAAGTGTTAGGGTTACTGTTAGGGTTACTGTTAGTTTTAGGTTTAAGTTTAGGGTTAGTATTTATGTTAGGTTTACTGTTTGTGTTAGATTTAGGGTTAGTGTTAGGTTTAGAGTTACATTTACATTTAGGGTCAGTGATAGGTTTTGGTTTGGTGTTAGGGTTAGTGTTAGGATTAGTGTTAGCATTATGGTAACTGTTAAGTTTAGGCTTAGGGTTAGGGTTAGGTTGTGGTTAGGGTTAGGGTTAGGTTAAGTTTAGAATAATGGTTTGGGTTAGTGTTTGTCTTAGTTTTACGGTTAGTTTTAGGGTTAGGTTAAGGTTAGGGTTAGGTTTAGTGTTATGGATATGGTTAGGGTTTGTGTTAGGGTTAGGGTTGGTTTAGGGTTTGATTACGGTTAGGATTAGCATTAGGGTTAAATTTTGGTTTAGGGTTAGTGTTAGGGTTAAGTTTATGGTTAGGGTTTGTGTT
The DNA here is from genome assembly GCF_047511675.1 of Marmota flaviventris. Lineage (NCBI taxonomy): Eukaryota > Metazoa > Chordata > Mammalia > Rodentia > Sciuridae > Marmota > Marmota flaviventris. The sequence continues at coordinate 95,657,287 of NC_092507.1, forward strand.
AGATTTTGGGTTAGGGTTAGGTTTAGTGTTCTGGTTGGTTTAGGGTTAGGGTTAGTGTTAGGGTTAGCATTAGGGTTAGGTTTTAGTGTTAATGTTAGGGTTAGTCTTAGTGTTTTGGTTATGGTTGGGCTTAAATTTGTGTTGAGGTTAGGATTCGGGTTAGGGTCTGTGTTAGGTTTAGGGTTATGGTTAGGGTTTGCATTAGTGTTAGGTTTAGGTTTAGGGTTAGGTTTAGGGTTAGGGTTATGGTAAGTGTTATGTTAGGTTTATTGTTAGGATATTGTTAGGATTAGGATTAGTGTTATTGTTAGGTTTTGTCTTATAGTTTGTGTTAGGGTTAGTGTTAGAGTTATTTTTAGGTTTGGATTACGGTTAGTTTTAGGGTTAGGGTTAGGGTTTGTGATAGTGTTAGTGTCAGGTTTACAATTAGGTTTAGGATTAGTTTTAGGGTTAGGGTTAGGGTCAGTGTTAGGGTTATTGTTAGGTTTAGGGTTTGGTTTCATGTTAGGGTTAGAGTTACATTTAGGATTTAGGTTAAAAATAATGTTAGGGTTAGGGATAGGTTTAGGGTTACTGTTAGGATTAGTGTTATGCTTTTTGTTAGGGTTAGAGATAGGGTTAATGTTTGCATTAGTGTTAGTGTTAGGGTTAGGTTTAGTGTTAGTTGTAGGGTTAGCATTCGGGTTAGGTTTAGGGTTACTTTTAGGGTTAGTGTTAGGATTTGTGTTAGTGTAAGGGATAGAGTTATGGCTAGGGTTAAGTTTAGTGTTAAGTTTAGGCCTCGAGTTAGCATTCGGGTTAAGGTTACATTTAGGGTAATGATATTTTTAGGGTTAAGTTCAAGTTAGGTTTAGGGTAATGAATAGATTAGATTTAATGTTAGTGGTAGGATCAGGCTGAGGATTAGCATTAGGTTTAGGGTTAAGGTAATGGATAGGATTAGAGCTAGTGTTAGGGCTAGGGTTATGGTTAAAATAAGGGCTAGGTGTAGGGTTAGCTGTAGGTTTAGTGCAAGGATTAAATTTAGGGTTATGTTTAGTGTAAGGGTTAGGGCTAGATTTAGGGTTCGAGTTACAGTTAAAGCTAGGTTTGGGTCTTCGATTAGGGCTAGGTTTTGGGTTATGTTAGCACTTTTCTTAGGGATACAGCTAATGTAAGAACTAAGGTTATGATTAGGGCTAGTTTTAGGGTTACATTTAGGACTGAGTCTAGTTTTAGGATTTTGTTTACTTTTAGGGTGATGTTTTTAACTAGGGTTAGTGTTAGGGTCAGAGTCAGAATCACAATTCATTTTATGGTTACGGATATTACTCAAATTATGGGTAGGCTTAGGGCTACATGTAGGGTAAGGATTTGGTTTAGGTTAAGGGTTAGTGTTAGTACTATGGCTCGGTTTTGTTTTAGGACTAAAGATAAAGTTAAGGGTAGTTTTATGATTAGTGTTAGTGTTATTGCTAATGCTAAGGTGAGTTTAGGCTTAGGAGTAGATTTAGAGTTATGGTTAATTCTATGGTTAGGGCTATGGCTAGTGTTAGAGCTAATATTAGGGCCAGTGTTTGGTTCATGGTAATGGATAGTGTTAGAACTAGGAATTGGGCTATGGCAAGAGTTAGAGTAAGCCTTAGGGCAAGAGTTTGGGTTAGGGTTAAGGCTAAATATGGGCTAGGGATAGTTCTAGGCTTAGTGTTAGGCTTAGGTCTAGGATTAGGGCTATTTTTATGGTTAGGTTTAGGGTTAGGTTTAGGGGAAGGGCTGTCTGTTTGATTTCCACCTCCATTTCCATTTACCCACATGTGTCAAAATGAAGTGAAACCTTAAAATACAAAGTGTTCATAATAGTGAACCATTGAATTGGGAAGAACATAACTTGGCAGCATACTAAGGCTAGATAAAAGATGAGTCCTGCCCAGTATCAACGAAATCTGAATAAAACTAACTCTCACTCTAACATTACCTCTAAGCCTAGCCCTAGCCATAACTCTAAACCTAACATTAATCCTAGCCTGATTAGAGAACCATAGATCCTTGAATGCCCACCCTTGGGGAGTCTTGTGGGGCAAGCTAAGTGATGAATCCTATGCAACATACAATGAATCTGACCAAATAATTATGGGAGGTATTTCAGTACATGCATATTTTCCTGTATTCTCCTAAAGGGCTCTCAGATTAATTGTTTTTGCATCCTTAAGCATAGGCCTACTTTTACAAGGGACATACCAGTGTCCCTACAGAGAACTGATGAAGTGTGTAAGGTTTCAAGCAGCTAGCACAAACCCTGTTTGATTTTCAACTCCATTAACTTTCCCATATAGGTCAAAATGAAGTGAAATCTTAAAATAGAAAATGTTCCTGACAGTGAACCTGTGAACAGAGAAGGCGTAAACCTGGGGAACATAGTAAATCTAGCTAAAAGATAAATACTGCCAAGTATCAAAGAATTTTGAATAAAACTAACTCTAACCCTAACACTAGCTCTAACCCTGGATTTTCCCTTAACCCCAACTTTTTTATGAAACCTTTGACCATAGAATTTTCAAACTTGGGCAGCCTAGTGGGGAAATCTAAGGGATAAATGCTACACAGTATCAAATAAATCTGTCAAAAAAGTTGTGGAGTATATCAGTGCATGCATATTTCTCTGTTATCTCCTAAAGGACTCTTGGATAAAGTGGTTTTTACGTGCTTCAGCATAGGCCTACTGTCACAAGAACAAACCAGAGATTGCTCACATAGAATTGATGGAGTGTGAAGTTTCAAGCAGCTAGCACCAATGCTGTTTGATTTCCAGGTGCATTTCCTTTTACCTGTATTGGACAAAATGAACTGAAACTTTAAAATAAAAACTGTTCCTTACACTGAACCATTGAGCCTAGGAAGTCCAAACATTTGGATTATGATAAGGTTAGGAAGGAAATGAATCCTGCCCAGTATCAAAGAAATTTCAACAAAACTACCTCTAATCCTAATACTAGCTGTAACACTAGCCTCAACACTATCCTTAACACAAACCCTAACCTGTTTGAAAAACTGTTGATCTTAGAATTCCCAAACATGGGGAGCCTAGGGGGCTAAGCTATCAGATGAATCTTATGCAGTATCAAAAATATGACCAAATAATTCAAGTGGCATTTCAGTTCGTTCATATTTCTCTGTTTTCTGCTAAAGGACTCTCAGATAAAGTTGTTTTTCCCATCTTCATCTTAGGGCTACTTTCACAAGGAACAAAACAGGGAGTTCCCACAAAGAACTGATTCAGTGTTTGAAGTTTCAAGCAGCTAGCACCAACCCGGTTTGATTTCAACCTCCATTTCCATTTACCTATATAGGTCAATATGAAGTGAAACCTTAAAATACAGAGTGTCCCTTCTAGAGAACCATTGAAAAGATAAGGCCCAAACCTGAGGAGCATATTAAGGCTAGGTAAAAGATGAATCCTTCCAAGTATCAAAGAAATCTGTACAAAACTTACTCTCACCCTAACACTCCTTCTAACCCTAGCCCTAACCCCAACTAACACTAACCATAACCTGATTACAGAAGAGTTGATCCTAGAAGTCCCACACTTTGAGAGCTTTGTGGGGCATGCTAAATAATGAATCCTACTCAATATAAAACAAATCTGACAAAATAATTATGGGAGGAATTTCAGTGCATGCATATTTCCTGCTTTCTCCTAAAGGGCTCTCAGATAAAGTTGTTTTTTGCATGCTTCAGCTTAGACCTAGACTCACAAGAAACATACCAATGTTTCCCCACAAAGAACTGAGGGTGTGTGTGCTGTTTCAAGCAGCTAGCATAAACTCTGTTTGATTTCCAGGTCTATTTACATTTACTCATATAAGTCAAAGTGAAATAAAGTAAAAAAATATTAACTTTTCTGGACACCAAAAAGTTGAACCAAAATGCCTATACCTGGGAAACAGAGTAAAGTTAGTTAAAGATGAATCCTGGATTGTATCAAATATATTTGAATAAAGTAATTCTAACTCTAACACTACCTCTAGACTGAGCCCTAATACTAACAAAATATTAACATAGCCTTATCCCTAAATTTAACTTTAAACCTAATTTTAACTGTAACCATTACCCAAACCCTATCCATTACTATAACCCTAGTGCTAAATGCAGCCCTAACCCTAACATTTACCCTAGACCTGCTCTAACCCTAACCCTCGCCGTATCCCTAATCTAGTTCCAACCATTACCCTAAACCTTACCTTAACCCTAGGCCTAACCCTAACCCTAAACCTAACCCTAACCCTAACCCTAACATTAGCCCTAATCCTAACCATAAACTTAGCCCTAACCCTAGCTGTAATCCTATCTTTTACCCTATACTTAAGCCTAACCCAAATGCTAACAATAGGACTAAACCTAAAGCTCTCCCTAAGGCTATTCAAAACCCTAAACCTAAACTGAACCCTAAACTTAACCATATCAATTACTCTAAACCTAATGCTAATTTAAGCCTTAACCCTAAACCTTAACCAAAATCAATCCCTAATCCTGACCCTGACCATAATAATACACCTAGCTTTAAACCTGACCTTTACTATAAACCTAACTCTTACAGTAAACTTATTCATAACCAAACCCTACAACTACCCTTAAATGTAATGCTAAACCTGACATTAGCCCTACCCTTAATCCTAGCCCTAGCCCTAACACAAATCCTCATCTGAGCCATAAACCTAGCCTTAGTCCTAACCCTCACCCTCACCCTAACCCAAGACCTAATCCTAACCATAACCCTAGCCCTAAACTTAACTCTGAACTGTATCCATTACCCTAAATATAACCCTTATCCTAATGCTAACCCTAAGACTAACCCTAAACCTATCACTGTCTCCAAACTATTAATTACCCTAAACCTAACCCTATCTTTATTTTAACCCTAAACATACCTCTAATTTGAGCCGTAATCCTAAACTCAACCTAAACCAAGCCCTAACATTGATCCTGGCTCTAATAATTCCCCTAGCTCTAAACCTGACTCTTTCCTATACCTAACGCTTACAATAGACCTAGCCATAAACCTTTCCCTAAAACTATCCCTAACTGTAACCCTAGACCTGACATTAGCCCTAGCCATAATTCTAGCCCTAACCCTAACACAAACCCTAGCCATTACCCTAGCTCTAAACATAGCCTTAATTACAATCCCAACCCAAACTCTAGGCCTAACCCTGACACTAATCCTAACTCTAATCTTAGCCCTAATTAATTCATATCCCTAATACTAGCCCTAAGACTAACTCTAATTCTCACATTAGACCCTTCACTCGTTCTAACCTTATCCCTTACTGTAACTCTAACCCTAATCCTAACCCTTGCCCTATCCTTTGCCCTAGTACTAACCTTAGAAAAAACCTAACTCTAAATCGAGCCCTAAACCAAAGACTAAGCCAAACCCTAACACTAGCCCAAACCATAACACTGATCATAAAACTAGCCCTATCCAAAGCCCTAGCCCTAAAACAAAACCTAGATATAGCTATAACCCTAAACCTTAACCTGAAACAAACTCTAACCTTAAACGTAGCCTTAACCCTAGCCCTAATATGAGTTGCAAGCTGAAACATTTAACTAACCCTGAACCTGACACTGACCCTAACACTAGTAGGTCTAAATATCATCCTGATCCTAAAACTAACCCTTACACTAACTCTAGCCCTAAAACCCTAAACTGGCCCTAAACATCACTATAGTACTTACATTAGCCCTAACCCTAACCCTATCCCTAACTTAACCCAAAACCTACCACTAATCCTAGCTTTAACCGTAGCCCTATTTGTAACCATAAACCTAGCCCTAAACTGATCTCTAACTCTATCCATTACCATAACCAAAAACATAATTCTAATGCTTACCCTAGGCATAAACCCTAACTTAACCAAATCTATTACCCGGAACCTAACCTGAACCTAAACCTAACCCTATCATTACCCTAACACTAACACTAACACTAATTCAAGCCCTAACTTTAAACCTTAGCCTATCCCAAACCCTAATCCTGACCTTGACTATAATAAATCCCCTAGATATAAACTTGAACATAACCCTATACCTAACCCTTACCCTTGATGTAGCCATAATCTTAACCTTAAAACTATCTTTAACCATAATTCTGGACCTGAAATTAGCCCTAGCCCTAATCCTAGTCCTAAACCTAAAACAAACCCTAGCCCTCATCCTAGCCCTACACTGAGCTTTAATCATAATCCTAAACCCTAACTTTAACCCTAACCCAAATTGTAACCCTCACCCTACCTCTATTCCTAGCTATAATGCCATCTCTTACCCTAAACTTAAACCTAACCCTAACCCTAACATTAGGCTTAAGCCAAGCAAAAAACCTAGCCCTAATCCTAGCGCTAATTTAGCCCTATCTCCAAAACTAACACTAATCCTAGCCCTAAGACTCTAACTCTTGGCCTATACCTATCCCTAGTTCTAAAGCTATCCCTTACCATAACCCTATCCCTAGCCCTAACCATTGCCCTATTCTTAGTCCCAGCCCTAACACCAGATCTAACCCTTACTCTAAGCCTAAGCTTAGCACTTAAACTATCCCTAAACCTAAACCTAGGACTAAACCAAAACCAAGCAATAGTCATTACCCTAAATATTAACTGAAACCAAACTCTAACACTAAACCTAGACCTATGCCTAGCCCTAATTCTAGTTAACACACACTGACCCTGACTCATATCCTAACACTCAACCTAGCTATAAACACCAACCTCACCTTAAACTGAATGCTAAGAATAACCCTACCAATAATTTGAGTCTTAACCCTAACCCTAAAATGAACACTGACCTGACTCTTATCCTAACACAAACAATAGCTATAAATATCAACCTAAACGTAAACCTAACCCTAACACTAACCCTAACCATTACACAAAAACTAACCTAAATTTAACCCTCATTCTTACAGTAGCCGTGGCCCTAATCCTATTCCTAACCCTAACACAAACATTAGCCCTAATCCAAGCCCTAAACCTACATTTAACCCTAATTCTAACCTTAACTCTAACCCTAAACCTAGCTCCAAACCAATCGCTTACCCTAAGCAAACACCTAAACCTAAGTGTAACCCTAGACCTATCCCTAATCCTTAGGCTAACCAAAACCCTAACTTTATTAATAGCCCTAACCCTAGATCTCATTCTAGCTCTAATCCTACCACAAATTCTAACCCTAACCTGACCCTTATACTGACCGTACCACTAATCCTAGGTCTAAATCTAACCTAACTATAACCTAAAAGCTATGGTAATCCTATCCCTAGACGTAACACTGAAGCTAACACCCAGCCTAGCCCTAACCATAGCTAAGAACATAACCCTTATGCTAAACATAACCCTAAACCTAACCCTAGTTCTAACCCTCACCCTAACCCTAACTCAAGACCTAATCCTAACTATAACCCTAGCCATAACCTTAACTCTAACTATATCCATTACCCTAATCATTACCCTTACGCTAATGTAACCACAGGCCTAACCCTAACCCTATCACTATCCCCCAAACTGTCAATTACCCTAATCTTAACCTGAAGCCTAAACCTAACCTTTCATTACCCTAATGCTAACCCTAATTCTAATTTGAGCCCTAACCCTAAACTCAAACCTAAACCAAAGCCCAACACTGACCCTGGCATTAATAATACCCCTATGTCTAAACCTGCCTATTACCCTATACCTAACCCTTACATTAGACTTAGCCATAAACCCAACCATAAAACTGTCCCTAACCATAACCCTAGACCTGACTTTAGACCTAGCCATAATCCTAGCCCTAACCCTAGCACATACCCTAATCCTTAACCTAGCCCTAAACATAGCCTTAATTATAACTCTAACCCTAACCATGGGCCTAACCCTAACTCTAACCATAGCCCTAATCTTAGCCCTAATTTAGCCCTATCACTAACCCTAAGCCTAACCCTAGCCAAAGACGAAGTCTAACTCTCACACTAGTCACACTAGCACTAACTCTAGTTATATCCCTGTAGTTTACCGGAAGCTAATCCTAGCCTGAACCATAGGTCTAACCCTAGCCATATTCATATCCCTGGCCATAATCCTAGATCTAACCCTAACTCTAAATCTAACCCTAACAATAAGCATAAGCCTAAACCTAACCCTAGCCCTAAACCTAAGGCTAATCCTAAAACTAGCCCTAACCCTAGCACTAGCTCTAAAACTAAAACAAGCCAAAGACCCTAATAATTAACATTAAACAAACCCTAATCCTACACCTAGCCCTAACTCTACCAATAATTCGAGTCTTAAGCCGAACTCTAAAACTAACCCTCACCCTAACTTTGACTTTAACACTAACCCTAGGTCTAAACATCTCCCTAGCCCTAAACCTAAACTTAACACTAGACCTAGTCCTAACCCGTAACACTAAAATTAGCCGTAATCATAACCCTAGTACTTACATTGCCATAACCCTAGCCCTAGCCCTAACTTAAACCAAATCCTAGCTCTATTCCAAGCCCTAATCCTAGCTTTAACACTAAACCTAACACTCACCCTATCACTAATTGTAACCATAACACTAGCTGTAACCCCAGCTCTAACCCTATTCATTACCCTAACCATAACCCTAACCCTAATGCTAAACCTAGGCCTAAACCTAACCCTATCCATAACCTTCAACCTATCCATTACCCTAAATCTAACCTGAAACCTAAACCTAACCCTATCATTATGCTGATCCTAACCTTAATGCTAATTTGAGACCTAAATTTAAACCTTAATCTATCCAAAACACTAATCATGACCATGACTCTAATAATACCCTTAGCTCTAATCCTGACCCTATCTCTAAAGCTAATACTTACACAAGGCGTAACCATAAACCTAACTTTAAACTATCTTTAACTGTAAACCTTTACCTGAAATTAGCCCTAACCATAATCCTAGCCCTGAACTTAGCCTTAACCCTAACACGAACCATAACCCGGGCTCTAACCCTAATTCTAACCCTCACCCTAGCCTTAAACCTACCTATAACCCCATCCCTTACCATAAACCTAACCATAACGCTAAACCTAACCCTAACTCCTGCCGTAATACTAGGCCTAATACTAACACTAAGGTTAGCACTAATCCTAGCCCTAATTTAATCCTATCCTAAACCTAAACCTAGCCCTAAGTCTATAACTCTAGTCCTAGACCTAGCCCTAGCTCTCTCCTTAGCCTTATTCTTACTCTAGATATAAAACTAACTCTAAGTCTAAACCTAACTCTAAATTTACCTGTAATCCTAACCCAAACCAACCCTAACACAACCCCTAACCACAATGCCAATCCTAAAACTTGACATAGGCCTGAACATAGCCATAAAACAGAACCAAGCCATATCCCTAACCCAAGCCCTTAACCTAAACCAAACCCAAACCTTACACATAGCCCTAACTATAACTCTAAAAATGACTCTGACCCTAACACTCATCCTAGCTCTAATCATCACCCTAACTTAAATTAACCCTAACACTAGTCCTAGCCTTAACCGTAACCCTTAAATTAGCCTTAATTGTAACCCTAGATCGTACATTAGTCATTGTCATAGCCCTAGCCCTAACCCTGACACAAAATGTACCCTTAATTCTACTCCTAACACTAGCTGAATATCTAATATTAACCCTAACACTAGCCCTAACCCTATCCCAAACACAAAACCTAACCCTAACTCTAACCCTATAACTTACCCTAAGCCAAACCCTCAACCGAATGCTAGCCTAGTCCTAACCCTAATCCATAGCCTAACTTAAACACTAACAGTATTACTAGTCCTGACCCTAGCCCTCATTCTAGTTCTAACAATAACCCTTACCCTCATCTGACCCTAAAACTAACCTTAGGTCTAAACCTGACCCTAAACCTAAACCAAAACCTAACACTGGACTTACCGGTAAACTTAAGCCTAACACTAGATCTAAATCCAAAGCTAATCCTAAACATAGCTATAAATCTAGCCCTAGACATAAAAAAAAAAAAAAAAAAAAAAAAAAAAAAAAAATTCTAGCACAAGCCCTAACACTAAACCTTAACCTAAACCAAACACTTACCCTATCCCTAGACCTAACCCTAGTCCTAATTCTGGCTCTAACTCTAAACCTAACCCTATCCCGAACACTGAAACTGATCCTAGCACTTAAACTAGCTTTAAACCTGACACTAACCCAAAATCTAGACCTAACACTAGACCTAGCTATAACCCTAAACCTAAAACTAGCCCTAAACATAACCCTAGCTTTTACATTACCCATAGTTCTAAACCTAGCCCTAATCCTAACACAAAACCTAGAGCTAATCCTAGGTCTAAACTTAGCTCTAAGCATAAACCTAAGCCTACCCTAACCCTAAGCCTAACTCTAACCTGAAACCTCTCCTTAGACCTAACCCTAGCTCAAAGCCTCATCCTTACACTAAACAAAAACCTAGCCCTATCCTAAATATTAATCCTAAACCTAGCCCTAATCCTAAAGTTAACCCTAGCCCAAAATTTAGCTTTAACCATATCCATTTCCCTAACCCTAACCCTAACCAAAATTAAAACTCTATCCCTAACACTAAACCTAACTTTAACCATAATCTTGAACTCAGAAGTGAATCTAAACCTAATCCTCACCCTAGCCCTAAACCTAGCTATAACCCAACGCATTTCTCTAAACTTAACCCTAACCCCGGTGCTAACCCTAAACCTAGCCCAACCCCTAGGCTTAACCCTAACACTAACCCTAGTCCTAATCATAGGCCTAAATTAGCCCTACACCTCACCCTAAGCCTTCTCCTAAGAATAACTCTAATTATCACCCTAGACGTATCCCTAGTTCTAACCATATTCCTTAGCATAACTCTAACCCTAGCCCTAACCCTACCATGAGCCCTAACAGTAGATCAACCCTAACTCTAAATCTAACCCTAACACTAAGCCTAAACTTCATTCTACCACTAGCCCTAACCCTGATGCTAATCTAAAATCTAGCCTTAACCCTAGCCCTAGCCCTAAAACAAAACTGAGCCATAACTGTAACCCTTAACCTAAACCAAAACCTAACCCTACACATAGCACTAACATTAGCCCTAATTCGAGTCCTAAACATAACACTAAAACTAACCCTGACCTTGACACTAACCCTAAATATAACCCTTGCTCTAAACATCACCCTAACTCTGACCCTAAAACTGGCCTTAATTGTAACACTAGTCCATATATTAGCCACAGCCCTAACCCTAGCCCTATCCAAACCCAAAACCTAGCCTTTATTTGAGACTTAACCCTAGTTTTAAACCTAACACTAACCCAAAACATACCCCTAAACCTTACCCTGAACCTAGCCAGAATCCTAACCATGACTATAGACTTATCACTAGCTCTAAACCTATCCATTACCCTAGCCATAACCATAACCCTAATGGTAACCCTAGGCCTAACCCTAAACTTATTGCTAACCCTAACCTTATTCATTAACCTAAACCCTAAACATAACCCTATCATTACCCTAACCCTAACCCTAATGCTAATTTGTGCCCTAATCCTAAACTTAACCTAAGCCAAATCCTAACTCTGACTCTTCCCGTAACAATATACCTAGCTCTACCCCTGACCCTACATCTAAACCTAAACCTTATACAAGACATAGCCATAAACCTAACCCTAAAACTATTCCTAATGTAACCATAGACCTGACATTTGCACTAGCTGTAATCCTAGCCTTAACCTTTACACAAACCATAGCCCTAACCCTAACAGTAGTCCTAATCCTATTTATAACCCTAGCCCTAAACTTATCTCTAATGCTATCAATTACCCTAATCATAGCCCAAATTCTAATGCTAACCCTAGGCCTAAAACTAACCCTATGCCTAACCTTAACACTATCAATTATGCTAAACCTTACTTGAAGCCTAAACCTAAACCTATCATTACCCTAACCCAAACTCTAATGCTAATTTGAGCCCTAACCCTAAACCTTAACCTAACCAAATCCTAAACATGACCCTGACACTAATACTACCCCTAGCTCTAAATTTGATCCTTACCCTAAAACTAACCATTACACTAAACATAATCATAAACCTGACCCTAAAACTATCCCTAACCGTAACCCTAGAACTAACATTTGTCCTAACACTAATCATAGTCCTAACCAAAACACAAACCTTAGCCCTCATCCTAGCCTTTAACCTAGCCTTAATCATAACTCTAATGAAACCCTAGCCCTAACTCTAATTCTAACCTTCGTCCTAGCCCTAAACCTAGCTCTAACCCCATTATTTACACTAAACCTAACCCTAAGCCCAAAACTAACCCTAGGCCTAAACATAAACATAAAACTAGTCCTATTCCTAGCCCTAATTAAGCCCTATACCTAACCAAACACTAAGCCTAGCCCTAAAACTAACTCTCACACTCACCCTAGCCCTATCCCTAGTTCTAATCCTATTTTTATCATAACCCTAATCCTAGTTATAAATCTAGAACTAATGCTAGCCATATCCTTAGCTCTAGACCTTACCCTAGATCTAACCCTAACTCTAAATCTAATTCTAAATCTAAGACAAGTGTTAGGGTTAGTTTTAGGAATAGGTTTATTTCTAATGCTAGTCTTAGGTTTCGAGTTAGATTTAAAGTTAGGATTACAACACTAGTCCTAAACCTAATGCTAATCTTAAAGCTAGCCCTAACCATAGACCTAGCCCTAAAACAAAAACAAGACATAGCCCTAACTTTAAGGCTTAACCTAAATGAAAATCTATCTCTACAACTAGCCCTAATCCTAGCCCTAATTCGAGTCCAAACTCTAACCCTAAAAGTACCCCTGACCTTAATTTTGAAATTAATACTAACCCTAGCTCTAAATATCACACTCATGTTAAACTGAACACTAACACTAGACCTAGTACTAACCACAATCTTACAACTAGCCCAAATCGTAACTCTACAGCAACATTGGCTGTAACTCTAAACCTAGCCATAACTCTAAGCAAATTTAGCCCTAATCTGAAACCTAACTCTAGCTTTAACACTAAACCTAATCATAACACTAGCCCTAACTCTACCCTAACTCTAGCCCTAACACTAGGTCTAACCCTAGTCCCAGCCCTAATCGTATTACTAGTCCTAACCCTAGCCCTCATTCTAACTGTAACCATAACTCAAACCTGATACATATTCTGACTCTAACGGTAACCGTAGGTCTAAACCTGATCCTAACCCTATACTGAACCCTTACACTAGCACTAGAAATAAACCTATTCCTAAACCTAACCCTGACACTAGCCCTGGACCTAAACCTAACCCCAAATCTAGCCATATCTCTAGCCCTGGACATAAACAAAAACCTAGCCCTACCCCTAATAATAAACTGTAACATAAACCAAACACTAACTCAAACCCTAGACCTAAACCTAGTGATAATTCTGGGTTTAACCCTAAAGCTAACTCTAACCTGAACACTTATCCTGACCCTAACACTAACTCTAGCTCTAAACATCATGCTAACACTAACCCTAATGGTAACACTTGACCTAGCCTTAACACTAACCCCAAAACTTGCTCTAATCATACCCTAGATTGTACATTAGCTGTAGCCCTAACACTAGCCCTACCTAACCCAAAACCTGGCCCTAATCCAAGCACTAACCCTAGCTTTAACCCTAACACTAACCCTAGGCATAAGGCAGTCCCTAATCCTTCCCCAACACTAGCTCTTATCCTATTTGTTACCTTAAGCCAAACTATAAACCTAATTCTAACCCTAGTCCTAATACTAATCCATAGCCTAACCCAAATCCAAACCCTATTACTAGGCCTAAACCTATCCCTCATTCTAGCTCTAACCATAACCCAAACCATAATCCTAACCCTGAAACTTATACTGACCCTAACACTAACTGTAGGTCTAAACATGACCCTAACCCGGACCCAAACCCTGACATTAGCCAGACTGGTAATCCTATACCTAAACCTAAACCTTACACTAGTCATAAACCAGAATTTAATCCTAAATCTAGCCATAATTTGCCCTAGCCCTAAAAATCACCCTTACCATAACCCAAACAATAACCCTACTTCTACTCCTAAGCCTAGTCTTAATTCTGGCACTAACCCCAACAGTCACTCTAACATAAACACTGACCCTTACCCTAACATAAACCTAGCTCCAAAGCTCACCTTAAACCAAAACCTAATCTTAACACTACACCTAGCCATAACCCTAACCATAATAATAGCCCTAATCATAACCCTAGCTCTTAACTACCCATGGTCCTAACACTAGGCCTAAAATAACACAAAACCTAGCCCTAATCCTAGGCCTAAACATAGCCCTAAGTGTAACTCTAAACTAACTGTAGCCTTATCTCTAACCCTATCCTTCCCCTTAGACCTAACTCTAGCACAAAGCCTAAACATTACACTAAATATAACCCTAGCCCTATCCCAAACCCTAACCTAACCCTAGCCCTAATCCTACCCTTAACCATAGCCCTAACCATAGCTCTAATTCTATACACTACCCTAACCCTAGCCCTATTCCTAACTGTAAGCCTAGCCTTAACCCTAGCTCTAATCCTACCCATTACCCTAAACACAATCCTAACCCTAATTCTAACCCAAGGCTTAACCCTAGCACTATCACAATCTCTAAACCTATCCATTACTGTAAAACTATACTGTACTCTAATCCTAAGCTTATTCTTTACCCTAACCCTAATTCTAACCCTAATGCTAATTGAACCCCTAAACCTAAACCTTAACCTAAACTGAACCATAAGCCATACCATGACCTTAATAATACATCTAGCTCTAAACTTGATCCTTACCCTAAATCTAACCCTTACACTAGATCTAACCATAAACATAACCCTAAATCTATCCCTAACCATAACCCTAGACTTAACTCTAGACACTTACCTTAACAAAAACCCTAGCTCTAAACCTTATCCTAACTGAAAAACTAACCATAATACTAGACAAACCCTAAATCTACTCATAAACGTAACCCTAGATCTTACATTACCAATACACCTAACACTAGCCCTAAACTTCACACACAACCTAGCCCGAATCCTAGCCCTAAACATAGACCTAAGTGTAACCCTAACCCTATCCCTAGCACTAACCTTAACACTAAGACTGGCCTCGGCCCTAACCCTACTCAAATTCTAATTCTTATCCTAGACATAACAATAGCCCTAACCCTAAACTTAGCCCTAATCCTAAATGTAACCATAGCACAAATCCTAGCACAAATTTATGCATTACCTTAAACATAACCCTAACCCTAATGCTAACCCAAGCTATAACCCTAAGCCTAAACATAACCATAGCCCTGACTCTAACTCAAACCCTCACCCTAGCCCTAACCCTAGCTCAAACCCTAACACTTCTGCTATACTTAACACTAACAATAACCCTAGGCCTATCTCTAAACCTAGCCAAAATCCTAACATTAACACAATGCCTAACAATAGCACTAACCCTATCCTTTACCCTAAACATAAAACTAAACCAAATGCTAAACCTAGGCCTCACCCTAATCCTATCGCTAACACTAACCCTATCTATTACTCTAAAACTAACCTGAATCCTAAAACTAACACTATCCTTTAATTTAACCCTAACCCTAATACTAATTGGAGCCCTAACCCTAAATGTTATCCTAAACCAAAACCTGAACCGGACTCCGAACATAATAATACACCTAGTTCTAAACCTCACATTTACCCTAAACCAAACTTTCCACTAGACCTAGCCATAAACCTAAAGTTAACACTATTCCTAACCATAAGCCTAGACCTGGCATTAGCCCTAGCTCTAATCCTAGCTCTAAACCTAACACAAATTTTTGCCCTCATCCTAGCCCTAAACCTAGCCTTAATCCTAAAACAAACACCCTATTCCTATACCTAATTTTAACCCTCGCCCTAGCCCTGAACCTAGCCATAATCTCATCCTTTCCCCTAAAACTAACCATAACCCTAACACTAACACTAACCCTAATTCTAGCCCTAACCATGGACTTAACCCTAACACTAAACCTAGCGCTAATATAGCCCTAATTTAGCCCTAACCCTTAGCAAATTCCTAACTCTAGCCCTAAGAATAACCCTAACTCTCAACCTAGCCCTATTTCTAGTTCTAAACCTGTCCATTACCGTAACCCTAACACTAGCCCTAACCTTAGCCCTAACTCAAGATCTAACCATAACTCTAAATTGTGGTTATAAACTCTAAATCTAACCCTAACCTTAAGACTAAACCTTAACCTACCACTAGCTGAACACTATCACTAATCATAAAACTAACATGAGCACTAGCCCTAGCCCTAAAAAAAAAAAAGAAAAAAGTAAAGAAAAAAAAATTAGCCATTACCCTAACCCTAAAACTAACCTAAACAAAACCCTAACCCTACAACTAGCCATAACCCTAGGTAAAATTCGAGTCCTAGAACAAAAACTAACCCTTACCCTGACTCATATTCAAACACTAACCCCTATATTTCACCCTAACCATAAAGCAAATGCTAACACCATTCCAAGCCCAAACCCTAACCTTAAAACTAACCCTAATAATAACCCTAGTTCTTACATTAGCCATTGTCCTAACCCTAGCCCTAACACCCCCCCAAAAAAGCCCTAATCTGAGCCCTAAAACTAGATTTAACCCTAACCCTAGCCCTAAACCTAACCCGAAACATAGCTCTAAGCCTAGCTCTAACCCTATCCCTTATCCAAGCCAAACCCTATCCATAATGCTAACCCTAGTCCTAATCGTAATCCTTAGCCTAAATCAAACACTAACCCTATTACTAGTCCAAACCGTAGCACACATTCTAGCTCTAAACCTAACCCTAACCTTCACCCTTATTCTGACCATAACATTAATTATAGGTCTAAACCTGACCCTAACCCTAAACTGAACCCTGAAACTAGTCCTACCAGTAAACTTTACCTAAACCTAACCCTAACACTACCACTATACCTAAACCTAATCCTAAATATAGCAATAACTCTAGCCCTAGACCTAAACAAAAACTTAGTCCTAGTCCTAACAATAACCCTTAAGCTAAACCAAACAATAACAGTACTCCCACAACTAAACCTACTCCTGATTCTGCCAAGCCCCCTAAATCTAATCTGAACACTGACCCTGACACTAACACTACACCTAGCTCTAAAACTGACTCTAAACCAAAATCTAAACCTAACACTAGACCTAGCCATAGCCCTAACCCTAAAACTAGCCCTAACCCTAAGCCTAACCCTCACCTTAGACCTAACCATAGCTCAAAGCCTAACCTTTGGCCTAAACATAACCCTGGCCTTATCCCTAATCCTAAACCTAACCCTAACCCTAACCCTATACATTACCCTTATGATAACCCTAATCCTAATGCTAACCCTAGGCCTAACCCTAACTCTATCTCAAAACCTAAATCTCTCCATTACCCTAAACCTACCCTTAATCCTAAACCTAACCCTATTTATTACCCTAATCCTAACCAACCCTAATTCTCACTTGAGCCCTATCCCTAAATCTTTACCTAATTAAAACCATAACCCTGAACCTGAACCTAAAAATACCCCTAGCTCTAAAACTGACCCTTACCCTAAACTTAAAACTTACCCTAGACTAAGATATAGACCTAATCCTAAATTTACTCCTAACTGTAACACTAGACTTGACATTTCCCCTAGCCCTAATTTTAGACCTAACCCTACAACAAACTGTAGCCCTCATCCTAGTGCTAAATCTACCCTTAATCATAACTGTAACCCTAACCCTAGCCCTAATCCTAATTCTAACCCTCACTCTATGTCTAAACCTTGTTCTTACACATCCCTTACCCTAAACTTAACCTAAAACTAGCCCTAATGCTAGGCCTAAGCTGAAAACTAACCCTAGTTCTAATCCTTGCCCTGATTTAGCCCTATCTCTAAAACTAACCCTAACCCTAGCCCTACAACTAACTCTAACTCTCACCCTAGATTTATGCCTAGTTCTATCCCAGTCATTTACCATAAACCTAAAACTAGCACTAAGCTTTACCCTATACTTAGACCTAGGCCTAACCCTAGATCTAACCCTAACTCCAAGTCTTAATCTAACCCTAAGCCTAAGCCTAACAGAAACACTAGCCCTAATCCTAATGCTAATCATATAACCTAGGACAAAAACAAAAGTGAGCAATATGGGCTGAGGATGTGGCTAAAGAGGTAGCATATTCGCCTGGCATTCACAGGGTACTGGGTTCAATCCTCAGCAACAATAAAAATATAATTTTTAAGAAAAGATGTTTTGTCCACCAAAAACTAAATAATAAAAACTATTTAAAAATTCTCTCTCTCTCTCTCTCTCTCTCTCTCTCTCTCTCTCTTTCTAAAAAAAAAACTGAGCAACAGTCCTAATCTTAAACCTTATCTTAAACCAAAACCTAACACTACACTTAGACCTAACCCTAGCCCTAATTTGAGTCTTAACCATAACCTTAATCTAACCCTGACCCTGAATCATATCCTAACACTCACCCTAGGTCTAAACACCACCCTAAACTTAAACCAAATCCTAACAGTAACCCTAGCCTTAATTCAAGTAATAACCCTAACCTTAAAACTAACTCTGACACTGACTCATATCCTAACAATCACCCTAGCTCTAAAGACCGCACTCACCTAAAACTGAACCCTGAAAATAATCCTAACACTTATTTGAGTCCTAACTCTAACCCTAACACTGTCTCTGAATCATATCCTAATATTAACCTAGCTATAAATAACACCCTAATATTAAACCTAACCTAACACTAGACCTACCCATACCCCTAACCCTAATTGTAGCCTAGTTCTTACATTATCCATTTCCAAACATTAGCCCTAACCCTAACACAAAAATTAGCCTTAATCTGAGCCCTAAATCTAGATTAAACCCTAACCCTAACCCTAACTCTAGCCCTAACCCTAGCTCTAAGCCTATCTCTTACTCAAAGCAAAACATTAACCCTAATGGTATCCCTAGACCTATCCCTAATCCTTAAGCTAACCAAAGCCCTAACCCTGTTAATAGTCATAACCCTACACTCACTCTAGCTCTAAACCTATTCCAAACCTCATCATAACCTGACCATTATGTTGACCCTAACACTAACCCTATGTCTAAACTTGGACCTAACCATAGACCAAACCATAAAACTAGACCTAGACCTAAACCAAATCCTAAATCTAGCCTTAACTCTAGAGCTAGACTAAAAAAAAAAAAACCTATCCCTAGCCCTTAAAGTAACCCTTAACCTAACACAAACACTAACCCTACCCCTAGACCTAAACCTAGTTCTCATTCTGGCTGTAACCCTAACTCTAACTCTAACCCAAACACTGAACCTGCCTTTAAGAGTAACCTACCTCTAAACATGACCCTAAACAAAAACACAAATATTAACCCTGACCATTATTTTCACACTAACACTAACCCTAGGTCTATACCTGGCCCTAACCCTAGACCAAACCATAACACTAGCCATAGACCTAAACCAAATCCTAAATCTAGCCTTAAATCCATCCCTAGACCTAAATAAAAACCCATACCTAGCCCTTAAAGTAACCCTTAACTTAACACAAACAGTAACCCTACTTCTAGACCTAAACCTAGTTCTAATTCTGGCTGTAACCTTAACTCTAAATAAAACCCAAATACTGACCCTGCCTTTAAGAGTAAACCTAACTCTAAACCTGACCCTAACCAAAAATCTAAACCTAACACTAGACCTACCCAAAATCCTAACCCGCAAACTAGCCCTAATCATAACCCTAGATCTTACATTACCCATATCAATAAACCTAGGCCTAAAACTAACACTAAGCCTAGAGCTAATCCTAGGCCTAAGCAAAACCCTAACCCTAACCATAACCATAACCTAACACTTGATTAGTCCTAACCCTAGCTCAAAGCCTGACCCTTATCCTAAACATAAGCATACACCTATCCCTAAATATACCCCTAAACCTAGCTATAATCCTAAACTTAACACTAGGCCTAAACCTAGCTCTAAACCTACCCATTACACTAAAACTAACCCTAAACCTATTAATAATCATAGGCCTAACCCTAACCCTAAACCTAATCAGAAATCTAACACTAGACCTAACCCTAAACCTCCCACTTGCCATAGACATAACTCTAGCTAAAACTCCAAGCCTTACCATAAACTTAAACATAATCATAGCCCTAACCCTAAACCGAAAACTCAATATAACACTAACCATAACCCTATGCCTACATCTAACCACATCCATTACTCTAACCCTACCCTACCCCTAATTATGATGCTAGCCCTAATCCAATCCTAACCGTAACTATACTCTAATCTTATCCCTAGACCTAACTCTAAACCTAACCCTCACCCTAGCCTTAACCCTGTCTCAAATTATAACTCTTATGCTAAACATAACCCTAAAACTAACCCTACTTCTAACCCTAACCCTAACCCTAACTCAAGACCTATTCCTGACCATAACCCTAGCCTTAACCCTATCCATTACCCTAACCATTACCCTTACCCTAATACTAACCCTAGGCCTAACACAAACCCTATCGCTAAACCCAACCCTATCAATTACCGAAAAACTAACCTGAACCCTAAACAAAAAACTATCATTACCCTAACCCTGACAAAATGCTTATTTGAGCCCTAACCCTAAACCCTAACCTCAACCAAACTCTAACCTGATCCTGACCCTAATACTTCCATTAGCTCTAAACCTGACCCTTAACCCTAAACCTAACCCTTAAACTAGACCTAACCATAAACCTAATCCTAAAATTGTCCTCTTCTCAACTGTAACCCCACACGTGACATTAGCTCTAGCCCTAACCCTAACAAAAACCTCAGCATTTATCCTAGCCCTAAACCTATATTAACCCTAACCCTAACCCTAACCATAGCTCTAACCCCAGTAATAACCCTAGCACTAATCTTAGCCCTAATTTCACCCTATCTTTAAACCTAACCATAACACTAGACCTAAGAATAAATCTAACTCTCACACCAGCCCTATCACTAGTTCTGACCCTATCCCTTAACGTAACCCTAACCCTAGCCCTAATCTTAGTCCTAACCCTTGCCCTATGCATAGCCCAATCACTAACCTTAGAGCATAATCTATCTCTAAATTTAACCCTGACCCAAAGCCTAAGCCTAACCCTAACCCTAGATCTAACCCTAACACTAATCCTAAAACTAGCCCTAATTCAAGTTCTAGCCCTAAAACAAAACTGAGCCATAAACTCTATCACTAACCCTTAAACTAAAGCAAACCCTAACCATACAACTACCCCTAACCCTAGCTCTAATTTGAGTTTTAAGAAAAACCCTAAAACTAACCCTGACACTGACTCTGACACTAACACTAATTCTAGCTCTAAACATCACCCTAATCCTAACACCAACCCTAACACTAAACCTATACCTAATCTTAACCCTAAAATTAGACCTAATCATAACCGTTGTACTTACATTAGCCATAATCCTAACCCAACACTAACTTAACACAAATCATAGCCTAATTTAAGCCCTAACACGAGCTTTACCCCTAACCCTAACCCTAAACCTAGGCCTAGCCCTAATCATAACCATAAACCTAGACCTAACCCTATACATTACCATAAGAATAACCCTAACCCTAATGGTAACCCTTGGCCTAAACCTAACCCTATCTCTAATCCTATCCCTATCCATTTCCCTAAACCTAACATGAACCCTAATTCTAAGCATATCATTATTCAAACCCTTACCTTAATGCTAATTCAATCCCTTACTCTAAGCCTTAACCTATTCCAAACCCTAAACTAGACCTTCACCTTAGTAATACCCCTAGCCCTAAACCTGACCCTAACCCTAAACCTAAACCTTACATTAGACGTTCCCATAATCCTAACATTAAAATTATCTTTCAACATAATTATAGACTTCAAATTAGACATAATCCTAATTTTAGCCTTAACCCTAAAACAAAATATAGCCCTCATCCTAGCCCTAAACCTAGCCTTAATCATAACCCGAATCCTAACCCTTATTCTAAACATCACCCTACCTCTAAAACTAGCATAACACCATCCCTTACCCTAAATAAAATCCTAAATCTAACCCTAATTCTTTGCTTAAACTGAACACTAACCATAGACCTAATCCTAGCCCTAATTTAGCCCTATACCTAACCCTACCGCTAACCTTAGCCCTAGGACTAACAATAATTCTCACAGTAGCCCTATCACTAGTTCTAATCCTAGCCTTTACCATAACCCTAACTCTAGCCCTAACCCTTGCTCAATCCTTAGTCCTAGCCCTAACCCTAAGCCTAAGCCTCATGCTAACACTAAACCTAATCCTTAGTCTAATCATAAAACTAGCCCTAACCCTACCACTAGCAGAAAAAAAAAATCAAAAGACCTAAACCTAAACCTAACTTAAACCAAACCCTAACACTACACCTAGACATAACCATAGCTTTAATTCTAGTCCTAACCCTAACCTTAAAAGTATACCTGACATTGACTCATAAGCTAAACTCACCCTAGCTCAAAACACCATCCTAAACTTAAACCAAAACTTACAGTAACCCTAGCCCTTATATGAGTCCTAATCCTAACCCTGACCCTGACTCATATCCTAAAACTAACCCTAGATCTAAATATCACCCTAACCTTAAACTTAACCCTAACACTAAAACTACCACTAACCCTAACCCTAAAACTAACCCTAATTGTAACCCTAATTCTTATATTAGCGATTGCCCTATTTCTAGTCCTAACCCTAACACAAAACTGGCCCTAATCCGAACACTAAACCTAACTTTAACCTTAACCCTACTTAGTTCTAACTCTCTCCTTCACCCTAAGTGAAACATTAACCCTAATGGTAAACCAGGTCTATCCCTAATCTTTAGGCTATCCAAAATCCAAACCCTATTAATAGTCCTGACCCTAGCCCTCATTCTAGCTCTAATCCTATCCCAAACCCTTACGTTAACCCTGACCCTTATTCTGACCCTAACAAAAACCCTAGGTCTAACTGACCCTCAACCTAGAGCAAACCCTAACACTGGCCATACCACAAACTTATATATAAACCTAACCCTAAAACTAGACCTAAGACTAAATCTAACTCTCACACTATCCCTATCCCTAGTTCTAAGCTTATCATTACCATGACCCTAACTCTAGCCCTAACCCTTTCCTTATCCTTAGTCCTAGCCCTAACCCTAGATTTAACCTTAACTCAAAATCTAACCCTAACCCTAAGTCAAAGCCCAACACTAAAACTAGCCCTAACCCTAATGCTAATGGTAAAACTAGCCCTAACCCTAACCCTAACCCTAGAAGTAAAACAAACTGAGCAATAGCCCTAACCATAAACCTTAACTTAAACCAAACTCTTAACCTACACCTAGACCTAAACATAGCCTTAATTAAAATCCTAACCCTAACCTTAAATCTAACGCAGACCCTGATTCATAACCTAACACTCACCCTAGCTGTAAACACCCTCCTAACCTTAAACTGTAACCTAAAAGTAAACCTATTCCTAATTCAAGTCCTAATCCTAACCCTGACCCTGATTCATAATCTAACACTAACCCTAGCTCTAAATATCATCATAACTTTACACCTAACCCTAACATTTCCCTAACCCAAACCCTAATACTAACCCTCATTGTAACCCTAGTTCTTACATTAGCAATTACCCTATAATTAGCCCTAACCCTAACCCAAAAACTAGCCCTAATCCAAGCCCTAAACCTAGAATTAACCATATCCCTAACTCTCGCCCTAACCCTATCTCTAAGGCTATCTTTTACCCTATGAATAACCCTGACCATAATGGTGGCCCTAAACCTATGCCTAATCCTTAGGCTAACCAAAATCCTAACCTTATTAATAGTCCTGACCCTAGCCCTCATTCTAGCTTTAATCCTATCCCAAATCTGAACACTAACCCTGACCCTTATCCTGACCCTAACACAAAACCTAGTTCTAAACCTGACCCTAACACTAGACTAAAACCTAACACTATCCCTTGATTTAAACCTAATCCTAAATCTAGCTTTATCTCTAGCCCTAGACCTAAAAATAAACCTAGTCCTAGGCCTAAAAATAACCCTTATTCTAACACAAACACTAACCCTACACCTAGACCTAAACCTAATCCTAATTCTGGCTGTAACTCTAACTTGAACTCTAAACCAAAAAATGACTCTGCCTTTAAAAGTATACATAATTCTAAACCTGACCCTAACTGAAAATCTAGACCTAACATTAGATCTTGGCATAACCCTAACCCAAAAACTAGCCCTAATCATAATCCTAGCTCTTATATTACCTCATCTTTAAGCTAGGCCGAATCGTAACACAAAACCTAGAGCTAAACCTAGGCCTTAACCTAGCCCTAAGAATAAACCTAACCCTAACCGTAGCCATAACCCCAAACTAACCCTTGCCTTAGTCCTCATCCTAGCTCAAAACCTCACCTTTAGTATAAACATAAACATAGAACTATCCCTGAATCTAACCTTAAACCTAGTGCTAATCCTAGCCTTAACACAAGCACTAATCCTAGCTTTAAACTAACACATTACCCCAACCCTAACCCTAATTGTAACCCTAGCCTTAACCCTAACAATAACCCTAACCCCAAACAGAAAACTAACTGTAGACATAACCCTAAGCTAATATTAGCTTAGCCCTAATTAAATCAAACCCTAACCCTTAGCATAAACCTAAACATAACCTTACCATAGACCTAACCCTAAACATAAACTCAATTTTAACCATTCCCCTAAACCTAACCTTAAACTTCAACCTAACATATTCCTATCATTAATTATAACCCTGAACCTAACCTTGCTCTAACCCTAATCATAGCTCCGAACATAAATCTTACACTAAACATAACACTAACCCTAAACCTCATTCTAATCCATAACCTAACACTAACTCAAAACCAAATATTAACCATAAGTCTAGCTATAACCTTTCCTCTAACTGTATCCATTACCCTAATCATAACCCATACACTAATGCTAATTCTAGGCCTAACCCTATCTCAAGACCTAAACCTAACCATAAACCTAGCCCTAAACTTAACTCTAACTGTATCCATTACTGTCGCGACCCCTTGCCCGCAAGGAAGACGCAACTCAGGAATCTTCTTTCAGCAGTTTATTCAGGTCCCTGATATTTCTTCCTCCTCCTTCGGATGCCCCTCCCAGCCTTAATAAAGCATCTCAAGCCCCAATGCAAAGCTGCCACGTGGAGCTTTCTCACAGGGTGGTGAAAAATCATGTGCCAACTCTCCCAGATAAGGAGTTGTTTGTCACAGACCACAGCGGAGCCAGCGTCATCTTGTAATGGCGACCATAGTCTGCAGAAACGGCAGAAGCGGCTCACCACAGTTCCCCCTTTCTGTTTTCTTAAAACAATACAGGCGAGAGTAGAGGTCCTATCCCACTGTGCAGAAGTGGCTGCATAGTATGGCTCAGTCCTAAGGAGGGCCCTTCCCCAGATCTGAGGCCATATCAGCCGACGCCTTTTTTCGTGGGGCGGGGCGTGGACGCGTCTAACCTGCATGCAATAGGACATGCTCTCCTTGAGGTCCACGTCAAGGATCACTCAAGTGCAGTGCCTTGCCTCGCATCCTGTATCGTGACGATGGTGGACGAAGGGGGATAGCTGAGGCTGAACTGTGGCTGTATTAATGACAAACAAGTTGACAGCACCCTGAAAGAAAGGCACGGACTTTAAGGCGAGAGAAAAGCACTAGTGTGGAAACCCATCTGCGTGCAATGGCAGTAAGACCGGCAGAGTGCAAGGGCTTTCCAACACTAAGAGAATAACAAAGAAAGTCATGTCGATCCCAGTGCAATGTTATAATAACTTGGGGTGTAACGACCATGTCAAAGGTTTACTGTTTAAGATGCGCAAGCCAGACTTGAGGCGAGTTGCCATTTTCTAAAGCTGCAAGAGCTTGTATGATCATAGCCTTATCATGAGCACTGCGGGCCTTAAGGCGACAGAGAAACCACAAACAGAGGAACATACCGAAGCAACACATTGCACCAAAAATGCCTACCCCCACCCACTCTTTGAAGAAGGAAAAAGCAGAAGATATCCAATCGGTGAATTGACCCAAAGTCACGGGATCGACACGGGTACTGTTCAAGAGAGCTATCTGGGTTAGTTGAGACTGGATCATGTCTTCCGCTGCCATGGACCAATTTCCGGCCAAATATTCACCAATGATGCGGGAGGCATTCCTGGAATCATTAAATCTGACAGAGGTTATGCATAAATGTGCACGTTGGTCAATACAACCCAAATGTACTAGAACAGACAATTCCTCAACTTGAGCTTGAAGCAGATCTATCCTTTGATTAGCAGCCAGAATCCCAGATAGAATGTGTTGATTAATTCTACTTTGAGATTCAAGTATGGTGGATATTTGTTGAATAACTTGATTAATAGTGGCAGCAGTTTGTACTTGGCTGGCCATGGCTACTCCAGCTGTAACTGCTGCAGCAGCAGATACCGCCACAGCTGTCACTATAGCTGCCGTAATTCCAAAATCTCTATGGGCTCTAATCAGTTCAACAATAGGAAAAGATTCTGGATCTGCAGTAACCGGGATCGGGACAAAAGTTGGAATTTTCATAACCATTGCCGTAGTCCAGGAGCCATTCCAACACTCAGACAAATAACAGGTAATATTAGAGCAATTAAGCATCCCCTGTGATGTATCATTAGCCAAAAGAAACAGGAACGGAGATTGGAGACAGACTGCTGCGGAGGGTAATGTAGCATTAGATAATTGTGAATTGTGTGAAGTAATTTTAAGTCTCCTACCTCGCTCCAAGTCTTGGGTACTGCCAGAAACATTAAACAGCCAACTTTGGACTCCTAATATTTCCCTGGGGAAACACAAGAGCAGACTAGACTAGCCCAATCTGAGGGAGTCATGCAAAATCTAGTAAGTCCCTCCACCTGAGTGAGAGTGAAAGCGGCATCTATGCCATAATTGCGGACAGATTCTGCCAAGGTTTTAATTATCTTGAAGTCTAAAGGCTCATGATATCTTCCCCTGTTATTGTCCTGAATTACAGGGTATGCGAGTCCCATATCTGTATTAACTGTCCTCCAAATTTGTGCATGAAAAGATCTCCCGGAACCTTGGCTCCCCCCCACATACGGAGGTGGGGCAATCGGCACCATATCTTCTTCTAGATATTCTACCTCCTCCTCCTCAGAGTTTTGTTGACCGATGTTAACTCCCTTCCCCTTCTTACAGTAGGCCTGCGTGCCTTGTGTCTCCTTTTTCTTCTTTTTCATTTTTATCTTATGTAGTTGTTGTAACAATATATCAAGGTCCTCAGAACTCTCTGAGTCGCTTGTATTCTCAGGCGTTTTTAATTCGGTCAAGTCTGGGTAGAGCCTTCTCCTCTTTTTATCTTCAGGCTCTTTTGCCTTCTCACTACTGTTACTTTTAATACTCTCTGCCACTTCATTACATGATCCTTCCGATTTTTCCTCATGCAGTTGCTCAAGAATAGCTTGACCCTCACTCACAGCTTCCTGGCATTTACCATCTGTTATACATCCTCTAACTAACTTCCAAAGTGGTATAATGCCACCCTGCAAGGTACCTTGCTCATGAGCGAAATCTAGATCTTTCCCTAATTTGTCCCAGCTGGGAACCGTAAGACTCCCTGAAAAAGCAAACCAAGGAGCCGCTATATCAGCTTCTCTTAAAAACATCTGCAAAGTACTCTGCTTTATCTTAAGTCCTTTTGAATGTAACAACCCATCTAGGGACAACAAAATTGGGCTTGAAGAAGCAACACCCATAACGTTTTTAGAGCTATAAAGAAAGTGAAAGTACAAAAGTCCCCGCTCTCTTCCTTTTACAGGGGAGCGTCCCTGTCGTCACAACAACAAAAGAAGCAAAAAAAAAAAAAAAAAACAAAAGCGAAATGACACAACAAAAGAAACACAGAAAACAAAAGTGAAAGTACACAGTGCAGCTGCAATAAAATGTAATGCTCTCTCTTTCTTTACAGAGGAGCTGCCCTGCTTTGGTCGCGGATCCCACTTACCTGGGACTAACCCCGCTTTGATCGCGGATCCCACTTACCTGGGACTAACCGGTGCACCACCCCTGACTGCTGAAAGTTCTGGTTCCCGGGTTTCGGCACCACTTGCCCGCAAGGAAGACGCAACTCAGGAATCTTCTTTCAGCAGTTTATTCAGGTCCCTGATATTTCTTCTTCCTCCTTCGGATGCCCCTCCCAGCCTTAATAAAGCATCTCAAGCCCCAATGCAAAGCTGCCGCGTGGAGCTTTCTCACAGGGTGGTGAAAAATCATGTGCCAACTCTCCCAGATAAGGAGTTGTTTGTCACAGACCACAGCGGAGCCAGCGTCATCTTGTAATGGCGACCATAGTCTGCAGAAACGGCAGAAGCGGCTCACCACACATTACCCTAAACATAAGTCTTTTCCAAATGCTAACCCTAGGCCTAACCCTAAACCTATCACTAACCCCAAACCTATCAATTACCCTAAACTTAACCTGAACCCCAAATCTAACCCTATCATTATCCTAACCATAACCCTAATGCTAATTTGAGCCCTAACACTAAACTCAAACCTAAAAGAAACCCTAACCATGACCCTGACCTTAATAATTCCTCTAGCTCTAAACTGAACTTTACCCTAAACCTAATCCTTGCATTAGACTTAGCCAAAACCTAACCCTAAAACTATCCATAACCATAACCCTAGACCTGACATTAGCCCTAGATATAATCCTAGCCCTAACCTCAACACAAACTCTATCCCATATTAGCACTCAACATAGCCTTAATCATAATCCTAACCTTAAACTTAGGCCTAAGTTAAAACCATCCCTATCCCTAATCTTAGACCTAACTTAGCCCTATCACTAAACCTAACCCTAACCCTAGTGCTAAAACTAAATCTAACTCTCTCCCTAACCCTAAAACTAGTTGTAACCCTATTCCTTACTGGAACTCTAAACCTAGCCCTAACCCTAGGCCTAACCTTAGCCATTTCCACAGCCCTATCCCTAAACCTAAATCTAACTTTAACTCTAAATCTAACCCTAATGCAAAGCCTAAGCCTAAAACTAACATCAATCCTAACCCTAACCCTAACACCACTCCTAAATCTAGCCCTAAATCTACCCCTAGCCCTAATACAAAGCTGAGCCATAGTCCTAAACCTAAACCTTAACCTAAACCAAAACCTAACCCTACACATTTCCCTAACTCTAGCCCTAATTCTGGTTTTAAGCAGAACCCTAAAACTAACCCTAACCCTGATTCTGACGCTAACACTAATCCTAGCTTTAAACATCACCCTAAACATAACCCTAAACATAACACTAGCCCTAGCCCTAACCCTCACCTTAACTCTAATACTAGCCCTAATTGTAACCCTAGTACTTACATTAGCCATAACCCTAACCCTAGCCCTGACATAACCCAAAACCTAGCCTAATCTGAGCCCTAAACCAAGCTTTAACACTAACCCTAACAGTAACCCTAAACCTAGCATTAATAGTAACCATAATCTTAGCTCTAACCCTAGCTCTAACTCTATACATTACCCTAACCATAATCCTAACCCTAATGCTAACCCTAGGCTTAAACCTTACCATATCCCTTATCCTAACCCTTTCCATTTCCCTAAACCTAACTTGAAACCTAACCTAAGTATATCATTACCCTAATCCTAAACCTATGTTAATTTGAGCCCTAAATTTAAACCTTAACCTAACAGAAGCACTAATCATGACTCTGACCCAAACAATACCCTTAGCTCTAAACCTGACCCTAATCCTAAACCTGACATTTACACTACATCTAACCTAACCCTAAACTATCTTTAACTGTAAAGCTGGAGCTGAAATTAGCCCTAGCCATAATCTTAGCCCTAAACCTAGCCTTAATTCTAACTCGAACCATAACCCGAGGTTTAACCCTAATTCTAACCCTCGGCCTAGCACTAAAACTAGCTATAACCCCATCGCTTACCCTAAACATAACCATAACCTAAACCTAACCATAATCTTAAACCTAACCCCAACCATTGCCCTAACCCTAGGCCTAACCTAACACTAAGCCTAGCACTAAACCTAATTTTGTCCTATCCTAACCCTAGATTAAGGCTAACTCTAACTCTTGCCCTAGCCCTATCCCTAGTTCTATCCTTAGCCCTAGCCCAACCCTAGATCTAAACCTAACTCTAAATTTAACCATAACCACAATTCTAAACCAAATCCTAACACTAGCCCTAACAATAATACTAATCCTAAAACTTGCCTTACCTCTAGCCCCAGTCTTAAACAAAACCAAGCCATACCCTTAACCTTAACCCTTACCCTAAACCAAACCACAAACCTACACCTAGTGCTAACCCTAACTCTAAAAATAATCCTGAACCTGAATTGATCCTAACACTAATCCTAGCTCTAAACATCACCCTAACTTTAAATTAACCCTAAAACCAGGACTAGTCTAAACCCTAACCCTAAAACTAGCCCTAATTGTAACCTTAGTTCATACATTAGTTGTTTTAATAACCCTAGCCCAAACCCTAACATAAATCCTACCCCTAATTCTAGCCCTAACCCTAGCTTAAACTCTAATCTTAACCCTAACACTAGCCCTAAACCTAACCCTAACCCTAGCCATAAACCTATCACTTAGCCTAAGCCAAACCCTAAACCAAATGCTAACCCTAGTCTTAACCCTATCCCTTAGCCTATCTTAAACACTAACAGTATTACTAGTTCTAACCCTAGTCCTCATTCTAGTTCTAACCCTAACCCTGACCCTTATTCTGATCTTAACAGTAAACCTAGGTCTAAACCTGACCCTAACCATAAACCAAAACCTAACACTAGCCCTACCAGTAAGACTATACCTATACCTAAACCTAACATAGATCTAGACCCAAAACTAATCCTAAATATAGATATAATTCTAGCCCTAGACCTAAACAAAATCCTAGCATTAGACTTAGCCAAACAATAACCCAATAGACTTAGCTAAACAATAACCCGATAGACTTATCCCTAACAATAACCCTTACCCAAAACTAAACAGTTACCCTAATGATAGACCTAACAGTATTCCTAATTCTGTCTCTAACCCTAATCCTAATCCTATCAGGAACACTGATCATGACCCTAACATTAACCTATCTATAAACCTGACCCTAACCCAAAACCTAGTCCTAACACTAGACCTAGCCATAATCCTAACCCTAGCACTAACCTTATTTTAACACTAATCTTAACCCTAACAGTAGCCCTAACCCTAACCATAGTCCTAACACTAGCCCTAAACCTAACACAAAACCTAGCCATAATCCAAGGCCTAAACTTAGCCCGAAGCTTAACCCTAAACCCTAGCCCTAACACTAACCCTAACACTAACATTTGCCTTAGACCTAACCCTAGCTCAAAGCCAAACCCTCACCCTAAACATTACCCTAGCCCTATCCTAAACCATAATCCTAACCCTATCTCTTATCCTAACCTTAATCCTAGCTCAAACTTTAGTTCTAACCCTGTCAATTACCTTAATTATAACCCAATTCCTAACACTAAACCTAACTCTAAACATAAACGAATCCCAAGACCTAACCATAAACCTAAACCTGACCATAGAACTAACCCTAGCAAAAATATTAAGCCTTACACTAAACCTAATCCTAAGACTAGCCCTAATGCAAACCCTAACCCTCACCCTAAATCTAACATTATCCATTATCCTAAACCTAACCCTAACTGTAATGAAAACTCTAGCCATAACCCGAACCCTAAAACAAACCCTAACCATAAACATATCCCTAGACCTGAACATAAAACTAACCCTCGCCCTAGCCATTATCCTAGCTCAAACAGTAACCCTTACCCTAATTTTAGACTAATCCAAACCATAACCTAGCCCTAACCCTAGCTCAAAATCTATCCATTATAATAAACATAATTGTAACCTAATGCTAACCTTAACTGTATTGTTAAACCTAAACCATCCATTACCCTAAACCTTAACTGAAACCTAAACATAACCCTACCCATTACCCTAACCCTCAGCCTAAACCCAACACTAATTCAAGCCCTAAACCTAAACTTTGACCTAAACCAGATGCTAACCCTGACCCTAAACCTAATAATATCCTAAATCTAAACCTGACCCTTACCCTAAACATAGCTCTGACACTAGATCTAGCCATAACCTAACACTAAAACTACCCTTAATCATAACCCTAGATGTGACATTAGCCCTAGCCCTAGTTCTAGACCTGAACCTAACAGAAACCCTAGCCATAAACCTAGCCTTAATCCCAACCTAAACACTAACCCTTGTTCTAGTCCTTATTCTAACCCTCTCCCTAGCCCGAAAGCTAGCTATAACTCCACCCATTCCCCTAAACTTAATCCTGACCCCAATGCTAATCCTAAACCTAGCCCTACCCCTAGGCCTAACCCTAACACTAACCCTAGCCCTAATCCTTGCCCTATTTTATCTTTAACCATAACCCTAACCGTAAGTCTAATCATAATATAAATCTAACTCTTGTCCTAGCCATTTCCCTAATTCTAACACTGTCCCTCACCATAACACTAACCCTAGCCCTAAGCCTAATGCTGGATCTAACCCTATCTCTAAATCTAACCTTAACCCCAAGCCTAAATCTCACTCTGACACTAGCCCTAACCATAACACTAATTCAAAATACAGCCCTAACCCTTGCCCTAGCCCTAAAACCTAACCAGTTTGAGCCATAGCCCTAAACCTAACCCTAACCCTAACCCATAGAAGTCAAGATGAAGTGAAACCTTAAAACACAAACTGTTCCTAACAGCAAACCTTGAACTGAGAAGGCCAAACCTGGGAAACATAGTAATGCTAGGTAAAAGATGAATCCTGGTTGGTATCAAAGAAATTTGAACAAAACTAACTCTAACCCGAATGTTAGTTCTAACCCTATCCCTAACCCTAATCCTAAAACAAAGCCTTTCTTGTTTATAGAGGTTGATCATAAAAGATGCAAACTTGGGGTGCCTAGTAGGAAAGGTAATAGACGCATCCTCCCCAGTATCAAAAATTCTGACCAATAATTGGGGAAGGGGTTTCAGTACATGCCTATTTCCCCTGTGTTCTCCTAAGGTGCTCATGGCTGAATTGTTTTTTCATGCTTAGGCTTAAGGTACTTTCACAAGGAACAAACCAGAGCATGCCCACAGCGAAGTGATTGAGTGTGTGAAGTTTCATGCAGCTAGCACCAACACTGTTTGATTTCCAGCTCCATTTCCATTCAAATCTATAGGCCATAATGTAGTGAAAATTTAAAAAAATCAAATTGTTCCTGACACTGAACCATTGAACCTTGAAGGCACAAACTTGGGAAACCTACTAAGGTTGGTCAAAGATGAATCCTGTACAGTATCAAAGTAATCTGACCAAAAAAAAAAAAAAAAAAAAAAAAAAATTTTGAAGCTCTTTCAGTACATGTGCATTTTGCTTGCTCCGAAAGCACTCAGAGATAAAGTGGTTTCATTCTACTTCAGCTTAGGGATACTTCACAGGAAACAAACAACCGAATGCTCACTGAGAACTGATTGAGTGTGTGAAGTTTCAAGCAGCTAGCACAAACCCTGTTTGACTTCTAGCTTCATTTCAATTCACCCCTATAGGGCAAAAAAAGAAGAGAAACATGAAAATTGAAACTGTTCCTGAGAGAAAACGCTTTTACATAGGAGGCCCACATATTTGGGGTATAGTAAATATAGGAAAAAGGTGAATCCTGCCCAGTATCATAGAAATGAAAAAAAAATAAATAAATAAACAACTCTAACCCTAACACTAGGCCTAAATCTAGTCCTAACACTAAGTTTAACCTTAAACCGCATCTGTGTATAGAACCTTTGATCATAGATGTTTCAAAACTGGGGAGTCTAGGGGGAAGCTTACAGATGAATCATGGGCAGTTTCCAAGAAATCTGACAAAATAATTTGAGGAGCTATTTCAATACATGCATAGTTCCCTGTTTTCTCCTATACTGTTCTCAGATAACTTTGTATTGCATGCTTCAGCTTATTTCTAATTTCACAAAAAGCAAACCAGAGAGTGCCCTCAGAGATTTGATTGAGTGTGTGAAGTTTCAAGCAGTTAGCACCAACCTTGTTTTATTTCCAGCTCCATGTCCGTTTACCAATGTAGGTCAAAATGAAGTGAATCCATAAAATAAATTGTTCCTGTCAGCAAAGAATTGAACCAAGAAGGCTGAAACCTGGAAACATAGTAAGGCTGGTAAAAATGTATCCTGCCCAGTATCAAAGAAATTTGAACAAGACAAACTCTAACCCTAACACTAGGACTAACCCTAACCTAATCTGTTTAGAGAACCTTTCATCATAGAAGTCTCAAAGTTGAGGAGCCTAGTGGAGCAAGCTTACAGATGAAAGAAATCTGATAAAATGATTGGAGGAGGTAGTTCAGTATATGCATATTTTCCTGTTGTCTCCTAAAATGATCTTGCATAGTTTTTGCATGCTTTATCTTTGAGATACTTTCACAAGGATAAAACCAGAGCATCCTCACAGAGAAGTGATTGAGTGTGTGAAGTTTCAATCAGCTAGCAAAAAACCCTGTTTGATTTTCAGCTCCATTTCCATTTACCCATATAGGTCAAAATGAAGTGATACCTGAATATAAAAACTGAAATACTTACAGAAAACCAATGAACCTAGAAGGCCCAAACCTGGGGAACCTAGTAAGGATAGGTAAAAGATAAATCCTGCCTAGTATCAAAGAAATTTGAACAAAACTAATGTAAACCTAACACTAGATCTATCCTTAATCCTAACACTATAGCTCACCCTAGCCTGTTTAGAGAATCTTGATCATAGAAGTCCCAAACTAAGGAAGCCTACTGGGGCAAGCTAACAGATGAATCCTGCACAGTATCAAAGAATTCTGAGCAAATAATTGGGGGAAGTGTTTCAGTACATGCATAATTCCTTGATTTCTCCAAAAGTGCTCTGGGATAAAGTTGCTTTGCATGTTTCAGCTGACAGCAACATTTACAAGGAAAAAAAAAACAGAGAGAGCCCACAGAGAACTGATTGAGTGTGCACAGTTTCAAGCAGCTAGCACCAACCCTGTTTGATTTTGTGCTCCATTTCTCTTCAACCAAATAGTTCAAAATAAAGTGAAACCTTAAAATACACACTGTACCTGACAGTGAACCATTGAACCAAGAAGGCCCAAACCAGGGAACATTGTGAGGCTAGATAAAAGTTGAATTCTGCCCAGTATCAAATATACATAACACTAGGTTTAAACATAGCCCGTATACTAACCCTAATTGGTTTAGAGAACCTTTTATCATAGAAGTCAAAAATTAAGAGAGCATAGTGGGGGTAGCTAACAGATGAATCTTGTGCAGTATCAAATAAATCTGACCAAATAATTTGGGGAGGTATTTCAGTACATGTATAATTCCAAGTTGTCTGCAACAATATTTTTGGATAAAGATGTTTTTGCATGTTTCATCTTTGGGATACTTTCACAAGGAAGAAACCAGAGTGCCCACATAGAACTGATTGAGTGTGTGCAGGTTTAAGCAGCGAGCACCAACCCTGTTTTATTTCAAGTTCAATTTCCATTTACCCATATAGGTCAAAATGAAGGAAACCTTAAAAAAACAAACTGTTCCTGACAGCAAACAATTGAAGGGATAAGGCCCAAAACTGGGGAAAATAGTAAGGCTAGGTATAAGACAAATTATGCCAAGTATCAAATGAATTAAAAAAAAAAAACTCACTCTAACTCTAACACTAGATCTAACCCAGCTCTAACCTAATTCTAAACTGTTTAGAGTACCTATGATCATAGAAGTCCCAATCTTGGGGAGCCCAGCGGCACAACTTAAGAGATGAATCTTGAGCAGTATCAAAGAAATTTGATGAAAAATTGTGGGAGGTATTTTAGTACATTCATATTTCCCTGATTTTTTTTCTTAAAATGCTCATGGATAAATTGTTTTTCATGCTTCAGCTTAAGGTACTTTCACAAAGAAACACCAAAGAGTGCCCACAGAGAGCTGATTGAGTGTGTGAAGTTTCATTCAGCTAGCACCAACACTGTTTGAATTCCAGCTCCATTGTATTCACACACAAAGCCCACAATGAAGTGAAACCTGAAAATTAAAACTGTACCTGACACTGAACCATTGAACCTTGAAGGCCCAAACTTGGGGAGCCTACTAAGGCTAGGTCAAGGATGAATCCTGTACAGTATCAAATTAATCCAACCAAAAAATATTTGAAGCTCTTTCAGTACATGGGTATTCTGCTTACTCCTAAAGCACTCAGAGATAAAACTGTTACTTTCTACTTCATCTTAGGGATACTTTCATGGAAAACACCAGATTGTGCTCACTGAAGATTGATGGAGTGTGTGAAGTTTCAAGCAGCTAGCCCAAACCCTGTTTGATTTCCAGCTTCATTTGCATTCACCCCCTACTCGGCAAAAAGAAGAGAAACATGAAAGTTGAAACTGTTTCTGAAGACAAACCCTTTATGTAGCAGGTCCAAACATTTGGAATTTTAGACAAAAAAAAAAAAAAAAGAAATGAATCCTGCACAGTGTCATAGAAATTTGAGAACAAAACTAACACTTACCTCAACACTAGGTCTAATCCTAGTCCTAAAACTAACCTTAACACTAACCTTAACCTGTTTAGAGTCCCTATGATCCTGGAAGTCCCACACTTGGGGAGCCAAGTTGTGTAGGCTAATAGATGAATCTTTCACCATATCAAAGAAATCTGACCAAATAATTGGGAACATAGTTCAGTACATGCATATATCCCTGTTTTCTCGTAAAGTGCTTTCACATAAATTTGCTTTGCATGCTAGAGCTTAGGGCTACTTTTACAAGGAATAAACCAGAGAATGCCTATAGAATACTGATTGAGTGTGTGAGGTTTTAAATAGCTAGCACCAACCCTGTTGAATTTCCTGCTCCATTTCGATTTACATGCATAGGTCAAAATGAAAAGAAAACTTAAAATATAAACTGTTCAGGAGAGCAAACACTTGACCCAAGAGGCCCCAACCTAAAGAACATAGTAAGGCTAGGTAAAAGTTGAATCCTGCCCAGTATCAAAGAAATTTGAACAAAACTAAATCTAACAAAACACTAGTTGTAACCCTAGCCCAAACCTAATACTAAATCTTAACTAACCTGTTTAGAAAACCATTGATCATAGTAGTCCCCAAACAAAGGAGCCCAGTGAGGCAAGCTAACAGATGAATTCTGTGCAGTATCATATAAATCTGACCAAATAATTGGGGGGAGGTATTTCCATATGTGCATATTTCCCTGTTTTCTCCTAATGTGATTTTGGATAAATTATTTTTTCATGCTTCACTTTAAGGTTCTTTTACAAGGAACAACCAGAGAGTGCTCACAGAGAGCTGATTGAGTGTGTGAAGTTTCATGCAGCTAGTACTAACTCTGTTTGATTTACAGCTCCAGTTTCATTCATGTCTATATGCCATAATAAAGTGAAACCTAAAAATTCAAACTGTTCCTGACAGTGAACTGGCAAACCTTGAAAATCCAAACATGGGGATTCTACTAAGACTAGGA
This sequence comes from Marmota flaviventris, assembly GCF_047511675.1. Classification (NCBI taxonomy): domain Eukaryota; kingdom Metazoa; phylum Chordata; class Mammalia; order Rodentia; family Sciuridae; genus Marmota; species Marmota flaviventris. Next base: position 95,695,052 of record NC_092507.1, read on the forward strand.
AAAGGATGAATCCTGTACAATACCAAAGTAATCCATGCAAAAAAATAATTGAAGCTTGCTCCTAACGTGCTCACAGATAAAGCTATTTCTTTCTAATTCAGCATTGAGCTACTACCACAAGAAACAAATGAGAGAATGTGCATTGAGAACTGATTGAGTGTGTGAAGTTTCAAGCAGCTAGCAAAAATCCTGTTTGAGTCCAGCTCCATTTCCATTCTCCCCTATAGGGCAAAATGAAGTGAAACGTGAAAATCAAAACTGCTCCTGATAGCAAACCCTTTTACTCGAAGGTCCAAATAATGGGAGCATACTAAGAATAGGAAAAAGATAAATCCTGTCCAGTAACCAAAAGGTTGAAAAAAACTAACTCTAACCCTAACAATTGGTCTAACCCTAATTCTAACCATAACCCTAAGCCTAACCTGTTAAGAGAACCTTTGATCATAAAAGTTTTAAACTTGGTGAGACTAGTGGGGCAGGCTTACATATGAATCCTGCACAGTATCAAAGAAATCTGACCAAATAATTGAGGGAGGTATTTCAGTACATGCATATTGCCATGTTTTCTCCTAAAGTGCTCTTGGATAAACTGGTTTTGCATGCTTCAGCTTATTGATACTTTTACAAGAAAGAAACCAGAGAGTGCCCACAGACAACTGATTGAGTATCTGAAGTTTCAACCAGCTACCACCAACCCTCTGATTTCCAGCTCCATTGTCATTTACCCATATAGGTCAAAATGAAGTGAGACATTAAAAACAAACTATCCCCAACAGCGAACCTTTGAACTGAGAAGGCCCCAAAATGGGGCACATAGTAAGGCTAGGTAAAAGATAAATCTTCCCAGTATCAAAGAAATTTGAACAAAACAAATTCTAACCCTAACACTAGCTCTAAAGCTAGCCCTACCCGTAACCTTAACAACTAACACTTACCTGTTTAGAGAACCATTTATCCTAGAAGTGCCAACATTGCAGAGCCTACTGGAGCAAGCTAAAAGATGAATACTGTGTAGTATCAACATAATCTGATCAAATTGTTGGGAGACTTACTTCACTACATACCTGTTTCTCTGTTTTCTCCTTAACGGCTTTCGAATACAGTTTCTTTTGCATGCTTCATTGTTGGCCTACCTTTAAAAGAAAGAAACCATAGAGTACCCACTGAAAACTGATTGTGTGAAGTTTCAAGCATGTCCTGCCAACCCTGTTTGATTTCCAGCTCAATTTTCATTCACATTAATAAGCCATAATGAAGGGAAACCTTAAAATACAAACTGTTCCTGACAGCAAACCATTGAACTGACAAGGCCCAAACCCGTGGTGCATAGTAAGGATAAGTGAAAGATGAATCCTGCCCAGTATCATAGAAATTTGATGAAAACTAGGGCCGCATGGGTGCTCTTGGCACAAATGGAAGGCTCGGCTGTGCAGTTTCTCTGGGTGCAGACAGCAGTCTCAGCCACACAGGCATTCTCTGCACAGATGGAAGGCAACACAGAACACAGAGGCTTTGCTTGCATGTCACCAGACCGAGCTCTGGACACAGCACAAGGTCACTCCAGAACCACCCACCACACCAAACACCATACATGGGTAATAGATGGAATCCATCTTGCAAAACCTTAATCACCATCTATCAGTGGCCGTGGCTACCAGCTTGGTTCTGCAGCGTATCAGGTACCCAGTTTACAACTCCTCTACCTCCAGCTGTGATAACTCAAGATTTTTCTCACAAGTTTTGGGGGGTGTATCTATCAATGTGGAACAGCAACTCTACAGGCATCTGTTTTCCAATTTAGAGACTAAGAGTAGGGAGGCTCCAGCTAGAAGCTCAAGCCCTCTCACCCTGACTACCTCCACCACCCTAAGCACAGATACTCAAGCTAGGAATAGACAACTCTACCTAATGCAAGAAAAGAAAACAGAGTTCTGAGAGATTTTTTTTTTTCTTTTTTACTTTTCTTTCTCTTCTCATCCATTCTCCTCTAACCTTCCCCCCTCTGGTCCTCAAAACCTCAACATATGTGAAACCAAGAACTTTCAGTGAAATTGGACTTTAATGACTGAATCACTAGAATTGTATAATATAGAGGAATTGCATAGGCCCCCAACTCACCACCTCTTTATTTGCTCTTATTTTCTTTCTCCCTCTCGTTCTTTCTTTCCTTGTTATTTTTTCTTCTTTTTTCTTTCTCCCTCAATTCCACGTTCAGCCTCTTAACTTTTACTATTTATACATAGGGTAATTTTATGAATACAGATAAGGAGTTTGAATTTATACATTCTTCCAAAAATTTCCCTCTCTTTTCATTAGAGTTTTCCTCCAAAGTTGCTAAGTTAGATTAATCACATATCCTCATTCCTTTCCCCTTAATATAGCATCCTAACCCTGACCCTCTATACACCATGAGAAATGGTATGCCTTTTATGAAACTAGTGACTATATTCTAAGTAATAATTGAAGCCAACATCTGTAGACACAGAGTCAAAATATAAATTTATTTATATTGGTTAGGCTTAGGCTTTGGGTTATGGTTAGATTTAGAGTTAGGTTTTGACCTATGGTTAGGGCTAGGGCTAAGGATAGGGCAAGGGTTTGGACTAAGGTTATGGTTAGGGCTAGGGAAAAGGATAGGGCAAGGTTTTGGACTAAGTTTAGGGCTAGGTATAAGGTGATGGTAAGGGATAGGGTTAGAACTAGTGATATGGGTAGTATGAGTGTTAGAGTTAGTATTAGGGCTAGGATTAGGGTTGCGGTTAGGGTAAGGGATAGGGCTAAATTAGGGCTAGTGTTAGTGTTAGGTTTAGGACTTGGGTTAGGGTTAGAGTTAGGATTTTGTTTAGGGTAAGGTATTAGTTATGGCTACTTTGAAGGCTAGGACAAGGGTTAGTATTAGGGTTAGGGCTACGGTTAGGTTTAGGGTTATGATTAAAGCTAGATTTAGGGCTAGGATTAGGGCTCATGTTTGTGTTAGTGTTAGGGCTAGTAATAGGGCTAGGGCTAATGTCAGGCCTAGGGTTACAGTTAGGGATAGATTTAGTGTTAGGTTTATGGCTCAGTCCAGGGTAGGGGTTAGGTATATACTAAGGATCAGTTTTAGAGCTAGGGTTATTATTAGGGTCAGGATCAAGTGAGGGTTGTGGTTAGGTTAGGGTTTAGGTTTAGGACTTGAATTATCATTAGGATTTCGGGTTAAGGTAATGAAAAGGTTAGGTTTAGGGTTTAGGTGTGGTTCGGTGGAATGGATAGGGCTATGGTTAGGCCTATGGTTAGCATAATGGTTATCATTAGCATAATAGATAAGGTTAGACCTAAGATTAGGGGTTGGGTTATATATAGGATTAGGATTCGATTTACATTTAGGGTTAAAGCTAGGTTTAGCGGCTGGGGATGTGGCTCAAGAAGTTAGCATGCTTGCCTGGCATGCAGAGGGTGCTGGGTTTGATCCTTAGAACCACATACCAATAAAATAAAGATGTTGTGTCTACCAAAAACTAACTAACTAACTAACTAACTAAATAAATAAATAAATAAACTAGGTTTAGGACTCAGATTAAGGCTAGGTTTTGGCTTAGAATAGGGCTAGGGTTAAGGCTATGGCTAATGGACATATAGCATTATGATTAGAGCTAGTGATAGAGTCAGGGATAGGGCTATGTCTAGTGTTAGGGTTAAATTTATGGTTTTGATGATGTTTAGAACTATGTTTAATATTAGGGTCAGAGTCAGAGTCCAGATTAGTTTTCAGGTTAAGTTTAGGACTAGAATTAGAGATAGGATAAGGGCTAGGTGTAGGTTTGGGTTATGATTTGGTTTTGTTTTAGGGCTAGGGGTAGAGTTATGGCTAGTTTTAGGATTAGGGCTAGTGTTAGTGTGAGGTTTAGGTTTAGGTTTAGGGTTAGATTTAGAGATAGGTTTATATCTAAGCTTTGAGCTAGTGGTAAGGATAGGGCTAGAATTAGGGCTAAGTTTAGGGCTAGGTATAAGGTGATGGTAAGGGATAGGGTTAGAACTAGGTATAAGGCTAGGGTGAAAGTTTGAGTTAGTCTTAGGGCTAGGGTTAGGGTAGGGTTAGAGATAGGGCTAAATTACAGCTGGGGTTAGGACTAGGGTTAGTGTTAGGGTTAGGCCTAGTTTAAGGACTAGGGATAGTTTTAGGGTAAGGGTTAGGGTTAGGTTTAGGGTCAGGGATGGGATTATAGTTACTTTTATGACTAGTGTTAGGATTAGATTTAGGGTTATGATTACTGATATGTTTATGATTAAGGTGACTTTTATGGATAGAATGTGGGGTAAGTTTTGTGTTAGGATTAGGACTAGGATTAGAGGTAGGGCTAATATCAGGTCTAGGGTTACAGTTAGGGAGAGTTTTAGGGTTAGGTTTATAGCTAGGTCTATTGTAAGGGTCAGGTTTCTTGTTAGGGTCAAGTTTAGAGCTATGGGTATTATTAGGGTCAGGGTCAGTGTTAGGGTTTTTATTAGATTAAGGTTCTGGTTTAAGTCTCAAGTTATCATTACATTTAGGGATAGGTTAATGATAGTTTTAGGTTTAGAGTTCAGGTTAGGTGTAGCGTAATGGATATGTTTAGGGTTAAGGATAGGATTAGGGTTCGATCTAGGGTTAACAGAAGCATTAGGGTTATCATTAGGGTAATGGAGATGGTTAGAGCTAGGGTTAGGTTTAGGATTAGAATTAGGATTAGGATTAGGATTAACCTTAGGTTTAGGGTTTGGCATAGGGTAAGGGATAGGGTTAGAGCTAGGGTTAGGTCTATGGTTAGGGTTAAAGCTAGGTTTAGGGTTCGGATTAGGGCTAGTTTTTGTGTTACGGTTATGGCTAAGGTTAGAGCAATGCCTAATGTAAGAACTATGGTTTTTAGGGTTATTTTTAGGGTTATGGTTAGGGGTTAAACCTCTAGTGTTCTGATTAGGTTTAAGGTTAGGGTTAAATTTCGATCTAGAGTGTTAGGTAAATAGGTTTAGGCTTAGTTTTAGGGTTAGGTTTAGGACTCGAATTAAGGCTAGCATTACTGTAAGGGAATGGTTTAAGGTTAGGGTGGCATTTAGAGCTTGGGTGAGTGTTAGGATATGAGTCAGAGTTAGGGTTAGTATTAAGGTTGAGATTAGGACTCGAATTAGGGCTAGGGTTAGATCTAGGTGCAGTGTTAAGGTTTGGTTTAAGTTAACGTTTAGGGTTAGGTCTACTGCTCGGTTTTGTTTTACTGTAAGGGTTAATGTTAGGGCTAGTTTTATGATTAGCATTAGGGCTAGGGATAGTGTTAATGTTAGGCTTAGGCTTAGGGTTAGGGTTAGATTTAGGGTTAGGGTTAGATCTAGGTTTAGGACTAGGAATAAGGATTTGGCAATGGTTATGGCTAGGTTTAGGGCTGGGGTTAGGTCTAGATTTAGGATTACAGTAATGGATAGTGTTATAAGTAGGTATAGGGCTAGTGTGAGTGTTAGTCTTAGGGCTAGGGATAGGGTTAGGGTTAGTGTTCACCTTAGGCCTAGTGTTAGGGTTAGGGTTAGGGTTAAGTTTAGGTTAAGGAATGGCATTTTAGATAGGTTTAGAGATAAGGTGAAGGTTAGAATTAGGGTAATGATTAAGACTAGGTTTGGTGCTAGGATGAGGGCTATGGTTTATTTTATTGTTAGGGCTAGGATTAGTGCTAAGGCTAATATCGGATCTAGGGTTATGGTAAAAGATAGTTTTAGGGTTATGTTTATGGCTACATGTAATATAAGGGTTAGGTTTAGGTTTAGGGTCAGGTTTAGAGCTAGGGTCAAGATCTGGGTTAGAAGTTTGGGATAGGTTAAGGTTTAAAGTTAGGGCTTGAATTAGCATTATGGTTAGTGTTAGTGTAATGATAGGATGAGGTGTAGGGTTTAGGTTTGGTTGAGAATAATACATACGTTTAGGATTAGGTATACTATTAGGATTATGGTTATGACAATGGATAGGGTTAGAGATAGGGTTAGGGCTTGGGTTATGGTTTTGATTAGGGCTAGGGTTAGGATTAGGTTTAGGGTTAAAGCTCATATTAGGGCTTGGATTAGGGATAGGTTTTGGGTTAAGTTAGTGCTAGGGTTAGGGGTAAGGCTAATGTAAGTACTAGGGTTACAATTACGGTTAAATTTAGGGTTAGGGTTAGTGTTAGGTCTAGTGTTAGTTTTAGGTTTAGGATTAGAGTGATGTTTAGACTAGGGTTAGTATTATGGTTAGAATCAGGGTCAGTGCTAGTTCTAGTTTTCAGCTTAAAACTAGAATAAGAGCTAAGGTTAGGGTTAAGGTTAAGGGTTGGTTTAGGTTAAGGGTGAGGGTTAGAGCTATGGCTCGGTTTTATTTTAGGTATAGAGTTTAAGTTAGATTTAGAGATAGGGTTAGGATTATGGTTAGGCTTAGGTTTAGGGTTGGATTTAGAGTTAAAATTAGATCTACATTAGGGCTAGAGCTCATGATAGGGCTAGGGTTAGGGCTGAATTGAGGGCTAGGATTAGGGTTCCAATATGGTATAGGGTTAGAACTAGGGGTGGGGCTAGGGTGAGAGTTAGAGTTAGTCGAAGGGCTAGGGTTAGGGATAGGGTTATTAATAGGACTAAATTACTGCTAAGATTAGGGCTAGGGTTAGTTCTTGGGTTAGTCCTAAAGTTAGGTTTTGGGTTAGTGTTAAGGCTAGGTTTAGGGCTAGGATAAGGGCTGGGGTTTGTGTTACATGTAGGGCTAGGATTAGGGCTATGGTTAATGTCAGGTATAACCTTATGGTTTTGGATAGTTTTAGGATGAGTGTTATGGCTAGGTCTAGTGTAAGGGTTAGGTTTAGTGTAAAAGTCATAATTAGAGCTAGGAGACTTATTAGGGTCAGGGTCAGTGTTAGAGTTTGTTTCAGGTGAGGTTTTAGGGTTAGGGCTTGAATTAGCACTAGGTTGTGTGTTAGGGCAATGATAGGGTTTTGTTTAGAGTTCACGTTATGTTCAGGGTAATTTATACGGTTAGTGTTAGCGATAGGGTTAAGGTTAGGCCTAGGGTTTGCATTAGGGTAAGGGTTATGGTTAGTATAATGGATAGGATTAGGGCTAAATTTAGTGCTAGGTTTATGGTGAAGAATAGGTCTTGAATTAGGATTCAGGTTCCGGTTAAAACTATGGTTAGGCTTAGGTTTATGTTTAGCATAAGTGTTAGGTTTTGAGCTAGGGTTAGGGCTAAGGTGAGGGTTAGGTTTAGAGTTACTTCTAGGGATAATTTTATAGTACTAATAGGGTTAAGGTTAGGATTAGTGCTAGGGACATCATTAGGGATAGGGTTAGGGAAAGGGTAATGTATATGATTAGATATAGATTTAGGGCTATGTTTAACGTTATATTGAGGTTTTGGCTTAGAGTTAGGGCTATGGTTATGTTTAGGTTTATAGTAAGGGTTAGAGTTTGAGCTAGGGTTAGTTCTATGGCAAGTGTGAGGTTTAAGGTTAGTTCTAGTTTTAGTTTTCCAGTTAGGTTTAGGTATAGCATTAAGCCTAGTATTATCAATAAGGTTAGGTTTAGGTTTAGTGTAATGTGCAGGTTTAGAGCTAGGTTTAGGGCTAACATTAAGGTTAGGATTAGGGCTAGGGTTAGAGTTATATTGAGGGATAGGTGTAGATTTATGTTTAGAGAAATATTTAGGCTTTACACTAGGGATTAGGACTAAGGCGAGAGTTAGGTTAGGGTTAGGGCTAGAGTTAGGATTAGGATTATGCTTAAGGTTTGATTTAGGCCTAGGATTAGCTCTAGGTTTTGTGTTAGGTTTAGGCCTAGGGTTAGGGCTATGGGTAATGTAAGAGCTAGGTTTATGTTGAGGGCTAGCTGTAGTGTTAGGGTTATGGCTAGGTCTAGTGTTAGGTTTAGATTTTCGGGTATGGTCAGATTTAGAGATAGGTTTACTCTAAAATCAGGGTCAGTGTTTGGGTTAGAGTTAGATTTACAGCCAGAATTAGGACTATGTTTAATTCTAGGGTTAGGGTTAGTGTTTGAGTTAGGTTAAAGATTATTGTTAGGGCTAGTGCTAGGTTTATGTTTAGGTCTAGGTCTAGGGTTAAGGCTAGATTTAGGATTTGGTTTAGGTTTAGTTCTAGAGTTAAGGCTAGATTTAGGATTTGGTGTAGGTCTAGGGATAGTGTTAGGGTTTGTTCTAGGTTTTAGGGTCAGTTTTAGACCTAAGATTATTGTTAGGGTCAGAATAAGGTTCAGGGTTAGCATTAGGGTTTGGGATAGGGTTTGAGCTAGAATGAGGGCTAGGGTTAGAACTATTAATAGGGTTAGGGTTTTGTTTAGCCTAAGGATTAGAGATAGGTCTAGGGTTACCATTAGGGTTAGGTTTTTCCTTAAGTTAAGGGATAGCCTTAGAGCTAGGGTTAATGCTAGAAGTAGGTTTAGGGTTAGGGTTAAATATAGGTTTAGAGCTTGGATTAGGGCTAGTATTTGTGTTAGGGTAAGGGCTAGATTTGGGCAATTGCTAATGTTAGAGCCAGGGTTACAATTAGGGTTAGTTTTAGGGTTAGGGGTAGGGGTAGGTCTAGTGTTAGGGTTAGGTTTAAGATTAGGGTAATATTTAGAGATAGGGTTATTGATAGGATATGAGTCAGCATCAGGGTTAGTTTTCGGGTTAGGGTTAGGACTCAAATAAGGACTAGGGTTACTGTTAGTGTTTGGTTTAAGGTGAGGGCTGTGTTTAGAGCTAGGGTGACTGTTAGGATATCAGTCAGGATCAGGGTTAGCTTTAAGGTTAAGGTTATGACTTGAATTAGGACTAGGGTTACTGTTAGGGTTTGGTTTAAGTTTAGGGTGGTCTTTAGAGCTAGGGTCAGTGGTAGGATATGAGTCAGGGTCAGGGTAAGTTTTAAGGTAATGGTTAGGACTCAAATTAGGGCCAGGGTTATGACTAGGTCTAACGTTACTGTTTGGTTTAAGTTAAAGTTTAGGATTAGGGCTGTTGCTCAGTTTTGCTTTAGTCCTAGGTGTAGGGTTTGGGCTAGTTACAAGATTAACATTAGGGTTAGTGCTAGTGTTAGTGTTATGCTTAGGCTTTGGGTTAGGGTTAGATTTGGATTTAGCGTTAGATCTAGGATTAGGGCTAGGTCTAACTATAGGGCAAGGGTTAGGGCTAAGTTATGGTTAAGGTAACAGATCAGGTTAGAACTAGGGCTAGATTTAGGGTGAGAGTTAGAGTTAGTCTTGGGCCTAGAATTTTTATTATTTTTAGGGATAGTGCTAAGTTATATCTAGGATTCTGGCTAGGGTTAGTGTTCAACGTAGGCCTAGTTTTAGGGCTGGGGTTATAGTTAATTTTAGGGTAAGTTATGGTATTATAGCTAGGTTTAGAAATAGGGTGAGGGTTAGAATTTGAGTTAGGGTTATGATTAAGGCTAGGTTAAGGGCTAGGATGAAGGCTAGGGTTTGTTGTAGTTTTAGGTCTAGAATTAGGGCTAGGTCTAATGTCAGGTCTAGTGTTACAGTTTGGGGTAGATTTAGGGTTAGAATTGTGTCTATGTCTAGTGTAAGTGTTGGGTATAGGGTAAGGGTCAGGTTTATAGCTAGGTGTATTTTTAGGGTGAGGATAAGGGTTAGGGTTTGTTTTAGGTTAAGGTTTAGGGATAGGGCTCAAATGAGCATTAGGGTTAGAATTAGGGTTAGGGTTATTGACTGGGTTAGGTTTAGGTTTCAGGGTAGGTTTAGGGCAATGGAGAGCTTTAGGGTTATCAAAAGGGTTAGGGTTATACCTATGGTAAGCCATAGGATTAGGGTTATTATAAGGATAATATATTAGTGTTACATCTATGGTTAGGGCTAGGGTTAGGTTAGGTTTTGGGTTAGGTGTAGTAGCCCCCCTTAGGGTTAGGGTTAGGGTTATCTTTAGGGTAAAGTTTAGGTATTGAGCTAGGGTTAGTTCTAGGATGAGGATTAGGTTTAGTGTTATGGTCAGGATTAGGTTTTTGGTTAGGGCTAGGGTTTTCATTAAGGTTAGGATTAGGTTTAGAATAATAGATTGGGTTAGATGTAAGGTTACCTTTACGCTTAAGGTTAGATTTGGGTTTAAGTTTAGTTTTATGGCTAGGTTTATTGTTGGTTTTTAGGTAAGAGTTATAGTTTGAGTTAGGGCTAAGGATATGTCAAGGTTTAGATTTAGGGTTAGGTCTAGGGTTAGGTTTATGGTTTGGGTTAAGGTTCGGTTAGGGTTAGGGATAGGGTTATCCTTAAGGTTAGGGTTAGAGTTAGGGTAATGTCTAGGATTAGAGATAGTTTTAGGTCTAGTGTTAAGGTTAGGATTAGGGCTACAGTTAGGGTTATGCTTAGGGTAGGTTTAGGCCTCGAGCGTTATGGTTATTTAAGTTTTCTGTTAGGTTTAAGCTATGTGTAATGTAAGATTTAGGGTTCTGATTCGAGCTAGATTTAGGGTTAGGGTTACGGCTAGGTATAGTGTTAGGTTTAGATTTTCAGTTACGGTCAGGTTTAGAGCTAGGTTTAATGTTAGTGTCAGAGCTGGAGTTCAGGTTAAAGTTAGGGTTAGGGTGAAACCAGAATAGCACTAGGGTTAGATCTAGTGGTAGGGTTATTGTTTGGTTTAGGATAAGTGTTATTGTTAGGGCTAGCACTAAGTTTTTGTTTAGGTCTAGGGCTAGAGTAATAGCTAGATTTAGGATTAGGTTTAGGCCTGGGGCTACTGTTAGGTTTAGGTGTAGGTATAAGTTTACTGGTAGGGCTAGTTTCAGGTTTTGGTTTTGGTTTAGGGTCAGGTTTAGACCTATAATTAGTGTTAGGGTCAGAATAAGGGTGAAGGTTAGGGTGAGGTTTTGGGTTAGCTTTAGATCTAGAATGAGGGCTAGTGTTAGGACTAGTAATAGGGTTATTCTTTGGGTTTGGCTAAGGATTAGAATTAGGACTAGGGTTAGCATTATGAATAGGGTTTGTCTTAGGGTAATGGATAGGATTAGAGCTAGGGTTAAGGCTCAGATTATGGTTACATTTAGGGCTATTTTTATGACTAAAGTTAGGGTTAAATCTAGTGTTAGGGCTTGGATTAGGGCTATTTTGGTGTTAGAGTTATGGCTAGGGTTTGGTTAAGGCCAATGTAAGAACTAGGGTTATGATTCGGGTTAGTTTTAGGGTTAGGGTTTCGGCTAGTTCTAGTGTTAGCATTAGTTTTAGGGTTAGGGTGGTATCTAGAGCTAGGGTTTGTGTTTGGATATGAGTCAGGGTGAGGGTTAGTTTTAGGCCTAGGACTAGAATTACAGCTTGGGTTATTGCTAGATATGGGTTAGGGTTTGGTTTATAGCAATGGCTTGGTTTTGGTTTAGGGCTAGGGCTTGGATTAGGGCTAGTTTAGGATTAGCAATAGTGTTAGAGCTAGTGGAATAATGAGGATTAGACTTAAGATTAGGGTTAGATTTAGAGTTATGTTTAGATCTAGGGTAAGGGCTATAGCTAGGGTTAAGCCTCAGGTTAGGGCTATTGTGAGGGTTATGGTAACGAATAGGGTTACAAATAAAAATAAGGCTAGTCTGTGAGTTAGAGTTAGTTTTGGGGCTAGGTTTATGGGTATGGTTAAGGTTAGGGTTCAAATAAGGCTAGGATTAGTGCTATGATTAGTGTTAGGGTTAGGCCTACGTTTAGAGCTAGTGTTAGGGTTAGTTTTAGGGGAAGGGATGGTGTTATATAGCTAGGTTCAGTGCTAGGGTGAGTGTTATATTTAGGGCTAGGGCTAGGGTGAGGGTTCGGGTTAGGATTAATTCTAGGTTTAGGGAAAAGTTTAGGGTTAGGGTTTGTGTTAGGGTTAGGCCTAGGATTAGGGCTAGGGATAATGTCAGAACTAGGGTTATGGTTAGGCACAGTGTTAGTGATAGGTTTATGGTTAGGTCTAGTGTAAGCATTAGGTTTATTGCAAGGGTCAGGTATAGAGCTATGTTATTATTAGGGTCAGAGTATGAGTCAGGGTTTGTTTTGGGTTAAGGTTTAAGTTTAGTGCTCCAATATAGCATTAGGGTTACAGTTAGGGTTAAGGTTAGAGTAATGGATAGAGTTAGGTTTACAGTTAAGGTTAGATTTAGAGTAATGTATAGGGTTAGTGCTAGGGATAGGGTTAGTTTTAGGTCTAAGGTTATCATTTGGTTTAGGCTTATGTTTAGAGTAATGAATTGGTTTAGTGCTAGTGTTAGGGCTTAGGTTAAGTTTAGGATTAGGACAATGATTTGGGTTACTCCTAGTGTTAGTGTTAGGGTTCGGTTTAGGGTAAGTGTTATGGATTGAGCTAGGGTTAGGGCTAGGGTGAGGGTTAGGGTTAGGATCAGGGCTACGGTTAGGGTTAGGGCTAGGGTTAGGATTAGGGTTAGGGCTAGGTTTAGAATTAGTGTTAGGGTTATATTTAAGGTAATGGATAAAGTTAGAGCTAGGATTTTGGCTATGGTTACACTTAGAATTAGGGATAAGTTTAGGGATAGGTTTAGAGCTAGGGTTATATTTAGAGTAAGGTAGAGTTTGAGCTAGGGTTAGGGCTAGTGCAAGCATTAGGTTTAGTGTTTGTGCTAGGTTTAGGGTTAAGGTTATGCTTAGGTCTAGTTTTAGGGCTTGTATTAGGGCTACGTTTTGTGTGAGGTTTATGGCTACTGTTAGGGCTATGGGTAATGTAAGAGCTAGGGTGATGTTTATGGCTAGGTTTTTTTGGGTTAGGGTTATAGATATGTCTAGTGTTAGGTTTAAGTTTTGGGTTAGGATTATGTTTAGAGCTATGGTTTGTGTTAGCATAAGCATCAGTGTTCGGGTTAGCATTGGGTTTATGGTTAGGGCCAGAATTAGAACAAGTGTTAGGTCTAGGGCTAGAGTTAGCCTTTGCATTTGCTTAATGGTTATTTTAGGGTTAAGGCTGGGTTTTTGTTTAGGACTAGGGCTAGAGTTATGACTATATTTTGGATTAAATTTAGGTCTAGTGCTTGTGTAATGGTTAGTTTTAGGTATAGGTTTACTGGTAGGGCTAGTGTTATGGTCCGGTTTAGGGTTAAGGTCAGGATCTGACTTAAGGTTAGTGTTAGGGTCAGAATAAGGGTGAGGTTTAGGCTTAGGCTTCGGGTTAGGGTTAGAGATAGATGAGGGCTAGGGTTAGGACTAGTAATAGAGTTACTGTTTGGGGTATGCTAAGGATTAGGGTTAGAACTAGGGTAGCATTAGGGTGAGAGTTCGGTTTAGGGTAAGGATTAGGTTTAGAGCTAGGGTTAGGTTCGAAACCTTAACCTAACCAAAACCTAACACTAACCCAAAATCTTAACCTATCTCTAACATTAACCCTATACCTATTCCTAACACTAAACATACCCTAATCCTAACCATAATGGTAAGAAAATAGTTAACCCTAAATCTATCGATAACACTAACCCTAAAACTATGCATAACCTTAACACTAAACCTAACCCTAATCTTAACCGAAACACTAATTATAACCCTAAACCTAATCGTAAAGCTAACCAAAACACAAACCTCAAACATAACCCTAAACCTAAACCTAGCCCTCTTACCCTAACCCTAACAGTAACCTAACACTCACCCTAAGCCTCACCTTAACACTAACACTAACCCTAACACTAACCCTAATTCTAATTCGAAAACTGTCCCTAAATACTAATTCTAAATTTAACCAAAACACTAATCCTAAACCTAAATATAACCCTAACCCGAAAACTAACCCCAACCCTAACCCTAACAGAAATTCTTACCCCAACCCTAACACTAACCGAAACCTAACCCTAACCAAAACCTATCCTAAAACTAACCCAAATGCTTACAATATCCCTTACACTAACCCTAACATTAACCTATCCGTATCACTAACCACACCCTAACCCTAACCCTAATAATTAAAAATACTTTAACCCTTAACCGAATACTAACCTAAATATTCTCCCTATCCCTAACACTAAACCTAACCATAAACTTAACTCAAACAATAACAATAACCCTAACCCTAACCTAACCCAAACACAAACCCTAAACCTAACCCTAACCCTAACCCTAACACTATCCCTAACCCTAATTCTAACACTATCCATTAACCTAAACCCAACACTAACCCAAACACTAATACTAACCGTAACCATAACCCTAAAACTAACACTAACCCTAACCATAAAACTAACACTAACCTCAACCCTAACAAGAACCCTAACCTTAACCGTAACCTTAAACCTAACACTAACCTTAACCCTAATACTAACCCTAAACCTAAACCTAACTCTAACACTTACCCTAAAACTAACCATAAACCTAACCCTAACCTATCTTAATCCTAACCCTAATCTTAACCTTAAACCTAACACTAACCCTAAGCCTAAAGTAACCCTAACACTAACCCTAAATATAACCCTAACACAAACCCTAACCCAAAACATAACCCTAAACTTAATATAACACTAACCCTGACTGTTTCTTAAATTTAAACTTAAACTTAATCCTAACACTAAACCTAACACTAACCCTAAACCTAACCCTAACTTTAGCCCTAACAATAACCCTAACACTAACCATAAATTCAAACTTATCCCTATCACTAACCCTAACCCTACCCTAAACCTAACCCTAACCCTATCCCTAACCCTAAACTTAAACCCAACACTAACACTAACCTTAAGCCTAACTATAACCCTAATGTACCGTAACCATAAAACTAACCCTAACCTAACCCTACGCCTAACTTTAACCCTCTTACTAACCATAACTCAAAACCTAAATCTAACTTTAACCCTAACACAAAATCTAACCATAACACTTACCCTAACACAAATCATAACTTTAACCCTAATACTAACCCTAAGAATAAACCTAACACTATTCCTAGCCCTAACTCTAAAATTAACTCTAAATATAACCCAACATCTAACTCTAATTCTAACCCCATAACTAACACTTACCATAACCCTAAATGTAATCCAAAAATTAACCCTAAACTTCAACATAACCGACACCGTAAAACTAACCTGAACACTAATGCTAACCCAAAAGTAACCGTAACTTATCCCAAAAGCAAAACCTAACCCTACCTCGAACGCTAAACCTAACCCTCACCCTAAACCTAACACTAACACCAACCATAACCCTAACACTTAAACTAACACTTACCCTAACCTTAACATTAACCCTAAACCTAAACACAACCTAACATTATGCATAAACCTCATCCTAAACCTAACCTAACACTAACCCTCACTCTAACCATAACTCTAACCCTAACCCTAATGTAACCCTAATCCTAACCTAAAAAAACCCTAACCCAAACCATAACCCTAACCCTAACCTAACCCTAACCTTAAAACTTACATACCCTAACCCTAACTCTAAAACTAACATTAATTAAAACCTAAATCTTAACACTAACCCTTATCCCAAACCTAAACCTATATTAACCCTAACCCTAACACTAACCCTAATTTAACACTTAACACTACCTATACTCTAACCCAAATATTAACCCTAACCCTAAGCCTAACACTAACCCTAACCATAACCATATCCCTAAAACTAACCCTAAGCCTCATTCTATACGTACTAATAAAATAAAACTATCCCTAACCCTAACCCTAACACAAAACCTAAACCTAATCCTAACCCTATCACAAACGATAAATCTAAAGTGAACACTAATTCTATTACTAACCCTAATGCTAAAACTAACCCTAAGACTAACCCTGCCCTAACTTTAAACCTAACTCTGATCCTAAACGTAACCCTAACTCTAAACCTAACCCTTACCTAAACATAACCCTAAAACTAAGCCTCACAATAAAACTAACCCTATCCCTTATCCGAATCCTTACCCTAACGCTAACTCTAACCTTAACACTAATTTATCTCTATCCCTAACCCAAATCCTAATAGTAACACAAGCCCTAACCAAAACTGTAACCATATATTTAACCTAACCCTAAACCTAACCCCCACATAACCCTCACACTAACCCTAACTCAAAACCTAACCCTAACCTGCTCTCTAACCCTAACACTAAATATAATACTAACCCTAATTCAAACACTAACACTAACCCTAAACATAACTATAACCCAAACCCAAACACTAATGCTAAATCTAACCCTAAAGTTAACACTAACCCGAACACTAACCCTAACCCTAACCCTTACTCTAACCCAAACCCTAACCTAACCCTAACCATAACCCTAAGAGTTAACCTAATCCTAAACCTAAACCTAAACCTAAACCTAATTCTAAGACTAACACTAACACTATCGTAACACTAACACTAACCCTAACTCTAAGCCTAACTCTAACCCTCACCCCAAACCTAAACCTCTCTGGAACAATTACCCTAAACTTAACCCCAACACTAACCCTAAACTAAACACTAACCTTAACCAAACTCTAACCCTAACATTAACCACAATCCTAATCCTAATCCTAAAGCTAACCCTCTCCCGAACCCTTACCCTAAATTGAATACTAACACTAAACCAAACACTAAACCTAACCCCAACCATTGTCCTAAAAGTAACACTAACCCTAATGCTCATCCTAACCCTAAACCTAACACTAAATATAAATCCAACCCAAACACTAACCCTAACCCTAATACTAGATGTAACACTAAACCTAACCTTCATCTTAACACTCACCCTAACCCTAACCCTAACACTAAAAATAACCCTAACCCTAAACCTAAAATAACTAACCCTAACTCTGACCCTAAACCTAAACCTAACAAAAACCCTAAACTTAATCCTAAAACAGACCATAAATCTCACCTTAACCTTAATTTAACCCAAACCCTAACCCTAACACTAATCTTAACCCTAAACCTAACCCTAACCCTAACACTAATCTTAACCCTAACCCTTACCATAACTCTATCACTAAACCTAATCCTAACCCTAACCCTAACCTAACCCTTAACTTAACCCTAACTTTCACCCTAACCCTAACACAAACACTAACGCTAACCATAACCGTAACACTAAATATAACCCTAAACTTAAACCTAACCCTAACAATAACACTAATCCTAACCCTTTCATAAACATAACCCTAACCCTAACAATAACCCTAATAATAACCCTAACCTTATCTCTAATCTGAATCCTTACCCTAACACTCACCCTAATCCCAGAAATGTATCCCTAATTCTAACCCTAATTTTAATAGTAACACAAACCCTAACCCAAATCATAACCATATATTTAACCTAACCCTAAACCTAACCCTTAAATAACCCTAACCCTAACCCTCACCCGAAACCGAAATCTAACCCGCTCCTTAACCCTAACGCTAAACCTAATACTCATCCTAATTCAAACTCTAACAATAACCCTAAACATAATCTTTATAACCCAACCCAAACACTAACGCTAAACCTAACCCTAAAGTTAACACTAACCCGAACACTAACCCTAAACCTAACATGAACCCTAACTCTAACCCTAACGATAAGAGTAATCTAAACCTAACTACAATTCTAACAGTTAACCTAATCCTAAACCTAAACCTAAACCTAATTCTAATCCTAACACTAACCCTAAAACTAACAAAACACTAACACTAAAAACCAACCCTAACCCTAACACTAACTCTAACCCTCACCCCAAACAAAAACCTAACACTAACCCTAATCCTATCCCTAACATGAACCCTTACCCTAATCCTATGCGGAACACAACCCTAGCACTAACCCTCTATGGAACAATTACCCTAACCATAATCATAACACTAACCTATACTAAACACTAACCTTAACCTAACACTAACCCTAACACTAACCACAAACCTAATCCTAATTTTAAAGCTAACCCTCACCCTAACCCTTACCCTAAACCGAATACTAACCCTAAACCAAACACTAAACCTAATCCCAAATCTTATCCTAAATGTAACACTAACCGTAAGGTTCATCTTAACCCTAACCCTAACACTAAATATAAGTCCATCCCAAACACTAACCCTAACCATAATTCTAACCCTAATCCTAACCGAAACACTAAACTTAACCCTCATCTTAACACTAACGCTAACCCTAAACCTAAGAGTAAATATAACCCTAACACTAAACCTAAAACTACAATTAACCCTAACCCTTACCCTAAACCTAAACCTAACAAAAAACCTAACATTAATCCTAAAATGAACCATAAATCTCAGCTAACGCTAATATAACCCAAACTCTAACCCTAATCCTAACACTAATTTTAACCCTAAACCTAACCCTAACACTAATCTTAACCCTAACCCTTACCATAAACCTATCACTAATCCTAATCCTAACCGTAACCCTAACCTAACCTTTATTTAACCCTAACTTAAAACCTTACAGTAACACTAACACTAACCGTAACCATAACACTAAATATAACCCTAACCTTAGACCTAACCCTAACACTAACCCTAACCATAAACCTAAACCTAACATAAACTCTAATTTTAATCCTAACATGAACCATAAATTTAATCCTAACAATAATTTTATCTAAACCATAACCTAACACTAATTCTAATGTTAACCCTAACCATAGCCATTATACTAACCCTAACTTTAACACTGAATGAACCTTAACCTAACCCTAAACCTAACTCTAACCCTAATGCTACCCTTTATTATAACCCTAACCATAACCTTAACTGTAACCCCAACTCAAAACCTAACCCTAAAGCTAACACTAACCTAAACCCTAACCTAACTGTAACCCTAACCTTAACCCTAAAATTAAAACTGACTCTAAGCTTAAACCTAATCCTAAACCAAAATTTTACCCTAAACCTAATCGTAACCCTAACACTAAACATAACCCTAATTCTAACCCTAACCCTAACCCTAACTCTAACCCTAAACTAACACTAAACCTAACATTAACTCTAACACTAACCATAACAATAAAACTAACCCTAACCCTAACCCTATCACTACCCCTAACAATAACCCTAATCCTAAGCCTAAATCTAACACTCACCCTAATTCTAACCATAAGCTAACCCTAAACCTAACCGTAATTATAACACTAAACCTTAACCTAAATATAACCCAAACCCTAACTATAAGCCTAAACCTAACAGTAACACTAACCCTAACCCTTACCCTAAACTTAAAACTAAAGCTAACACTAACCTTAACCTTAACATTAACACAAACCCTAAACCTAACCCTAAACCTACTCTGCAGGATTCATATGTAAGCTTGCCCCACTAGTCTCACCAAGTTTGAAACTTTTATGATCAATGGTTCTCTTAACAGGTTAGGCTTAGGGTTATGGTTAGAGATAGGGTTAGAACTAGTGTTAGAGTTAGTTTTCTTCAACTTTATGAATACTGGGCAGGATTTATCTTTTTACTATTCTTAGTATGCTTCCCAAGTTTGGGCCTCCAAGTAAAAGGGTTATCTCTTGGGAGTAGTTTTATTTTTTCATCAGTCACCTTATTTTGCCCTATAGGGGTGAATGAAATGGAGCTGGACTCAAACAGGGTTTGTGCTAGCTGCTTGAAACTTCACACACTCAACCAGTTCTCAGGGCACATTCTCTCCTTTTTTTCATGTGGGAGTATCCCAAAGCTGAATTAGAAAGAAACAGCTTTATCTGTGAGCACTTTAGGAGCAAGCTTCAATATTTTTGCATGGATTACTTTGATATTGTACAGGATTCATCATTTTCCTAGTCTTAGTAGGATCTGCAAGTTTGAGTTTTCAAGGTTTGCCAGCTCAATGTCAGGAACAGTTCAAATTTTTAGGATTCACTTTATTATGGCCTATAGACGTGAATGAAAATGGAGCTGGAAATCAAACAGAGTTAGTATTAGCTGCTTGAAACTTCACACACTCAATCAGCTGTCTGTGGGCAGTCTCTGGTTGTTCCTTGTGCAAGTACCTTAAACTGAAGCATGAAAAAATAATTTATCCATGAGAACATTAGGAGTAAACAGGGAAATATGCATGTACTGAAATACCTCCCCCAATTATTTGGTCAGATTTCTTTGATACTGCACAGGATTCATCTGTTAGCTTGCCCCACTGGACTACTTTACTTGGGGACCACTTTGATCACTGGTTTTCTAAACAGGTTAGGTTAGATTTAGTATTAGATTAGGGTTAGGGTTACAACTAGTTTTTATTAGATTTAGTTTTGTTCAAATTTCTTTGATACTGGGCAGGATTCAACTTTTACCTAGGATTACTATAGTCTCTAGGTTTGGGCCTCTTAGGTTAAGGGTTTGCTCTCCTGGACAGTTTGTATTTTAAGTTTTCATTTCATTTTGACCTATGCATGTGAATGGAAATGGAGCTGGAAATCCAACAGGGTTGGTGCTAGCTACTTCAAACCTCACACACTCAATCAGTTTTCTATGGGCATTCTCTGGTTTATTCCTTGGAAAATTAGCCCTAAGCAGAAGCATGCAAAGCAACTGTATGTGAGAGAACATTAGGAGAAAACAGGGAAATATGCATGCACTGAACTACCTCTCCAATTATTTGGCAAGACTTCTTTGATATTGTGAAAGCTTCATCTGTTCGCTTACCCAACGTGGCTCCCCATGTGTGGGAATTCTAGGATCAAAGAGGACTCTAATCAGGTTAAGGTTAGTGTTAGGGTTAGTGTTAGGACTAGGATTATACCTAGTGTTAGGGTTAGAGTTAGTTTTGTTTTCAAATTTATATGATACTTTGCAGGACTCTCTTTTTCCTATTTTGACTATATTCCAAATGTTTGGGCCTCCTACATAAAGGGTTTGCTTTCAGGAACAGTTTTGATTTTCATGATTCTCTTTTTTTTCCCATTTAGGCGTGAATGGAAATGAAGCTGGTATTCAAACAGGTTTGGGCTATCTGCTTGAGTCTTCACATACTCCATCAATTTTCAGTGAGCATAATCTGGTGTTTGCCATGGAAGTAGACCTAAGATGAAGTAGAAAGTAACAGCTTTATCTCTGGGTGCATTAGAAGCAAGTAGAATACCCATGAATTGAAAGAGCTTCAATTTTTTTGGTTGGATTAATTTGATACTGTACAGGATTCATCCTTGACCTAGCCTTAGTAGGCTACCCCAATTTGGGCCTTCAAGATTCAATGGTTCAGTGTCAGGAACAGTTTGAATTTTTAGGTTTCACTTCATTAGGGCCTATAGGTGTGAATACAATGGAGCTGGAAATCAAACAGTGTTGGTGCTACCTGCATGAAACTTCACACACTCAACCAGCTCTATGTGGGCATTCTGTGTGAAAGTACCTAAAGCTAAAGCATGAAAAACAATTTATCCATGAGCACTTTAAAAAAAAAAGGGAAATATGAATGTACTAAAATACCTCCCCCAATTTTTCATCAAATTTCTTTGATACTGCACAATATTCATCTGTTAAGTTGTGCGTCTAGGCTCCCCAAGTTTGGCACTTCTATGATCATAGGTACACTAAACAGGTTAGAATTAGATTAGGGTCGGTTAGATCTAGTGTTAGAGTTAGACTGAGTTTTGTTCAAATTCATTTGATACTTGGAATAATTTGTCTTCTACCTAGCCTTACTATTTTACCCAGGTTTGGGCCTTATCCCTTCAATGGTTTGCCATCAGGAACAGTTTGTATTTTAAGGGTTCCTTCATTTTGACTTATATGTGTAAATGGAAATGGAACTTGAAATCAAACAGGGTTGGTGCTCGCTGCTTAAAACTGTACACACTCAATCAGTTCTATTAGGGCACTCTGGTTTCTTCCTTGTGAAAATTTCCCAAAGCTGAAGCATGCCAAAACATTTCTAACACTAACCCTAAACCTAACCCTAACCCTAGCACTATGACTAACCATAACCCTAGCCCTACACCTAACACTTACACTAACTCTATAATGTACCCCATATCACACCCTATCCCTATCCCTAAACCTAACCCTAATTCTAGACTTAATTCACACCATAACCTAGCCCCAACCCTAGCTCTAAACCTATCCATTACACTAAACATAACCTAACCCTAATGGTAACCCTAACCGATTGCTAAACCTAACTCATCCATTACCCTAAAACTTAACTGAAACCTAAACTAAACCCTAACCATTACCCTAATCCTAAACTTAACCCTAATGCTGATGCGAGCCTTAACTGTAAACCTTTAGCTAAACCAAATTCTAACCCTGACCCTGACCCTATTAATAACCCTAGCCCTAAAGTTGACCTTTAACATAAACCTAACTCTTACACTACACCTACTAATATCCAAACCCTAATTTTTTTAACGTTAACCCTAGACCTGATATTAGCCCTAGACCTGGTCCTAGCCATAACCCTAAAAGAAACCCTAGCCCTTGACCTAGCCATAAACCTAGCCTTAATCATAAAGTGAAACATAACCCTAGGCCTAATCCAAATTCTAAACCTCACCCTATGCTTAAAGCTAAATATAACCTCACCCATTCCCCTAAACTTAACCTTAACACCAATGCTAACCCTAATTCTAGCCCAACCCCTTTGTCTAACCATAAAACTAACCCTAGCCTTAATACTAGCCCTAATTTAGCCCTAACCCTAACACTAGCACTTGCCCTAATCCTCAACCCTAATTTGGCTCTAACCCTAGCCCTAATCCTAGCCCTAATTTAGCCCTAACTCTAACTCTAATCCTAAGACTACTACTATACCTAACTCTAATTCTCACCCTAGCTGTATCCCTAGTTCTAACTACATTCATTACCATACCCCTATACCTCACACTAAACTTAACCCTAGCCCTAGCCCTAGCCCTAGCCCTAGCCCTAACCCTAGATCTAAACCTAATTCAAGATCAAACCCTAAACCTAAGCCTAAATCTTAACCTAACACTAGCCCTAACCCTGATGCTAATCCATAATCTAGACATATCCATAACCATAGCCCTAAAAGAAAACCAACCTATATACCAAACCCTAACTGTACATCTACTACTAACTTTAGCCCTAATTTGAGTTCTAACACTAACCGTAAAATTAACCCTGACTCTGAAACTAACCCTAACATAACCCTTGCTCTAAATATCACCCTAACCCTAAACCTAATGGTAACTCTAACCTATCCCTAATCCTAACCCCCAATCTAGCACTAATTGCAACACTAGTTCATGCATTACCATAGCCCTAATCCTAGAACTAACCAAACCCAAAACTAAGCCCTAATTTGAGCCTTAACCCTACTTTTAAACCTAACCCTAAACCTAACCTTAAATCAGAACATAGCCCTAAACTTTACACTAAACCTAGCCAGAATTCTAACTATAACCATAGCCCTGTCAATATCTCTAACCCTATCCATTACCCTAACCATAACCATAACTCTAATTGTAACCCTAGGCCTAACCCTAAACTTATCCCTAACTCTAACCTATTTCATTAATCTAAACCTAACCTGAACCCTAAACCTAACCCTATCATTACGCTAACTCTAACCCTATTGCAAATTCAAGCCCTAACCCTACACCTTAACCCAACCCAAATTCTGACTCTGCCTCTTCCCATGATAATATACCTAGCTCTAATCCTGACCCTACCCCTAAACCTTACCGTTATACTAGACCTAGCCATAAACCTAACCCTAAAACTGTCTCTAGCCATAATCCTAGAACTGACATTTGCCCTAGCCATAATTCTAGCCCTAAACTTAACACAAAACAAACCCATAACCCTAATCGTAACCCTAGCCATAATCCTATCCATAAGCCTAGACCTAAATTTAGCAATAACCCTATCAATTACCCTAAACATAACCCTAATTATAATGCTAACCCTAGGCCTAAATCTAACCCTATCCCTAATTGTAACCCTATCCATTATGCTAATTCCAACCTGAACCCTAAACCAAACCCTATCATTACCCTAACACAAACCCTAATGCTAATTCGAGCCCTATCCCTAAACCCTAACCTAAACAAAACCCTAAACCTGACCCTGACCCTAATAATACCCTTAGCTCTAAAGTTGACCCCTACCCAAAACCTAACACTTACACTAAACATAGCCATAAACCTAACCCTAAAACTATCTCTAACAATAACCCTATACCTGATATTCACCCTAACACTAATCGTAGCCCTAACCCTAACAGAAACCCTAGCCCTCATCCTAGCCCTAAACCTACCCTTAATCATAACTCTAATGAACCCCTAAACCAAAACCTAATTCTAACCTCTCCTAGCCCTATCCCTTGCTCTAACACCATCGTTTACATGAAACCTAACCCTAAGCCTAAAACTAACCTTAAGCCTAAACATAACCATACACCTAGCCCTATTACTAGCCCTAATTAAACTCTATACCTAACCAAACACTAAGCTTAGCTGTAAGTCTAACTCTCACTCTCACCCTAGCCCTATTCCTAATTCTAATCCTATGCATTACCATAACCCTAATCCTAGCCATAAACCAAGACCTAACAGTAGCCCTATACTTAGCCCTAGACCTAACCCTGAATTTAATCCTAAATCAAAATCTAACTTTAACCCTGAGCCTAAACATAAACCTAACACTAGACCTAAACCTAATGCTAAGCCTAAAACTAGCCCTAACCATAGCCATAGCCCTAAAACAAAACCTTGCCATAGCCCTAATTTGAAAACTTTATCTAAACCAAAACCTAACCCTACACCTAGCCCTAAACCTAGTCCTAATTCGATTCCAAACCATAACTCTAAAACTACTCTGACCTTGAATTTTACACTAACACTAACCCTAGCTCTAAACGTTATACCTAACCCTAACATTAGACCTAGTCCTAACACTAATCCTATACCTAGCCAAAATCGTATCCCTAGACAATATATTGGCCATAAATCTAAAACTAGCCCTAACTCTCACCAAAACCTAGGCTTTATGCAAGACCTAACCCTAGGTTTAACCCTAAACCTAAACTGAAAACTAGCCCTAAACCTTACCCTAACCCTAAACATAGCTCTAATCCTAGCTCTAATCCTATCCCTTAACCTAAGCTAACCCTAACCCTAATGCTAACCATAGGCCTTACCCTAATCCTTAGCTTAACCTAAACCCTAACCCTATTACTAGTCCTAACCCTAGCCCTCATTGTAGCTCTAACCATAACCCTAACCCTAACCCTAACCCTGACACTTATTCTGACACTAACAGTAACCGTATGTCTAAACCTGACCCTAACCATGAACCAAACCATAACACTAGCAATAAACCTATACCTAATCCTACCCATAACACTAGCCCTAGACCTAAACCAAATCCTAACTCTAGCCATATCTCTAGCCCTAGACCTAAACGAAATCCTAGCTGTAGACCTAATGATAAACTTTAACCTAACACAAACACTAATCCTACCCCTAGACTTAACTCTAGTAATAATTCTTGGTTTAAACCTAACCCTAACTATAACCCGAACACTGACCCTGACCCTAACACTAACCCTAGCTCTAAACACCATGAAAACGGTAACCCTAACCCTAACACTTGATGTAGCCATAACACTTACCCAAAAAGTAGCCCTAATCATAACCCTGGTTTATACATTAGTTGTAGGCCTAACACTAGCCCCAAACTAGCCCAAAACCCGGCCTTAAGCTGAGTGCTAACCCTAGTTTTAACCATAACCCTAAAACTAGCCCTATTCTATACCCTAACCCTAGATCTAACCCTAGCTTTCACCCTATCCATTACCTTAAGCTAAACCCTAAACCTAATGCTAACCCTAGTCCTAACCCTAATTCTTAGCCTAACCAAAACCCTAACCCTATTACTAGGCCTAACCCTAACCTTCATTCCAGCTCTAACTCTAACCGAAACCCAAAGCCTAACCCTGACACTTATTCTGACCCTAACACTAAAGGTAGGTATAAACCTGACCCTAACCCAAAACCGAACCCTAACATTAGCCATACAGGTAATCATATGCTTAAAACCTAAACCTAACACTAGCCCTAGACTTAAACCTAATCTTATATCTAGCCATATCTCTAGCCCTAGACCTGAACAACATCCTAGCCCTAGCCCTAACAATATCCCTTAACTTAACCCAAACACTAACCCTACCCCTAGACCTAACTCTAGTCCTAATTCTGGCACTAAACTTAACACTAACTCTAACCTGAACACTGGCACTGACCCTAACATAATCCTAGCTCCAAAGATCACCCTAAACCAAAACCTAATCCTAACACTAGACCTAGCCATAATCCTAACCCTCAAACTAGCCCTAATCATAACCCTACCTCTTACATTATCCATGGCCCTAACCCTAGGCCTAAACTAACACAAAAACTAGCCCTAATTTTAGGCCTGAACATAGCCCTAAGTGTAACCCTAAACCTAACCCTAGCCCTAACCCTAAACCTAATCCTCGCTTTAGACCTAACCCGAGCTCAAAGTTTAACCTTAACCCTTAACATGTCACTATCCATATCCCAAACCCAAACCTAAAACTAGCTCTAATCCTAATATTAACCATAGCCCTAACCATAGCTCTTATCATATCAACTACCCTAAAATAACCCTAATAATAACCATAAGCCTAGCCCTAAACCTAGCTCTAATTCTATCCACTAGCTCTAATTCTACCCTAACCATAATCGTAAACCTAATGCTAATTCGAGTCCTAAACCAAAACCTTAACCTAAACCAAACTTTAAGCCAAATACTGACCCTAATAATACACATAGCTGTAAACTCGACCCTTACCCTAAATCTAACCCTTACACTTTACCTAACCATAAACATAAACTGAAACCTATGTCTAATGTAATACTAGACCTGACTATATTTCTAGCCCTAATCCTAGGCCTAACCCAAACATGAACACTAGCTCTCATCCTAGCCTAAAACTTAGCCTTAGTCATAGCCCTAACCCTAATTCTAACCCTTTCCCTAGCCCTAAACCTAGTTATAACCTCATTGCTTACCCTAAACCTAACCCAAACCTTAACCTTAACATTAAACCTAGCTGTAACCTTAACCTAGGATTAACCCTAACATTAACTCTAGCCCTAATCCTAAACCTAACCCTAATCCTAGCTTTAAGTTGAACTATTACTCTCTCCCTAGCCCTCACCCTAATTCTAACCCTATCTCTTACCATAATCTTATTCCTAGCCATAGCCTAGAATAACCCTAGCCCTAACCTTACACCTTACCCTAATCCTAGATCTAAACCTAACTCTATATCTAACCCTAATTCTACAACTAAACCTAACCCTAACACTAGCCCTAACCCTAATGTAATCCTAAAACTAGCCCTAACCATAGTCTTAGACCTAAAACAAAACTAAGCCATAACACTAACCCTAAACTTTTACCTAAACCAAACCCTAACCTTAAATCTAGCCCTATGCCTAGCCCTAATTTGAGTCCTAAACTTAACCCTAAAACTACCCCTAAACCTGTCTCTGACATTAACACTACCCCTAACTCTAAAATCACCCTAAACCTAAAACTTAACCTAACACTAGACCTGGTCCTAACCCTAATTCTACAACTAGTT
Organism: Marmota flaviventris; assembly: GCF_047511675.1. Taxonomy (NCBI): domain Eukaryota; kingdom Metazoa; phylum Chordata; class Mammalia; order Rodentia; family Sciuridae; genus Marmota; species Marmota flaviventris. Next base: position 95,722,503 of record NC_092507.1, read on the forward strand.
CTAATCATAAACCTAGAGTATACATTAGCTGTAACCTTAAACCTAATGCTTACCCAAACTTAGCCCAAATCTGATACCTAACCATAGCTTTCAGCCTAACCCTAACCCTAACACTATCCCTAACCCTAACCCAAACCCTACCTCTACCCTAGCTCTAAACTTATAATTTACCCTAACCAAACCCCAACCATAAGGCTAACCCTAGTCCTAAAACTAATACTTAGTCTAACCCAAATCCTAATCCTATTACTAGTCCTAACCCTAGACCTCATTTTTGTTATACTCATAACCCAAATTCTAATCCTAACCCTGACCCTTATTCTGACCCTGAACCTAAATCAAACCCTAACACCAGCCCTACCCATAAACCTATATCTAAACCTAACCCTAACACTAGCCTTAGATTAAACCTAATCCTAAATCTAGTCATATCTTTAAACAAGACCTAAAAAAAAAAAAAAAAAAAAAAAACTAGACTTAGCTCTAATGATAACCCTTAACCAAAGCCAAACACTACCTTAGCTCTAGAACTAACCAATCCTAATTCTGGCTCTAGCCATAACCCTAACCCTAATCCAAACACAGACCCTGACACTAACAATAACCCTAGCTATAAAACTGACCCTAACCAAAACCTAAACCTAACACTAGACCTAGCCATAAGCATAAACATATCCCTTACATTACCATAGCACTAAAACTAGCTCTGATCCTAGCACAAAACCTAGCACTAATCCTAGGCCTAAATCTAGACCAAAGCATAACCCTAAACCTAACCTAAACTTATGCCTTACAGTAAGCCTAACCTTCATGCTAACCCTAACCCTCCCCTTAGAACTAACCCTAGATAAAACCCAAAACCGAACCATAAACATAATCCTAGCCCTATTCCTAAACCTAATTATAATCCTAGCCCTAATCATAATGTTAACACTAGCCCTAATACTATCTCTAAATTTATCCATTACCCTATACCGAACCTTAACCCTAATGATAACCCTAGCTCTAATGCTAATTGTAAACCTAATCCTAGACCTAACCCTAAACCTAACCCTCATCATAGCCTTAACCCTAGATAAAACCCTAACCCTTACTCTAACACTAACCCTAGCCCAAACCCTAACACTAACCCTAAACCTAAAACTACCCCTTACCCTAACCTGACATCTAACCCTATCAATTACCGTAACTCAAATGATAATGTTAGCCTCAACTTTAACACTAACCCTAAACATAAAACTACCCCTAAACCTAACCCAACATCTAACCCTATGCATTTACCTCACTCTAAAAATGACCTTAGCCCTAATCCTAAAACTAATCTTATCCTTAACCATAAATCTAACCCTAGACATAATCTTAAACCTAACCCTCACCCTAGCACTATCCCTAGCTCAAAACCTAACCTGTACCCTAAACCTAACCCAAACCCTAACCCTAGGCCTAGCCCTAACCCTAACGCTAGCCCTAATTCTATACAAAACCCTAGCCCTCTTCCTAGATCTAATGCTATTCATTACACTAATAATAACCCTGACCCAAATGCTAACCCTAGGCCTAACCCTTACCCTATCACTAACTCTAACCCAACCAATTACCCTAATCTTAACCTGAATCCTAAACCCAAAACTATCTATAAACCTAACCTTAATTCTTACCCTAACGCTAATTTGAGCTCTAAACCTAATAATTAACCTAACACGAACCCAAAATCTGACCCTGACCCTAAAAATACACCTTACTCTTATCCTGGGCCTTACCCTAAACCTAACATTAGACTTAGCCATGAACCTTACACTATAACTATCCCTAGACGTAACTCTAAACCTGACATTATCCCTGTCCCTAAAACTTGCCCTAACCCTAACACAAAACCTAGCCCTCATTCTAACCCCAAATCTAGCCATAATTCTAACACAAAACTAACCCTAGACCTAAACATAATTCTAATCATTGCCCTAGCCATAACCTAGCTATAACCCCATCTCTTCCCCTAAACCTAACCCTAAACCTAATTTTAAACATAGCCCAAACCCTAGGCCTAACTCTAACACCAATCCTAGACATATTCCTAGCCCTAATTTAGCCTAAACTTAACACGAACCCTAGCCATAAGACTAACTCTAACTATCACTCTAGCTCTATTCCTAGTTCTAACCTTATTCCTTACCATAACCCAAACACTAGACTAACCTTAGCCCTAAAACTAGCCATTGCCCTAACCCTAGAATTAATAATAACTCTTAATGTACCCCTAAGCCTAAACTCACCCTATCACTAGCAATAACACTAAGATTAATTGCAAAACTACCCTTAAATTTATCCTTAGCCCTAAAGCATAAGGAGCCATAGCACTAACCCTAAACCTAAAACTAAACCAAAACCTAACCCTACATCTAGCCCTAAGCCTACCCCTAATTCGAGTCCTATCCCCAACCCTAAAACTAACCCTGACCATAAATCTGAACATAACACTAACCCTAGCTCAAAAATCACCGTGAACTTAAAGCAAACCATAAAACTAGACTTGGCCCTAACCAGAACCCTAAAATTAGCCCTAATCATAATTCTAGTTCTTACATTAGCTGTATCCCTAATACTAACCCTAATGTTATCCAAAATCTAACCCTAATGTGAGCCCCAACCCTAGCTTTAACGCTAATTCTAAACCTAAACTCTAAAACTAACCCTTACCCTAAACCTAACACTAAATTTAATACTTGCACTCTCCCAAACCTAACACTAACCCGAACAATAACACTAACCATAACCCTAGCCCTAACCCTAGCACTAACCCTATCAATTACCCTAACCCTAACCCTAACCCTAATCCTAACCCTAACGCTAACCCTTGGCCTAAACCTAACACATTCACTAACCCTAACCTATCCATTACCCTAAACATAACGCAAACCCTAAACCTAACAAAAGACTAAACCTAGACGTAACTCTAAACTAAAACTGGACCTAATTAAAACCCTAGTTCTTACATTAGCCATAGCCCTAAAGCTAACACAAAACCTAGCCTAGCCCTAATCCAAGCTCTAACCCTAGCTGTAACCCTAATCCTAAATCTAACCCTAGCCATAACCCTAACCCTAACCCTAGCCCTAACACTAGCGCTAACCCTATCCCATACACTAAGCCAAACTCTAACCCTAAAACTACCCTTGTCCTAAACTTATTTCTTAGCCAAATGCAAAACCTAACTCTATTACTAGTCCTAATCCTAAGCTTCAATCTAGCTCTATCACTATCCAAAACCCTAACACTAACCCTGACCCTTATACTGACCCTAACACTAACCATAGGTCTAAACCTCACCCTAACCCTAAATCGACCCCTAACATTGGCACTACGTGTATCCCTATAACTAAACCTTACACTAACACTGGACTCTGACCTACACTTAATCTATTATCTAGTGATAACTCTAGGCCTAGCTCTAAACCAAAACTTAGTCCTAGACCTAACAATACCCCTTAACCTAACCCAAACACTAACCCTACCCCTAGACCAAACCGTAGTCCTAATGCTGGCCCTAACAATAAACCTAACCCTAAACCGAACACTGACCCTTACCTTAACAAAAAGCCTAGTGCTAAACCTTATCCTAACAAAACACATAATCCTAACACTAGAGCTAGCCATATCACTAACCCTGAAACTAGCCATCACAATAGGCCAAAACCTACCTCTAACTCTATCCATTACCCTAACCCTAACCCTAACCCTAACTCTAATGCTAACCCTAGCCCTAACCCTCACAGTAACTCTAACCCTAATCCTCGTCCTAGTCCAAACACTAACTCAATCCCTAAACCTTAAACATAACCTAATCTTAATACTAACCCATTGACTAAACCTAAACCTAACCTAAAACCTGGCCCTAATATTTACCTTAACCCTATCCCTAACCCTAGTTCTAAGCCTACATATTACCTTAATCTAACCCTAAACTTAATGATAACCCTATCCCTAACCCTAGCTCTAACCCTACCCATTAACCTAAATCTAACCATAACCCTGATGATAACCCTAGACATTACACTAAATCTACACTAACACTAACCCTAGGCATAACCATAAACCTAAACCTTTCCATAGAGCTAACCCTTTTTCAAACCCTAACCGTTACCTTAAACCTAACACTAAACCAAACCCTAAACCTAACCTTAAGCCTAAACTTAACACTAACCCTAACCCTAACACGACATCAAACCCTATCCAATACTCTAAACCTAATGATAACCCTAGCCCTAAACTTAACACTATCCTTGACGCTAAACATAACTATAACCTAGACCTAACCCTAAACCTAAACTTTGCCCTAGTGCTAACCATAGCTCAAACTCTAAACCGTACCCTAAACCTAAGCCTAACCCTAACTCTAGGCCTAACCCTAATCTAGCCCTAACAATAACCATAACCTTAGCACTAACCCTACCCCTTACCCTAAGCACAACCATAACCCTAAGGCTAACCCTAGTCCTAACCCTAAACCCTTTTGCTAACTCTAACCATATCAATTACCCTACACCTAACATGAATCCTAAACCCAAACCAATCATTACCCTAACCAAATCCTAATGCTAATTCAAGTCTAAACCTAAACCCTAACCTAAACCAAACCTGAAACCTAATTCTAACCCTAATAATAACCC